>NC_137282.1:70472500-70890000 GCF_054371585.1 Giraffa tippelskirchi
ACCCCAGAGGCTCCCTCTCGGATCGCTAGAGAAGGCTTTCTCACCGAGGGCGCGCCGTCCCTCACCCCATCGTCTCTCCTTCGGGCCCACGGAGGCGCTCCACGAGCCGCCGAGCCTCGACTGGGCGGGAGGGGTCTGCGGTACAGGTAAGCGGACGACCACACGGGAGCGTGTGCACGGTCGGGGCCGGAGCACGGCCCGTGCCTCCACGACGAGGCAGCACCTGCCCCCAACGGAAGACGCGAGGGAAACAGGCACGCCTCTCTTCCCGTCTCGACCCCTCCCCCAACGAGAGCCACTCGCGGGACACACACACACACACCACCGCGGTGGGGGACCCGAGGGGGACGCCGGGTTAAGGGAAACGACACCACCGCTCGGCCTCAGGCACCTGAGGGGCGACCTGGAGCGCTCCAGGGGCACCACCGAGGGTTAAACGAGGCACGCTCACCCACCCACGCGGGGCGCGCGGCGCAGCAGCGGGCACAGCCCCCCCCACCGCGGGGAGGGCCGCTCGCGGGACACGCGCCGAGAAGGCGAAGCGAGAGCGTCCGCTGTGTCCGAAGACCGACGGCCTCCCTGACGCCCCGTGGAGGGGGGCGGGCAGGAGACCGAGAGTCAGGGCCGGAGGCCGCACCCACCCTCCCGCCTTCCTCACCCTCCCCGACGGGCAGGGGGAAAGGCAGGCGAGGGGCCCCGTGGACAGACCGAGAAGACCGCACACGTTCACCAGGAACGCCCGTCCCTCGTCCGGCACGGCTTAGGCCCGGCCCGGGAGAGCACGACCACACCACATCGATCCGTTGAGCCGAGGGGGAGGGGGGGAAGGCACGGTGAGGACAGTCGCCGGAGGGGCCCGCTTTAAGCCTCGCCGGCCGCCTCCCCCCGCCACACCTCACCTCGCCTCGCCTCAGGCGACAGCCGCCGACGACGACCCCAGGAGGAGGAGCTGCCTGACACGGGGCACGGAGCCTACAAGAGCGGGCGTCGTCCCGGCCACCACCGGGCGCCCGCGGCGGGGGTCACACAGGGTAGAAGACCCACGGCGCCTCGCCCCGCCGCCCTCGGGTCACCCAGAGACCGGAGGTGGCGCCACGGGTCGGGTCTGCCAGACACGCCACGCGGGAGCCGGCGCACAGGCCCAGGCCGGCGGCCCAGAGGCCCAGAGCCCCGCGTGCGTCCAGAGGCCCAAAGTCCTCGGCGGCAGACGCCGAGAGAGACCGTGTCGGCACTTACCTGGTGGCAGAAAAGGCCCATTTCGGGCGACAAAATGACAGCGCCCGACAGCGGGGCCCACCCACGACTGGCAGAGAGGGACCTTGGCACCTTGGCACCGCCACCTGTCCCCAGCACTACCCCAGAAACACCAGGCCCGGAGCTGTCGGGGGTCATCTGGTCGACTGGGGGGGGGGGAGGGGGGCGAAGGGGGCGCCCGGTGGGCGAGGTGGGGGCGCAGACGCCAAGGGGGAGGGAGCTGGCCGGGGACGCCCTCCCCCTTCGCCCGCACGGGTAGGTGTACCCGTCCGTCCGAGTCTCCGAGCGGGGGTTTGGCTTCGAGTTGCCAGAGAGAAAAACGAAGAGAGACCCGCCGGCGAGGCGCCTCCCACGAGACGAGCGGGCCCCCACGAGGGACCACGCCCGGGGCCCCAGACCGTCCTGTCCGTGGCACCCAGGACGGCTCGAGCCGGTCCCTGACCTCCTGGCCGTGATTCAGGGAGTTGGGGAGGGGTGAGAAAGCAAACCCTCCGGGGTGGCGAACCCTCCTGAAAGGGCGGGAAAGCAAGAACCTCCTGAAGGGAGACGCAAACCCTTCTGAAAAGGCGAACAGCAAATCCTTTGGAGGGCGGGAGCCAACCCTCCTGAAGGAAGAAAGCAAACCCTCCTGAGGGAGGCCCGGGAGGAGGCCAGACCGCCGAGTCCCAGGCGCTCCAGGGAGGGACGACCCTCTCCCTCCCTGCCCACCGCGGCGGCCCGGCCCAGGTAGGGTCCGGCCGGTCCGTCTCCGCGGCCGGAGGGGCACGGGGAGACGCTGGTCGACCCGGTCAGGCCACCCCAGAGCCCGGCTCTGGAGCGCCGCCGCCGCCGCGACGGCCACCCTCCTCAGAAACCTAGAGAACCAATCTCCGGCGACAGCAGGACGTCCCTAGGCCTCGGCGCCACCGCCACTGTCGCCGCCAGCAGAGCTGGTCTCTGAGAGCTGTGCCTCGGGCCCGGCGGCTGAGTCACAACCCTCCTGAAGGTCGCCGAAGCTCCAGAGGGGAGGGACACTATAAAAGCGGCCGCCAGGTGGCTCCTGACAACCGGCTCCAATGTCCCGAGGACGGGTCGCTGTCGCCGGCCGCCCAAACGCCCGAGCTCGGCCCGGAGCCGCCGCCTCCGAGAGACGCGACGCGACGCGACCCCGGCCGCAGAGGAAGGGAGAGGAGCTGGGAAATATCTCCCCAGGAGGCTGCCACGAAGGAGACGCGCTCCCCCCCCCCACCCACGCGATGCCAGGCTGGTGGGGGGACATTCCACGGAGACGCCGGCGGGCGGCGGGGCTCGGGGCGGGGACGGCCGAGAGAGGGGCACCAGTGACATCCCGGGCTCCCCCGGGCCCCCTCCCCCGAAGGAGGGAGGGAGGGAGAGAGAGAAGGGAGGGAGGCAGGGAGGGAGGGACCGACCGGCAAAGCGAAACCAGGCAAGCGCTGCTCGGAGAACAAAGCAGGACTTCTCGAAAGCAGACACAGACACAGACACGCAAGCCCAGGAGCAAGAAAGGAAAAGAAGGAGACACTCGGACCCCCAACAAGAGAAAACGAAAGTCAACCTGTGTCGAGACCGTGATCAAGTCCAACGACAACAAACACAAGCATGCGCCGCTGGGTGGGGAAAGTGCACGTGAGGACAGGAGAACATGGATTTCAAAACAACTGGCCACAAACACCGGAAAGGAAAGGCGGCCGGGCGGCCGGGCCGGGCGGTCTGGTCTGGGGTGGGGTGGCAGGGCTGCTGGGGGCGGGGGTCGGTGGCGGGGGGTGGGGGTGGGGGGTGGGGGGTGGAGGAAACGGGAGCACCTAGAAAGAGGAGGAGACTGTCGGCCGTGCTGAGACACGGAAACATCGCACGGCTGGGGACCCGTTCCTCTCGTTTTCCCCGGGGTGTGAAAGAGACTTACTTTGCCTCCCGTCTCCTGGGATTTCATCTCCCCAGCAACAACGGTCAGGCAAGCTGTCGGGTGTGTGTGTGTTGCGGGGGGTTGGGGGGGGTTGGGGAGAAAAAAAGAAGACACCTTTCAAGTGAAAGGAGGGAGCGTGAAGGTCTCTGAACCCTCGGACAGCGGCCTTCCATTTTCCAGACCAGTGACACGTTCTCCCAAGTCGCCCGGTTCCAGAAAACGCTTTTCGGAAACAGAATCCTCGAGGCCCGCGAACTCCTTAGGAATCCTCGGATGAGCTTCCGGGCCAGGCTATACCGTAGGCAGCGCGCTTCCCCTGAAGCCAAAGCCACGGGCTCCAGAGGGCCACGTCCAAGAAGCTGATCTCGTACGGAACCCGGTGTCTTCTTCTCTAGGACACTTCTAGAAGCAGCAAGAGTGCCCGTTTGTGAGAATCGAAGGTGAAGCCGGCACGATGTAAACCCAGCGATGTGTGCGGTCAGAGGCCCATCTAGATTCGAACTCCAGTTCTGGAGGGAGGGGAGCAGTGGGGACAGGAGGGTGGCCTGCGAGTCCGCCGTCCCGTCCCCACTCCTCCTGTGAACATCCGCCCCGCGGAAGGTGTCGAGGAACCTCATGACCTGACCTACGGGGTGAACCGTCGCCAAAGACAAAGAATTCCTCCAGCCAGGCGTTGTCCGCAGCCACGAACCCCTTCCCTCCGTCGCCCGGCCTTTCAGAATGCCACGTGGAACCCTCTCAAGACGAGTGTGGGGCTTGGAGGTATGGGCCCCCGAATTCTCCTCGCCCGGCCCTGCAAGAAACCATTCCGGGCGGGCCTGCCCCACATGAAGACTTTTCGGGCTTTTCGGTGGACCGGGCCTCCCGGGGTGCCCCTGCACCCGGCACCCTGCGACATCCCGAGAGATCCCACGGAGAAACGTCTCCGGCCACTCGCGCGGCATCTGCCTCGCTGGCGAGCGCCCCTCCCAACCTCCCCAGAGATACGTGAGCACGGACGCTTCTTCCCCATCTGGGTCCCCTCACAGGATCTGTGAGTTCCTGCGGTTCCGCACGCCCTCGACTTGGCTGTGGTTCGGGGCTCTGTTCTGTTCCGTGTTTGCTCTCCGGCCCACGTGATCTCTCTGGCTAGGGCACCCAGGAAAAGCGAAAAGAAATCGAGTCCGCGTGAGTACTATTCAGGCATCAAGTGGGGATACCTACCAACGACCTCTAACGTGGATCCACCAAGATGGCGGCCGTGCGGGGTTCAGGAGGATCATTTTGCGCTTTCTGGGGGCGCTATTTGCTCTCAATGATTTCACGTGCCTTTTGGGCATGGCTCACGGAGATGGACGTGAAGCAGCAGGGCAGCCACATCTGGCGTCTCGGCCTAGCTAGGGCGGCTCCACGAGTGACCTCTCGGAACCGGGGCCGAGACCGCCATCCCTCCCCGGGCCCCCCCCCCCCCCTCGGTGGCTGGGTATGGGGGGGAGGAGGGGGAGGTTTCGGAGGGGAGACGGGAGATCTGGGCTTGTGGTTGGGGGCGCGCGGGGCCACACGTGTCATGTCGTGATATTCCTGTAACGCTCCAACAAGATACATATTATTCTCTCTTCTGCAGATTTCTATCTGTGTCTGAATGGAAATGTATTAGACTCTTGAAATCTGAGCCTTGACGAGGGGTGCGCCCTGTACGTCTCGGGCTACAGGCAGCATACGGAAACTGAAGATATCAGGAATCACGTATAAAGGTTAAAGTCAAAGAAACGGACCTAGTTCAGTGGCAGACTTAGTCTTCCTCGCTGCAGCCTCAAGGTAAATGCTGGGGGTACCCAGTCTATTCTTGGGAAGATACAGTGTTTCTTTTAACTGTTGCCAGCAACGCAGCTTCTCCTCTACCGGAGTTGAAACTGAGATTTAGTTCTTGCAGCTAGTAGTTCTTTTTCAGAACATCTATCAGGAAGGATCTGAATAGCTTGTCATGTCCCTGAAAATATACTAGAGAACATTTGGTTCAGTTCTCGTACCCAGAGACTGGGGAAATTAAGGTGGCACTAGAAATCGCACCTTTTGGTTATATAGTATCTTTCCTGGAAAACAGGCTGCTCTTAAACTCTAATTGTATCAAACAGTAGCAGGGATGAGAAGTGCATGATCCACAAGTTTCAGTAAAGCTGGCTCTCCCGCTCCTTAACATTATATACATTGTTAACAAAAGTGTAGAATTGGACACTTGATGGCAACAAAGAGGCATCCTGTTTGGCGTTTCTTTGGACTGCAGCCGGGAGAGGAGCAGAGCCGACTTGTTCAGTCCCCGGTCCTGCTACTCCTAGGCCTTTCCTCACACTTGATCTTGGACGCTCTGGGGCAGGTTGTGTCTGCAACAAGCACTCGATTTGTCCGGAAGCACTGAATCCTCTGTTCATCGCCTTTGTTCCCAGGACTGTCTCAGGAGGTGACGACGATTTCCCATGGGGGAATCTGTGTCAGAGGCTTGCCAACCATACTTTTCACGTGGTTCATGCAAAGCTCACCCGTCACCGGTCACCTGTCAACTCACCATCCGTACGAGAGTCAGCACCAACACGCCCGGCAGAGCTGAGCGTCAAGAAGGGGTTGCGTGGAAAGAGATGTGTATGCTTGGTCCTGGTCCTGGTTATAGACAGAAAGTATCAAGGGGGAATAACTCCCAGAATAAGTAGGCCTGCCTGGAATGCGAAATAGTGAGAAGAGGCCTCGCGCTTGGAGGACGGGTCAGAGCTTTAGCCACGGGAGAGTGAAAAGGAAAGGCCCGGGAAAGGGCCGTGGGGCAGGGGACGGTCTGAGCCCAGCACCAGCGGTGAAGGACGAGGAGGCACCTTGAAAGAACGTGCTGTTTCGGAGGTTTGTGGTAAGAGCACACCGGTGCTGCTAAAGATGAGGCTGGTGGAACCCAGATAGTAGAGAGGCGCCAGAAACCGGCCAGGAAGGATGAGAATCCTGTGTGCTGAGGACCGGCACTTCACCAAGCCCACAGCAAAGGGTGCTGTCTAGATTCAAACCCAGTCACTCGCGCAAACGCCACTCAGCCACCTCCTCATCTACAAGGCCGACAGATACTCGGTGCGTGAGGTGCGTGTACAGTCTAGGTGGGCGGCACTCACGTTATCGGGCAACCACACAGCTAATACGTGCTTTGAAAGAACCAACAGTGAGCTGATAGCTTTTTCTGGATCTGCCTATAACCAAAGATACCGCTCGCTGCATACTGTGGATCTCGACTCCTGTCTCACGTCTCCATGAGGCCGTCAGAAAAGTACTGTTCGTGCTACCTCTCAGGCCAGGAATGACACTTAAAGTGTAACGTGCTCACCAAGTCCTCAGAGATTCATGGGTTTGAATCGAGAAATTCCACCTGGTCCTTTCGCTCCCGATCCACTCCTGCTCTCACCACTACTACCACACGGGTCAGACACGAGCGAGTTCAGCTGAATTAGCTTGCACACGTGGGGACGGAGTTAGCTTTCGGCACACGGATATTTAGGAATTCCATGGCAGTATGCCAGGTATTCACAGTATGTATCGGATATTCGCCTAATTTGATAACAAGAGAGCTCAGGCCTCAGGCATAACTTCAGGCAGATTTTCCCTCCAACAGAAACAGCTCAGATGGGCTGGCAGCCCGGGAAAATGAGCAACTGCCACTGACAGACTGAGACACCTATGGGCTCCCTCCGTGGGGAGACCTTCTGCCAAGGCTTCTCCCTCAAGGGCCGTTACCCAGCCTGCGGGCATCAGCTGAGGAGAAGGGGAGGTGGGTGCCCCGGAAAGCAGCCGCGCTCGAGTCAGTCTCCCGGGAGCTCTCGTTCCAGCTCTGGACGCTCACTCCCGGGCCTGGGTTCCCACTCCAGCTTTCAGATGGATCCCGGGCCCTTCTTCAGAGAAGTTCCTCCAGATGAGTCCCCAGCCACCAGTGGGCCTCATTCGACCTTGCGGGACCTCCCTCCCCTTCTGAAGCTAGGTTCCGTCTCTCTCTTCACAAAACTTTAAGTCCAACATAGATTGTTAACAATGACTTGCCATTTCCTTTTGTTCTCACCATTATTCTGACTACTTGCAGTTAATTCCGCTCACCTTTGGATTGCTTACGACACTCCAGGCCACTGAAAAAAAGGGAGTTTCCGTTCTGAGCTCAAAGATCCTCAGGCGGCATTTGGGCCTTACTTTACCTCTGCTGGAGACAGGAAGGTGGCAGGTGACCGGGACCTGCCAAGAGCAGAGCAGAAGCTGTGCCCCCTGAGCAGTGGTGCCTGGCTCTCTCTCATTGGTCGCAGAGGGTCTGCAAGATTCGAGGGGGTTCTTGACGGCCCCACCATGCTGGTGAGCCGTGTCGTCTCATCTCATCGGGAATCTGACCCCTCATCAGCAAGCGTAGCCATGTGCCCTCACCCTGAGTCTCTAAACCCTTCCCAGACCATCACTCGGCCCGCCTTCTCCTCTCAGGCAGAATGAACCTGGGCTTCTCTCCTGGGACAGGTCATTCTGTGTCATGGGATGTCCTCTTTACTCCTGTTGCCGGCAATAGGAGTATTGATGTGCCGCTCATAGGTCAGAGACTCCTCATTCTTATTACCCAGAGGCTTTTCTTCAGTCAGTAAATTTTGTTCCTTTGAAGTTAAAGGGATTGCCTTTGAAGACTATCATTTCTGACCTAGTCGCAAACCGTCTCTTTTGAGGAACTTCCTTAGGGTTCCAGGGATTAAGACAGTTTGCTTCCATTGCAAAGGGCACAGATTCATTCCTCGATTGCAGGATCTAGATCTCCTGTGCCTCACACTCTAGCCAAAAAGGTATATTTTAAATATAAGAGGGCCAAGCATAAACCTACTACTTTCCCTTTCCATTATTATGATAATAATCTAATTCTCTTCAAGGCAACACAAATGCTTCTTACTAACTAGAAGGATCATGTCGCGGAAATTATAAACAGAAAAACAGGGAATTACTTCATGATATCTCACTACATCCGTCTCCGATCCAACGTCCGAAACATCAAGGAAGTCCACGTAAAGTATCATCTTTAAATAGAGCGCTCCACTTTGAGACAATAGAACTAAACTCATTAAAACTAAGTTTTCCAGCATGTGGCTGCTTTGAAATCTTGCATCCAACCGACAATTCTGGAGCATATGATAATTCGGAATTGAGTAATCGATGACACAAACACTCTCCTCGGCAGGGGGACGTTTTGGATCGCCTGAGTTCTAGGTTCTCAATGTTATCAAGCCAGACACAATCTTCACGGTTTTTCATAGATCTTGTAATATCTTTTTTAAAATTTCAACTTTTTTGAGGTACAATTGACATACAAAATTGCAAGAAATTGAAATATAACTGTGGTGATTTCACGTGTTTACGATGTGAAAGGATTCCTCATCCAGTTAATTAATATCACCTCACATATTTCACTTTCTGTTTTTTTTTCTTCCCTCCATCTTTCCTACTTAGATTTTTATCTTCATAAGATTTCATTTATACAAAACATGTCAAAAAGAGTGCCATGTTTTACATTAGATCCTCAGACTCTATTCATCTTATAGCTGAACATTTGTTCCCTTTTACCAACCTCTCCCCATAGCCCTAGTAACCACTTTTCTACTCTCTGGATGAGTTTTACTTTTTCATGGATGCACTATCAGAGCCAGTCCTGAAATTTCCTCCAATTACAATTCTTCTCTCAGAGTCATCAGTCCATTTTGTGTTATCTTTCATGTTTTACAAAATTACTCCTAACCAGCAATGGAGCGGGTGTGGCAGGCAATGAGCCAAGAAGATTTACAGGGTGGCATCCACTTACTGTGGGAACTAACCATGGCATTGATCAGTCTATCAACCTAGAAAGAGATCACTGGACATTGCACAAAAATTTGCTTATTTCTTTGTAGAAGTTTGGCATTAAACTAAACCCTTAGTTTGGGATGGGATGGGATGGGGTGGGGTGGGGTGGGGTGGGGTGGGGGGTGGGGGGTGGAGGAAACAGGAGCACCTAGAAAGAGGAGGAGACTGTCGGCCGTGCTGAGACACGGAAACATCGCACGGCTGGGGACCCGTTCCTCTCGTTTTCCCCGGGGTGTGAAAGAGACTTACTTTGCCTCCCGTCTCCTGGGATTTCATCTCCCCAGCAACAACGGTCAGGCAAGCTGTCGGGTGTGTGTGTGTTGCGGGGGGTTGGGGGGGGTTGGGGAGAAAAAAAGAAGACACCTTTCAAGTGAAAGGAGGGAGCGTGAAGGTCTCTGAACCCTCGGACAGCGGCCTTCCATTTTCCAGACCAGTGACACGTTCTCCCAAGTCGCCCGGTTCCAGAAAACGCTTTTCAGAAACAGAATCCTCGAGGCCCGCGAACTCCTTAGGAATCCTCGGATGAGCTTCCGGGCCAGGCTATACCGTAGGCAGCGCGCTTCCCCTGAAGCCAAAGCCACGGGCTCCAGAGGGCCACGTCCAAGAAGCTGATCTCGTACGGAACCCGGTGTCTTCTTCTCTAGGACACTTCTAGAAGCAGCAAGAGTGCCCGTTTGTGAGAATCGAAGGTGAAGCCGGCACGATGTAAACCCAGCGATGTGTGCGGTCAGAGGCCCATCTAGATTCGAACTCCAGTTCTGGAGGGAGGGGAGCAGTGGGGACAGGAGGGTGGCCTGCGAGTCCGCCGTCCCGTCCCCACTCCTCCTGTGAACATCCGCCCCGCGGAAGGTGTCGAGGAACCTCATGACCTGACCTACGGGGTGAACCGTCGCCAAAGACAAAGAATTCCTCCAGCCAGGCGTTGTCCGCAGCCACGAACCCCTTCCCTCCGTCGCCCGGCCTTTCAGAATGCCACGTGGAACCCTCTCAAGACGAGTGTGGGGCTTGGAGGTATGGGCCCCCGAATTCTCCTCGCCCGGCCCTGCAAGAAACCATTCCGGGCGGGCCTGCCCCACATGAAGACTTTTCGGGCTTTTCGGTGGACCGGGCCTCCCGGGGTGCCCCTGCACCCGGCACCCTGCGACATCCCGAGAGATCCCACGGAGAAACGTCTCCGGCCACTCGCGCGGCATCTGCCTCGCTGGCGAGCGCCCCTCCCAACCTCCCCAGAGATACGTGAGCACGGACGCTTCTTCCCCATCTGGGTCCCCTCACAGGATCTGTGAGTTCCTGCGGTTCCGCACGCCCTCGACTTGGCTGTGGTTCGGGGCTCTGTTCTGTTCCGTGTTTGCTCTCCGGCCCACGTGATCTCTCTGGCTAGGGCACCCAGGAAAAGCGAAAAGAAATCGAGTCCGCGTGAGTACTATTCAGGCATCAAGTGGGGATACCTACCAACGACCTCTAACGTGGATCCACCAAGATGGCGGCCGTGCGGGGTTCAGGAGGATCATTTTGCGCTTTCTGGGGGCGCTATTTGCTCTCAATGATTTCACGTGCCTTTTGGGCATGGCTCACGGAGATGGACGTGAAGCAGCAGGGCAGCCACATCTGGCGTCTCGGCCTAGCTAGGGCGGCTCCACGAGTGACCTCTCGGAACCGGGGCCGAGACCGCCATCCCTCCCCGGGCCCCCCCCCCCCTCGGTGGCTGGGTATGGGGGGGAGGAGGGGGAGGTTTCGGAGGGGAGACGGGAGATCTGGGCTTGTGGTTGGGGGCGCGCGGGGCCACACGTGTCATGTCGTGATATTCCTGTAACGCTCCAACAAGATACATATTATTCTCTCTTCTGCAGATTTCTATCTGTGTCTGAATGGAAATGTATTAGACTCTTGAAATCTGAGCCTTGACGAGGGGTGCGCCCTGTACGTCTCGGGCTACAGGCAGCATACGGAAACTGAAGATATCAGGAATCACGTATAAAGGTTAAAGTCAAAGAAACGGACCTAGTTCAGTGGCAGACTTAGTCTTCCTCGCTGCAGCCTCAAGGTAAATGCTGGGGGTACCCAGTCTATTCTTGGGAAGATACAGTGTTTCTTTTAACTGTTGCCAGCAACGCAGCTTCTCCTCTACCGGAGTTGAAACTGAGATTTAGTTCTTGCAGCTAGTAGTTCTTTTTCAGAACATCTATCAGGAAGGATCTGAATAGCTTGTCATGTCCCTGAAAATATACTAGAGAACATTTGGTTCAGTTCTCGTACCCAGAGACTGGGGAAATTAAGGTGGCACTAGAAATCGCACCTTTTGGTTATATAGTATCTTTCCTGGAAAACAGGCTGCTCTTAAACTCTAATTGTATCAAACAGTAGCAGGGATGAGAAGTGCATGATCCACAAGTTTCAGTAAAGCTGGCTCTCCCGCTCCTTAACATTATATACATTGTTAACAAAAGTGTAGAATTGGACACTTGATGGCAACAAAGAGGCATCCTGTTTGGCGTTTCTTTGGACTGCAGCCGGGAGAGGAGCAGAGCCGACTTGTTCAGTCCCCGGTCCTGCTACTCCTAGGCCTTTCCTCACACTTGATCTTGGACGCTCTGGGGCAGGTTGTGTCTGCAACAAGCACTCGATTTGTCCGGAAGCACTGAATCCTCTGTTCATCGCCTTTGTTCCCAGGACTGTCTCAGGAGGTGACGACGATTTCCCATGGGGGAATCTGTGTCAGAGGCTTGCCAACCATACTTTTCACGTGGTTCATGCAAAGCTCACCCGTCACCGGTCACCTGTCAACTCACCATCCGTACGAGAGTCAGCACCAACACGCCCGGCAGAGCTGAGCGTCAAGAAGGGGTTGCGTGGAAAGAGATGTGTATGCTTGGTCCTGGTCCTGGTTATAGACAGAAAGTATCAAGGGGGAATAACTCCCAGAATAAGTAGGCCTGCCTGGAATGCGAAATAGTGAGAAGAGGCCTCGCGCTTGGAGGACGGGTCAGAGCTTTAGCCACGGGAGAGTGAAAAGGAAAGGCCCGGGAAAGGGCCGTGGGGCAGGGGACGGTCTGAGCCCAGCACCAGCGGTGAAGGACGAGGAGGCACCTTGAAAGAACGTGCTGTTTCGGAGGTTTGTGGTAAGAGCACACCGGTGCTGCTAAAGATGAGGCTGGTGGAACCCAGATAGTAGAGAGGCGCCAGAAACCGGCCAGGAAGGATGAGAATCCTGTGTGCTGAGGACCGGCACTTCACCAAGCCCACAGCAAAGGGTGCTGTCTAGATTCAAACCCAGTCACTCGCGCAAACGCCACTCAGCCACCTCCTCATCTACAAGGCCGACAGATACTCGGTGCGTGAGGTGCGTGTACAGTCTAGGTGGGCGGCACTCACGTTATCGGGCAACCACACAGCTAATACGTGCTTTGAAAGAACCAACAGTGAGCTGATAGCTTTTTCTGGATCTGCCTATAACCAAAGATACCGCTCGCTGCATACTGTGGATCTCGACTCCTGTCTCACGTCTCCATGAGGCCGTCAGAAAAGTACTGTTCGTGCTACCTCTCAGGCCAGGAATGACACTTAAAGTGTAACGTGCTCACCAAGTCCTCAGAGATTCATGGGTTTGAATCGAGAAATTCCACCTGGTCCTTTCGCTCCCGATCCACTCCTGCTCTCACCACTACTACCACACGGGTCAGACACGAGCGAGTTCAGCTGAATTAGCTTGCACACGTGGGGACGGAGTTAGCTTTCGGCACACGGATATTTAGGAATTCCATGGCAGTATGCCAGGTATTCACAGTATGTATCGGATATTCGCCTAATTTGATAACAAGAGAGCTCAGGCCTCAGGCATAACTTCAGGCAGATTTTCCCTCCAACAGAAACAGCTCAGATGGGCTGGCAGCCCGGGAAAATGAGCAACTGCCACTGACAGACTGAGACACCTATGGGCTCCCTCCGTGGGGAGACCTTCTGCCAAGGCTTCTCCCTCAAGGGCCGTTACCCAGCCTGCGGGCATCAGCTGAGGAGAAGGGGAGGTGGGTGCCCCGGAAAGCAGCCGCGCTCGAGTCAGTCTCCCGGGAGCTCTCGTTCCAGCTCTGGACGCTCACTCCCGGGCCTGGGTTCCCACTCCAGCTTTCAGATGGATCCCGGGCCCTTCTTCAGAGAAGTTCCTCCAGATGAGTCCCCAGCCACCAGTGGGCCTCATTCGACCTTGCGGGACCTCCCTCCCCTTCTGAAGCTAGGTTCCGTCTCTCTCTTCACAAAACTTTAAGTCCAACATAGATTGTTAACAATGACTTGCCATTTCCTTTTGTTCTCACCATTATTCTGACTACTTGCAGTTAATTCCGCTCACCTTTGGATTGCTTACGACACTCCAGGCCACTGAAAAAAAGGGAGTTTCCGTTCTGAGCTCAAAGATCCTCAGGCGGCATTTGGGCCTTACTTTACCTCTGCTGGAGACAGGAAGGTGGCAGGTGACCGGGACCTGCCAAGAGCAGAGCAGAAGCTGTGCCCCCTGAGCAGTGGTGCCTGGCTCTCTCTCATTGGTCGCAGAGGGTCTGCAAGATTCGAGGGGGTTCTTGACGGCCCCACCATGCTGGTGAGCCGTGTCGTCTCATCTCATCGGGAATCTGACCCCTCATCAGCAAGCGTAGCCATGTGCCCTCACCCTGAGTCTCTAAACCCTTCCCAGACCATCACTCGGCCCGCCTTCTCCTCTCAGGCAGAATGAACCTGGGCTTCTCTCCTGGGACAGGTCATTCTGTGTCATGGGATGTCCTCTTTACTCCTGTTGCCGGCAATAGGAGTATTGATGTGCCGCTCATAGGTCAGAGACTCCTCATTCTTATTACCCAGAGGCTTTTCTTCAGTCAGTAAATTTTGTTCCTTTGAAGTTAAAGGGATTGCCTTTGAAGACTATCATTTCTGACCTAGTCGCAAACCGTCTCTTTTGAGGAACTTCCTTAGGGTTCCAGGGATTAAGACAGTTTGCTTCCATTGCAAAGGGCACAGATTCATTCCTCGATTGCAGGATCTAGATCTCCTGTGCCTCACACTCTAGCCAAAAAGGTATATTTTAAATATAAGAGGGCCAAGCATAAACCTACTACTTTCCCTTTCCATTATTATGATAATAATCTAATTCTCTTCAAGGCAACACAAATGCTTCTTACTAACTAGAAGGATCATGTCGCGGAAATTATAAACAGAAAAACAGGGAATTACTTCATGATATCTCACTACATCCGTCTCCGATCCAACGTCCGAAACATCAAGGAAGTCCACGTAAAGTATCATCTTTAAATAGAGCGCTCCACTTTGAGACAATAGAACTAAACTCATTAAAACTAAGTTTTCCAGCATGTGGCTGCTTTGAAATCTTGCATCCAACCGACAATTCTGGAGCATATGATAATTCGGAATTGAGTAATCGATGACACAAACACTCTCCTCGGCAGGGGGACGTTTTGGATCGCCTGAGTTCTAGGTTCTCAATGTTATCAAGCCAGACACAATCTTCACGGTTTTTCATAGATCTTGTAATATCTTTTTTAAAATTTCAACTTTTTTGAGGTACAATTGACATACAAAATTGCAAGAAATTGAAATATAACTGTGGTGATTTCACGTGTTTACGATGTGAAAGGATTCCTCATCCAGTTAATTAATATCACCTCACATATTTCACTTTCTGTTTTTTTTTCTTCCCTCCATCTTTCCTACTTAGATTTTTATCTTCATAAGATTTCATTTATACAAAACATGTCAAAAAGAGTGCCATGTTTTACATTAGATCCTCAGACTCTATTCATCTTATAGCTGAACATTTGTTCCCTTTTACCAACCTCTCCCCATAGTCCTAGTAACCACTTTTCTACTCTCTGGATGAGTTTTACTTTTTCATGGATGCACTATCAGAGCCAGTCCTGAAATTTCCTCCAATTACAATTCTTCTCTCAGAGTCATCAGTCCATTTTGTGTTATCTTTCACGTTTTACAAAATTACTCCTAGGCGTCTCGGCCTAGCTAGGGCGGTTTCACAAGTGACCTCTCCGAACCGCGGCTGAGACCTCCATCCCTCCCCGGGCCCCCCTCGGTGGCTGGGCGCTGGGGTGGTGGGGGGTGGGGAGAGGAGTCGGGGCAGCTGGTCTAGGGGTTGGGGGCGCGTGAGGGCCAGGGGACCGTCCCCGGTGGTCCCGCTGAGACGTGAAGGCAGGTTCTGTCCCGCTGAGAACTTCCTGCCTTCGGGCGTGTGAGAGGAGCAGATTTCTCTCCAATCCAAGGCCATGCATCGTTTTCGGCCTGTTCAACAAGACTAGACGAGCACGTATTTGTGTGTCTATCTTGGCTTGTTTTCTGACGGAGGCCAAAGACCTCTTCAGGCGTGTCCAAAGGATCTGCCAGGGTGGGAGGGTGCAGGTCAATCCATGTGTCAAGAGAGCCAGAGAATCTGTCACAGCTGTGACTCGGGCCTTTTTCAGAAACAGGCCAACTTTGATGATTCCCCTGGACAGGAATCACCGCAGAAGTTTCCTTGAAGGGATCGAGTTGCAGGAGTCGGGGGCGTGGCCCCGCCGCCGCCAGAGGGCTTCCTCAGCCAGGCAAGGCCGGCCGCTGGCCGGGGCTATTGTCTGTGGGCCCCACCCCCACCGCCACCCTCCACCCTCCCCCTCCCCCTCCCCCTTCCCCTTCCCCTTCCCCTCCCCCTGCAGGGCCCCTCGTGGGATAGCTTCATTCAAATGCAGAACGCTTTCCAGTCAAGGAAGAGCCTTTGGACTTTGCCTCGATCTTCTCCCTATTGAATGGTGATCCGCCCCGACCCCACCCCCATTTCTCCACCTTGAGGCTGCCCCTTCGGCACCGCGCGGAGGAATGGGCCTGGGGGTGGGGTGGGGAGGGAGGCTGAGGGACAAACTCGCCTTGGGTCAGGCCAAAGGAGTCTCCTCCTTTTCGTAACCCAGGAAACCCCGCTAATGCATGTGAGGATCACGGACGTGCGTCGAAGCAGCCATCATCTCTTGACATCTTCCTCCGTGGGAGGCGTTTTTCCTTCCTGCCTGCCTTCAGAGAGACAGAAAAGGAGGGAGGGGCAGAGCGTTCCGCTGGCGCTGGCCGGTTCTTAAGTCACTTGAATCCAAAACACTCCATAGGGCACGGAGGGGTGCGTGCGTGGGGTGGGGTGGGGGCGGCGGCCTACTCCGGACCCCAGGCGTTCCCTCCTCTGACACTTGCCTGGAACCCATGAAAAGCTGAGCTGGTGACTGTGTGTGTGTGTGAATGCGTGCATGTGCGCGTGTCCGTGAGAGAAGGCACGTGTGCGTGAGAGAAAAAGAGAAAAAGGAAGGAGAGAAAGAAAGAGAGAGAGAGAAAGAAAGAGAAGGAAAGAAAGAAAGAGAGAGAGACAGAGAGAGAAAGAAAGAAAGGAAGACAGACAGACAGACAGGGAGGGAGGGAGGGGGAGAGAGAGAGAGAAAGAAAGAATGAAAGAAAGAAAAAGAAAAGAAAATCCAGAATGAAAGGAGGAAGGAACGAGGGAAGGAGGGAGGGACCAAATAGGTTAGTTAGTACGGGCCTCCCTGTCATGGAAAAGAGTCTCTGAGCACAGATCCTCCGTTCAGTGAACCAGTTCTCATATCTCCTCTCAGGAGGCTGTGATGTCGATGGACGGGTTTGGGAAAGCAGGCCTGGGGTGCAAGCAATCAGGTATTTCCTCAGAGGCACTTGTAGGGAAACCAAGGAAACACACAGGTTCATCCCTGGAGCGGATTCGAAACCAGTCGGTGCAGGGGGAGTCAGTCAAGGAGATTTCTAGATGTCAGGGTCGGGTCCTGGAGCGGGTTGCCATGCCCTTCTCCAGGAGACCTTCCTGGCCCGGGGATGGAACCCGGGTCTCCTGCATCGCAGGCAGACTCTTGACCGTGTGAGCCACCAAGGAAGCTCTGTTGGAAATGTTCACCGAGTCCTCTTGTTGTAGCCATGCGTTCTGGGAAACAAACTCACTCAGAAGGACCATGCAGGTAGTGGAGTGCAGTTTCTTACACCAGCGGGCCCAAGGCAGAGTCTTCTCTTAGCCAAGGACCCCGACCAGCATTCGTGAAAATCTTTTATACCTCAGGGGTATGTGTCTGAACCCACCACCCCAAATTCCTTGAGACTTACCTAAACAAAGGAAGGGTAAAGACAATCCCGATAACCCCATCATTCATGTGTTATAAGACGAGATACACAGTGGACATTTATTCACAGGCCTGTGGTCATATCCTGATACACATAATGGAACTGATGGCTTTGTTCTGTGACAGAGATACTTAGCATATTCTTTTAGGCCACGGAGAGTCCAAGTACAAGCCCCAAAGGCTGTTTTATCCGGGTGTGTGTGTGTGTGTGCGCGCGCGCGCGCGGGCGGGCGGGCGCCTGCGTGTGTGTGTGTGCGTGTCCGGTTTTCCATTGGTATGCCCCTTCTATAGACACCGGGCACAAAGTTCAGAGTCCATTGGGAGGGTGACCGTGCGTGTAGCCTCATGTTCGCAGCCTGGCCTAAGATGGAGTCTAGCTCTGTCTGTTTCCTCCTTCACTCTAGCTTCCATCTGCAGAGCTTCAGGCACAGGGCCTTTTGAGTTCTCCGTCAGAAGGGCAAGAGATGGTGGCAAATGTCCCCCCAGAGAGGGTTGTCCCCTCTGACAGAGCTTCCGATATCGGAGGCAACTCAGAAAACTTCAGGATCCAGTCCCACTTTCGGGGGAAGCACCACAGGCAAAGGACCAAACACACGTGGCCCAGGAATCTCCCATCCAGAAGTGGATATCTCCGTTTCACAGAAACATCCTCTGGGCCCCTAAGGAACGTATGGAAATCACTCTCTCGCCAAGGAGAGAAGAATCCTCACTGAGAGTTTCTGAAGTCTGGAAGGACCAGGTAGAGAGAAAAAGAGAAACGATTCTATTCTGCTGACAGGGGCATTATTGTTTGAAGCGACCAAGTGGATGTCCGTCTTTTCCAATTCCCATTTTAAACATTGTGTCCTTTCCGGTCCTTTGTGGTCTCTTTGGATCTGGAAAGCAACAGAGTTAACGGTAAGGTCCTTTTTTTTTTTTTTTTTATGATTATGATTATTTTTCCCCCCTGCCTGTCTGCCTGTCCCTCCCCCTCTTCTCTCTGTCTCTCGCGCTTTTCACTCAGGTTAGGGAATTCACAACAACAACAACAAAAGTAGTGAGAAATCTGTATTTCTGCAGGTCAGGAAGCAACAGGTAAGAACTAGACATGGAACACAACAGGCTGGTTCCAAATAGGGTAAGGAGTCCATCAAGGCTCTCTATCATCACCCTGCTTATTTAACTTATATGCCGAGTACAGCATCACGAGACACGCTGGGCTGGATGAAGCACAAGCTGGAATCAAAATGGCTGGGAGAAATAGCAATCCCCTCAGCTATGCAGATGACACCACCCTTATGGCAGAAATGAAGTATAGAGTGGGTTTACAAAGTCGTGCTCGTTTCGGGTTTTCAGATTCTTTTCCCTCAGAGGTGAATCCAAAGTAGGAAGCCTACATTTCCTGTGCTGCCTAGTAGGTGCTTGTGGATTGTATGATGTACATGTCGTATGTGTACACGTTCAACCCGACCTCCTAAGTGGACCGTCCTGCCCCTCCCCGCCCCAACGTATTTTCGTCAAGAAGTCAGGCATCCATTTGAGCATCCTACTCCTCAGGTCATCCGATCCCATGGAAGAAGTCAATCCTCCCGTTTTTCCATCGGTCCTCTACACGTCGCCTGATGATGATGGGGGGTGACTGGAAGACTGACAGTTCTGAAGAATTTTGCAAGAGATTCGGTGAAGGCTCCTAGGATTTGCTCAGTGAAGTGGGTGGCGTGTCAACCACTAGGGACCGTGGAAGGTATGCCCCAAGTGGCACACAGCGTTTGCTTCCACCTTCCACAGAGAAAGCTCTACCTAGCATACCAAGGATGCTTGACCACGCACCCGCCCCGCCCCCCCCCCCCAGGTGACAGGCGTGACGGGTCAGACTGTAGAAATCTTCCTGTCAAGGGTGTATTAACAGGCAGAGGCACCTTAGAGGCACCCTGTCCTGTGAATCTGGAGGTGGGGAGGAAGGGGCAGAGGGACGATGAAGAAGGGAAGGAGAAAGTGAGGGACAGGGACACCACACAGTGTGTGTGGGGGGCGTGTCTGTGCCGTGTGTGGGTTCCACGTGGGTGTGTGCGCCTGTGGGTGCGGGTGTGAGGGGAGGCGGGCAGAGGCAGAGGCAGGGAGACACACAGCCAGGTCAAGGACAACATAATGTGTGTGGGGGGAGGGGCGGGGGTGGGTGGGTGCGTGCGTGCGTGGTGTGTGCGTGGGGGGGATGGCGCACAGGACCGTGTGTGAAGGAGGGCAGTGTGTGGGGGGCAAGTGGGTGTGTGGGGGGTGTCTGTGCTGTGTGCGGGTGCCACGTGGTTGTTAAGCGGGGGGGGGGGGGGCGGGCAGAGAGACACACACACCCGGGCCAAGGACAACGTACTGTGTGGCGGAGGGGGCGGGGGGTGGGTGGGAGTGTGGGTGCGGGGTGTGTGCGTGTGTGCGGTGCCCCATAGGACCGTGGGGGGGGCAGTGTGTGTGTGGGGGTGTGGGTCTGTGCTGTGTGCAGGTCCCACGTAAGTGTGAGTGAGGGGAGGGGCAGAGGCAGAGGCAGAGAGACACAGCCAGGCCAAGGACAACATAGTTTGGGGGAGGGTCGGGGTGGGAGGTGCGAGTGTGCGTGCGGGGTGTGTGCGTGTGTGCGATGGCGCCTAGGACTGTGCGTGGGGGCGGGCAGTGTGTTGGGGGGTGGTGTGTCTGTGCTGTGTGCGGGTGCCACGTGGGTGTGTGCGCCTGTGGGTGCGGGTGTGGGGGAGGGGAGCGGGCAGTGACAGCGGCAGAGAGAGACAGCCAGGCCAAGGACAACGTAGTGTGTGGGGGAGGGGGCGGGGGGTGGGAGTGTGGGTGTGGGGTGTGTGCGTGTGTGCGGTGGCCCATAGGACCGTGGGGGGGGCAGTGTGTGTGTGTGGGGGGGTGTCTGTGCTGTGTGCAGGTCCCACGGAGGTGTGAGTGGGGGGAGGGGCAGAGGCAGAGGCAGAGAGACACAGCCAGGCCAAGGACAACGTAGTTTGGGGGAGGGTCGGGGTGGGGGGTGCGAGTGTGCGTGCGGGGTGTGTGCGTGTGTGCGATGGCGCATCGGACCGTGTGTGGGGTGTTGCGTGTGTGCGACGGCGCATAGGACCGTGTGTGGGGTGTTGTGTCTGTGCTGTGTGCGAATGCCACGGGGGTGTGTCCGGGTGTGGGGGGGGCGGGCAGTGACAGAGGCAGAGAGAGACAGCCAGGCCAAGGGCAACGTAGTGTGTGTGGGCGGGGTCGGGGTGCGGGGTGGGAGTGTGCGTGCAGGGTGTGTGCGGAGGCGCCTAGGACCGTGCGGGGGGGCGGGCAGTGTGTGGGGGGTGTTGTGTCTGTGCTGTGTGCGGGTGCCACGTGGGTGTGTGCGCCTGTGGGTGCGGGTGTGGGGGAGGGGAGCGGGCAGTGACAGCGGCAGAGAGAGACAGCCAGGCCAAGGACAACGTCGTGTGTGGGGGAGGGGGCGGGGGGGTGGGAGTGTGGGTGCGGGGTGTGTGCGGTGGCCCATAGGACCGTGGTGGGGGCAGTGTGTGTGTGTGTGGGGGGTGTCTGTGCTGTGTGCAGGTCCCACGGAGGTGTGAGTGGGGGGAGGGGCAGAGGCAGAGGCAAAGAGACACAGCCAGGCCAAGGACAACATAGTGTGGGGGGGGCGGGGCGGGGGGTGGGAGTGTGGGTGCGGGGTGTGTGCGATGGCACATAGGACCGTGTGTGTAGGGGGGCAGTGGGGGGGGGTATTGTGTCTGTGCTGTGTGCGAATGCCACGGGGGTGTGTGCGCCTGTGGGTGCGGGTGTGGGAGGGGCGGGCAGTGACAGAGGCAGAGAGAGACAGCCAGGCCAAGGACAACGTAGTGTGGGTGGGCGGGTTCGGGGTGCGGGGTGGGGAGTGTGCGTGCGGGGTGTGTGCGTGTTGTGCGGAGGCGCCTAGGACCGCGCGCGGGGGGCAGTGTGTGTGTAGGGGTGTGTGTCTCTGCTGTGTGCGGGTGCCACGTGGGTGTGAGGGGGGCGGCGGGCAGAGAGACACACAGCCAGGCCAAGGACAACATAGTGTGTGGAGGGGGAGGGGCGGGGATGGGTGGGGGTGTGTCTGTGCTGTGTGCGGGTGCCACGTGGTTGTTAAGGGGGGGCGGGCAGAGAGACACACAGCCAGGCCAAGGACGACATAGTGTGTGGGGGAAGGGCGGGGGTGAGAAGGAGTGTGGGTGCCGGGTGTGTGCGTGTGTGCGGTGGCCCATAGGACCGTGTGGGGGAGGGCAGTGTGTGTGTGGGGGGGTGTCTGTGCTGTGTGCAGGTCCCACGTAGTTGTGAGTGGGGGGAGGGGCAGAGGCAGAGGCAGGGGCACACACAGCCAGGCCAAGGACAACATAGTGGGGGGGGGTCGGGGGGGGTGGGAGTGTGCCTGCGGGGTGTGTGCCTGTGTGCGGTGGCGCATAGGGCCGTGTGTGTAGGGGGCCAGTGTCGGGGTGGTGGTGTGTCTGTGCGCCACGTGGGTGTGTGGGGGGGCAGGCAGAGAGAGCCAGTCCAAGGACAACGCTGTGTGTGTGTGTGAGTGGGTGTGGCCGGCGTGTGTGCGGGTGCTGCGTAGGGCCGTGGGGGAGTGCGTGCGCTGTGTGTGTACGCGTTGGGGGCGTGGGCAGCGTGTGTAGGTGGTGCAGGCAGAGACAGAAAGCCACAGTCAGCAAAGGACAACGTGCACGGATATTCTTCTGAATATTTGCTTGTGTTTTCTGAGCTCATCACCTCCGGGATCAAGCTCACTCCCGTGCAACGGGAGTCTGCCCCCCTCACCTCAGCCACCACCAGCCAGCACCTGTCTTGGGCAGACAAGGGAGTGTTCCGATTTGGCCGGCGCGGGGGGGGGGGGGGGGCGTGGCGGAGGAGTGGGGTGGGTGCGCAGGGTTTCGTTGTCACGAGGCGAACTTTGACCCTTGTGTTCTGCCCCTGAACCTCACTGGAGCGACTGGACCCGCGTGACCTGTCACGTCTTGGTTTCAACATCTTTGGCGGGAGAACTAAGATTCCCCCATGCGAAGTGACCAGGCCAGAGAGAAGGAAGTCGATTCCCTTGGGATCCAATGCCCGTTTTCTGGAATCCAGTTAAGTTTCGTCAAGATTTCCCACCCAAACCGAAAAGCCGAAGTGGCTACCCATCCCCGCCCCCTTGACCTCTGTCCCAAGGTGCCCCACCCACACTGCCTCCTTCCACAGCCTCAAGGCTTTCAAGAGTTAGCCGGCCCGGGCCGGCTCCATCCGTGGTCGCCCCGCCCCAAGACCCTCTGAAAAAGCGCCCGACCCCCAACCAGCTATCCAGTGAGCCAGCCCCAGCATAGGAGCTTAGTGGGCGACCGACGGGGACTCGTTGCCAGACGGAGCCCATCCTAGTTCGCGTTTCTCCACTCAGTCAACGGCGCAGACAGGAGAACGGGATCCGCCAACACTTCTCGAGAACGTCCCTGGGCGAGGGATGACGGACGCACGGACGGACGGGACGGGAAGGATTCTTGACTCCCCACCCACGGAGCAGCGGAATGCACTCCCATCCGAGGGGGATCGCAGGCCCACGTCAGACGGTGTGAGCACACGCCCCAGAACAACAACTCGCCAGCATCCCCGTCCGTGTCCTCGTCATCATCTTTGGGCACGCCAGGAGAAAGCCCTTTTGTGACCCGGACGACGGCTCTTTCGGCAAAAGCAACGTTGAGCAACGGCACAAATGAAGACACTTGGATTTGAAACGACGCGTTCACATTGCAGCGCCTCAAGAGCAAAAGCACGCACTCGTCCCTCACATAACCGCAACCAACAAACCCGACGCACCTGAAAAAGAAAACGCAAACGGAAGAGAACGGGTCGATCTGGCGGCTCGGTCCGCCCAGACCAGATCAACTCCGGAAGGCAGGGCGAGCCGAGAGACCACTCGGGTGAGGTCGAGCGGGATCAACACGGCAGCTCGGGGGCAGAGGTCGCGAGTGGGAGAGGTCCGTCCGGGTGCTCGACCCGCGGGCGCTGGCCGCTCTGCGGCCCAGAGAGGGAAGGAGGGGGGGAGGGGCAGACTCCCTGATAGCCGGGCGATGCGCGCGCGCCGGCGGCTCGGCGGCACAGGTCGCGAGTGGGGGAGGCCCGGCCGGCAGGTGGACACGCGGGCACCGCCAGCTCGGCGGCAGAGTGAGGAAAGGGGGGGGAGGGGCAGACACCTAGACAGCCGGGCGACGCGCGCGCGCTGGCGGCTCGTGACCAGAGGTCGCGTGTAGGGGAGCACCGGCCGTCAGGTGGACCCGCGGGCACCGCCAGCTCGGCGGCAGAGTGAGGGAAGGAGGGGGAGGGGCGGATTCCAAGCCAGGCGGGCGACGCGCGCGCGCTGGCGTCTCGTCACCAGAGATCGCGAGTGCGAGAGGCCCGGCCGGCAGGTGGACACGCGGGCACCGCCGGCTCGGCGGCAGAGTCAGGGAAGTGGGGGGAGGGGATAGAGCCCCGTCGGGCTCGTCGACCCGCGGCTCCTGGCGGCTCTGCGGCCGAGTTGGGGAAGGAGGGGGGGAGGGGCAGACTCCCTGACAGCCGGGCGATGCGCGCGCGCCGGCGGCTCGGCGGCACAGGTCGCGAGTGGGGGAGGCCCGGCCGGCAGGTGGACACGCGGGCACCGCCAGCTCGGCGGCAGAGTGAGGAAAGGGGGGGCGGGGCAGACACCTCGACAGCCGGGCGACGCGCGCGCGCTGGCGGCTCGTCACCAGAGGTCGGGAGTGCGAGAGGCCAGGCCGGCAGGTGGACACGCGGGCACCCGCAGCTCGTCGGCAGGGTTAGGGAAGGGGGGGAGGGGATAGAGCCCCGTCCGGCTGGTCGACCCGCGGGCACTGCCAGGCGGGCGACGGGCGCGCGCTGGCGGCTGGGCGGGCGAGGTCGCCAGTGGGAGAGGCCCGGCCGGCAGGTGCCCGCGGGCAACGCCAGCTGGGCGGCAGAGTGAGGGGAGGAGCGGGGGAGGGGCAGACAGCCTGACAGCCGGGCGACGGGCGCGCGCTGGCGGCTCGGCGGGCGAGGTCGCGAGTGGGAGAGCCCCGGTCGCAGGTGGCCCCGCGGGCACCCGCAGCTCGTCGACAGAGTTAGGGAAGTGGGGGGAGGGGATAGAGCCCCGTCGGGCTCGTCGACCCGCGGCTCCTGGCGGCTCTGCGGCCGAGTTAGGGAAGGAGGGGGGGAGGGGCAGACTCCCTGACAGCCGGGCGATGCGCGCGCGCCGGCGGCTCGGCGGCACAGGTCGCGAGTGGGGGAGGCCCGGCCGGCAGGTGGACACGCGGGCACCGCCAGCTCGGCGGCAGAGTGAGGAAAGGGGGGGGAGGGGCAGACACCTAGACAGCCGGGCGACGCGCGCGCGCCGGCGGCTCGTGACCAGAGGTCGCGTGTAGGGGAGCACCGGCCGGCAGGTGGACCCGCGGGCACCGCCAGCTCGGCGGCAGAGTGAGGGAAGGAGGGGGAGGGGCGGATTCCAAGCCAGGCGGGCGACGCGCGCGCGCTGGCGTCTCGTCACCAGAGATCGCGAGTGCGAGAGGCCCGGCCGGCAGGTGGACACGCGGGCACCGCCGGCTCGGCGGCAGAGTCAGGGAAGTGGGGGGAGGGGATAGAGCCCCGTCGGGCTCGTCGACCCGCGGCTCCTGGCGGCTCTGCGGCCGAGTTGGGGAAGGAGGGGGGGAGGGGCA
Source organism: Giraffa tippelskirchi (assembly GCF_054371585.1). Taxonomy (NCBI): domain Eukaryota; kingdom Metazoa; phylum Chordata; class Mammalia; order Artiodactyla; family Giraffidae; genus Giraffa; species Giraffa tippelskirchi. The sequence continues at coordinate 70,497,337 of NC_137282.1, forward strand.
GACTCCCTGACAGCCGGGCGATGCGCGCGCGCCGGCGGCTCGGCGGCACAGGTCGCGAGTGGGGGAGGCCCGGCCGGCAGGTGGACACGCGGGCACCGCCAGCTCGGCGGCAGAGTGAGGAAAGGGGGGGCGGGGCAGACACCTCGACAGCCGGGCGACGCGCGCGCGCTGGCGGCTCGTCACCAGAGGTCGCGAGTGCGAGAGGCCCGGCCGGCAGGTGGACACGGGGGCACCGCCGGCTCGGCGGCAGAGTCAGGGAAGTGGGGGGAGGGGATAGAGCCCCGTCGGGCTCGTCGACCCGCGGCTCCTGGCGGCTCTGCGGCCGAGTTGGGGAAGGCGGGGGGGAGGGGCAGACTCCCTGACAGCCGGGCGATGCGCGCGCGCCGGCGGCTCGGCGGCACAGGTCGCGAGTGGGGGAGGCCCGGCCGGCAGGTGGACACGCGGGCACCGCCAGCTCGGCGGCAGAGTGAGGAAAGGGGGAGCGGGGCAGACACCTCGACAGCCGGGCGACGCGCGCGCATTGGCGGCTCGTGACCAGAGGTCGCGAGTGCGACAGGCCCGGCCGGCAGGTGGACCCGCGGGCACCGCCAGCTCGGCGGCAGAGTGAGGAAAGGGGGGGCGGGGCAGACACCTCGACAGCCGGGCGACGCGCGCGCGCTGGCGGCTCGTCACCAGAGGTCGCGAGTGCGAGAGGCCAGGCCGGCAGGTGGACACGCGGGCACCCGCAGCTCGTCGGCAGGGTTAGGGAAGGGGGGGAGGGGATAGAGCCCCGTCCGGCTGGTCGACCCGCGGGCACTGCCAGGCGGGCGACGGGCGCGCGCTGGCGGCTGGGCGGGCGAGGTCGCCAGTGGGAGAGGCCCGGCCGGCAGGTGCCCGCGGGCAACGCCAGCTGGGCGGCAGAGTGAGGGGAGGAGCGGGGGAGGGGCCGACAGCCTGACAGCCGGGCGACGGGCGCGCGCTGGCGGCTCGGCGGGCGAGGTCGCGAGTGGGAGAGCCCCGGTCGCAGGTGGACCCGCGGGCACCCGCAGCTCGTCGACAGAGTTAGGGAAGTGGGGGGAGGGGATAGAGCCCCGTCGGGCTCGTCGACCCGCGGCTCCTGGCGGCTCTGCGGCCGAGTTAGGGAAGGAGGGGGGGAGGGGCAGACTCCCTGACAGCCGGGCGATGCGCGCGCGCCGGCGGCTCGGCGGCACAGGTCGCGAGTGGGGGAGGCCCGGCCGGCAGGTGGACACGCGGGCACCGCCAGCTCGGCGGCAGAGTGAGGAAAGGGGGGGAGGGGCAGACACCTAGACAGCCGGGCGACACGCGCGCGCCGGCGGCTCGTGACCAGAGGTCGCGTGTAGGGGAGCAACGGCCGGCAGGTGGACCCGCGGGCAGCGCCAGCTCGGCGGCAGAGTGAGGGAAGGAGGGGGAGTGGCGGATTCCAAGCCAGGCGGGCGACGCGCGCGCGCTGGCGTCTCGTCACCAGAGATCGCGAGTGCGAGAGGCCCGGCCGGCAGGTGGACACGCGGGCACCGCCGGCTCGGCGGCAGAGTCAGGGAAGTGGGGGGAGGGGATAGAGCCCCGTCGGGCTCGTCGACCCGCGGCTCCTGGCGGCTCTGCGGCCGAGTTGGGGAAGGAGGGGGGGAGGGGCAGACTCCCTGACAGCCGGGCGATGCGCGCGCGCCGGCGGCTCGGCGGCACAGGTCGCGAGTGGGGGAGGCCCGGCCGGCAGGTGGACACGCGGGCACCCGCAGCTCGTCGGCAGGGTTAGGGAAGGGGGGGAGGGGATAGAGCCCCGTCCGGCTGGTCGACCCGCGGGCACTGCCAGGCGGGCGACGGGCGCGCGCTGGCGGCTGGGCGGGCGAGGTCGCCAGTGGGAGAGGCCCGGCCGGCAGGTGCCCGCGGGCAACGCCAGCTGGGCGGCAGAGTGAGGGGAGGAGCGGGGGAGGGGCAGACAGCCTGACAGCCGGGCGACGGGCGCGCGCTGGCGGCTCGGCGGGCGAGGTCGCGAGTGGGAGAGCCCCGGTCGCAGGTGGACCCGCGGGCACCCGCAGCTCGTCGACAGAGCTAGGGAAGTGGGGGGAGGGGATAGAGCCCCGTCGGGCTCGTCGACCCGCGGCTCCTGGCGGCTCTGCGGCCGAGTTGGGGAAGGAGGGGGGGAGGGGCAGACTCCCTGACAGCCGGGCGATGCGCGCGCGCCGGCGGCTCGGCGGCACAGGTCGCGAGTGGGGGAGGCCCGGCCGGCAGGTGGACACGCGGGCACCGCCAGCTCGGCGGCAGAGTGAGGAAAGGGGGGGCGGGGCAGACACCTCGACAGCCGGGCGATGCGCGCGCGCTGGCGGCTCGTCACCAGAGGTCGCGAGTGCGAGAGGCCCGGCCGGCAGGTGGACACGGGGGCACCGCCGGCTCGGCGGCAGAGTCAGGGAAGTGGGGGGAGGGGATAGAGCCCCGTCGGGCTCGTCGACCCGCGGCTCCTGGCGGCTCTGCGGCCGAGTTGGGGAAGGAGGGGGGGAGGGGCAGACTCCCTGACAGCCGGGCGATGCGCGCGCGCCGGCGGCTCGGCGGCACAGGTCGCGAGTGGGGGAGGCCCGGCCGGCAGGTGGACACGCGGGCACCGCCAGCTCGGCGGCAGAGTGAGGAAAGGGGGGGCGGGGCAGACACCTCGACAGCCGGGCGACGCGCGCGCGCTGGCGGCTCGTCACCAGAGGTCGCGAGTGCGAGAGGCCCGGCCGGCAGGTGGACACGGGGGCACCGCCGGCTCGGCGGCAGAGTCAGGGAAGTGGGGGGAGGGGATAGAGCCCCGTCGGGCTCGTCGACCCGCGGCTCCTGGCGGCTCTGCGGCCGAGTTGGGGAAGGAGGGGGGGAGGGGCAGATTCCTGACAGCCGGGCGATGCGCGCGCGCCGGCGGCTCGGCGGCACAGGTCGCGAGTGGGGGAGGCCCGGCCGGCAGGTGGACACGCGGGCACCGCCAGCTCGGCGGCAGAGTGAGGAAAGGGGGGGGAGGGGCAGACAACTAGACAGCCGGGCGACGCGCGCGCGCCGGCGGCTCGTGACCAGAGGTCGCGTGTATGGGAGCACCGGCCGGCAGGTGGACCCGCGGGCAGCGCCAGCTCGGCGGCAGAGTGAGGGAAGGAGGGGGAGGGGCGGATTCCAAGCCAGGCGGGCGACGCGCGCGCGCTGGCGTCTCGTCACCAGAGATCGCGAGTGCGAGAGGCCCGGCCGGCAGGTGGACACGCGGGCACCGCCGGCTCGGCGGCAGAGTCAGGGAAGTGGGGGGAGGGGATAGAGCCCCGTCGGGCTCGTCGACCCGCGGCTCCTGGCGGCTCTGCGGCCGAGTTGGGTAAGGAGGGGGGGAGGGGCAGACTCCCTGACAGCCGGGCGATGCGCGCGCGCCGGCGGCTCGGCGGCACAGGTCGCGAGTGGGGGAGGCCCGGCCGGCAGGTGGACACGCGGGCACCGCCAGCTCGGCGGCAGAGTGAGGAAAGGGGGGGCGGGGCAGACACCTCGACAGCCGGGCGACGCGCGCGCGCTGGCGGCTCGTCACCAGAGGTCGCGAGTGCGAGAGGCCAGGCCGGCAGGTGGACACGCGGGCACCCGCAGCTCGTCGGCAGGGTTAGGGAAGGGGGGGAGGGGATAGAGCCCCGTCCGGCTGGTCGACCCGCGGGCACTGCCAGGCGGGCGACGGGCGCGCGCTGGCGGCTGGGCGGGCGAGGTCGCCAGTGGGAGAGGCCCGGCCGGCAGGTGCCCGCGGGCAACGCCAGCTGGGCGGCAGAGTGAGGGGAGGAGCGGGGGAGGGGCAGACAGCCTGACAGCCGGGCGACGGGCGCGCGCTGGCGGCTCGGCGGGCGAGGTCGCGAGTGGGAGAGCCCCGGTCGCAGGTGGACCCGCGGGCACCCGCAGCTCGTCGACAGAGCTAGGGAAGTGGGGGGAGGGGATAGAGCCCCGTCGGGCTCGTCGACCCGCGGCTCCTGGCGGCTCTGCGGCCGAGTTAGGGAAGGAGGGGGGGAGGGGCAGACTCCCTGACAGCCGGGCGATGCGCGCGCGCCGGCGGCTCGGCGGCACAGGTCGCGAGTGGGGGAGGCCCGGCCGGCAGGTGGACACGCGGGCACCGCCAGCTCGGCGGCAGAGTGAGGAAAGGGGGGGGAGGGGCAGACACCTAGACAGCCGGGCGACGCGCGCGCGCCGGCGGCTCGTGACCAGAGGTCGCGTGTATGGGAGCACCGGCCGGCAGGTGGACCCGCGGGCAGCGCCAGCTCGGCGGCAGAGTGAGGGAAGGAGGGGGAGGGGCGGATTCCAAGCCAGGCGGGCGACGCGCGCGCGCTGGCGTCTCGTCACCAGAGATCGCGAGTGCGAGAGGCCCGGCCGGCAGGTGGACACGCGGGCACCGCCGGCTCGGCGGCAGAGTCAGGGAAGTGGGGGGAGGGGATAGAGCCCCGTCGGGCTCGTCGACCCGCGGCTCCTGGCGGCTCTGCGGCCGAGTTGGGGAAGGAGGGGGGGAGGGGCAGACTCCCTGACAGCCGGGCGATGCGCGCGCGCCGGCGGCTCGGCGGCACAGGTCGCGAGTGGGGGAGGCCCGGCCGGCAGGTGGACACGCGGGCACCGCCAGCTCGGCGGCAGAGTGAGGAAAGGGGGGGCGGGGCAGACACCTCGACAGCCGGGCGACGCGCGCGCGCTGGCGGCTCGTCACCAGAGGTCGCGAGTGCGAGAGGCCCGGCCGGCAGGTGGACACGGGGGCACCGCCGGCTCGGCGGCAGAGTCAGGGAAGTGGGGGGAGGGGATAGAGCCCCGTCGGGCTCGTCGACCCGCGGCTCCTGGCGGCTCTGCGGCCGAGTTGGGGAAGGAGGGGGGGAGGGGCAGACTCCCTGACAGCCGGGCGATGCGCGCGCGCCGGCGGCTCGGCGGCACAGGTCGCGAGTGGGGGAGGCCCGGCCGGCAGGTGGACACGCGGGCACCGCCAGCTCGGCGGCAGAGTGAGGAAAGGGGGGGGAGGGGCAGACACCTAGACAGCCGGGCGACGCGCGCGCGCCGGCGGCTCGTGACCAGAGGTCGCGTGTATGGGAGCACCGGCCGGCAGGTGGACCCGCGGGCAGCGCCAGCTCGGCGGCAGAGTGAGGGAAGGAGGGGGAGGGGCGGATTCCAAGCCAGGCGGGCGACGCGCGCGCGCTGGCGTCTCGTCACCAGAGATCGCGAGTGCGAGAGGCCCGGCCGGCAGGTGGACACGCGGGCACCGCCGGCTCGGCGGCAGAGTCAGGGAAGTGGGGGGAGGGGATAGAGCCCCGTCGGGCTCGTCGACCCGCGGCTCCTGGCGGCTCTGCGGCCGAGTTGGGGAAGGAGGGGGGGAGGGGCAGACTCCCTGACAGCCGGGCGATGCGCGCGCGCCGGCGGCTCGGCGGCACAGGTCGCGAGTGGGGGAGGCCCGGCCGGCAGGTGGACACGCGGGCACCGCCAGCTCGGCGGCAGAGTGAGGAAAGGGGGGGCGGGGCAGACACCTCGACAGCCGGGCGACGCGCGCGCGCTGGCGGCTCGTCACCAGAGGTCGCGAGTGCGAGAGGCCAGGCCGGCAGGTGGACACGCGGGCACCCGCAGCTCGTCGGCAGGGTTAGGGAAGGGGGGGAGGGGATAGAGCCCCGTCCGGCTGGTCGACCCGCGGGCACTGCCAGGCGGGCGACGGGCGCGCGCTGGCGGCTGGGCGGGCGAGGTCGCCAGTGGGAGAGGCCCGGCCGGCAGGTGCCCGCGGGCAACGCCAGCTGGGCGGCAGAGTGAGGGGAGGAGCGGGGGAGGGGCAGACAGCCTGACAGCCGGGCGACGGGCGCGCGCTGGCGGCTCGGCGGGCGAGGTCGCGAGTGGGAGAGCCCCGGTCGCAGGTGGACCCGCGGGCACCCGCAGCTCGTCGACAGAGCTGGGGAAGTGGGGGGAGGGGATAGAGCCCCGTCGGGCTCGTCGACCCGCGGCTCCTGGCGGCTCTGCGGCCGAGTTAGGGAAGGAGGGGGGGAGGGGCAGACTCCCTGACAGCCGGGCGATGCGCGCGCGCCGGCGGCTCGGCGGCACAGGTCGCGAGTGGGGGAGGCCCGGCCGGCAGGTGGACACGCGGGCACCGCCAGCTCGGCGGCAGAGTGAGGAAAGGGGGGGGAGGGGCAGACACCTAGACAGCCGGGCGACGCGCGCGCGCCGGCGGCTCGTGACCAGAGGTCGCGTGTATGGGAGCACCGGCCGGCAGGTGGACCCGCGGGCAGCGCCAGCTCGGCGGCAGAGTGAGGGAAGGAGGGGGAGGGGCGGATTCCAAGCCAGGCGGGCGACGCGCGCGCGCTGGCGTCTCGTCACCAGAGATCGCGAGTGCGAGAGGCCCGGCCGGCAGGTGGACACGCGGGCACCGCCGGCTCGGCGGCAGAGTCAGGGAAGTGGGGGGAGGGGATAGAGCCCCGTCGGGCTCGTCGACCCGCGGCTCCTGGCGGCTCTGCGGCCGAGTTGGGGAAGGAGGGGGGGAGGGGCAGACTCCCTGACAGCCGGGCGATGCGCGCGCGCCGGCGGCTCGGCGGCACAGGTCGCGAGTGGGGGAGGCCCGGCCGGCAGGTGGACACGCGGGCACCGCCAGCTCGGCGGCAGAGTGAGGAAAGGGGGGGCGGGGCAGACACCTCGACAGCCGGGCGACGCGCGCGCGCTGGCGGCTCGTCACCAGAGGTCGCGAGTGCGAGAGGCCCGGCCGGCAGGTGGACACGGGGGCACCGCCGGCTCGGCGGCAGAGTCAGGGAAGTGGGGGGAGGGGATAGAGCCCCGTCGGGCTCGTCGACCCGCGGCTCCTGGCGGCTCTGCGGCCGAGTTGGGGAAGGAGGGGGGGAGGGGCAGACTCCCTGACAGCCGGGCGATGCGCGCGCGCCGGCACCTCGGCGGCACAGGTCGCGAGTGGGGGAGGCCCGGCCGGCAGGTGGACACGCGGGCACCGCCAGCTCGGCGGCAGAGTGAGGAAAGGGGGGGCGGGGCAGACACCTCGACAGCCGGGCGACGCGCGCGCGCTGGCGGCTCGTCACCAGAGGTCGGGAGTGCGAGAGGCCAGGCCGGCAGGTGGACACGCGGGCACCCGCAGCTCGTCGGCAGGGTTAGGGAAGGGGGGAAGGGGATAGAGCCCCGTCCGGCTGGTCGACCCGCGGGCACTGCCAGGCGGGCGACGGGCGCGCGCTGGCGGCTGGGCGGGCGCGGTCGCCAGTGGGAGAGGCCCGGCCGGCAGGTGCCCGCGGGCAACGCCAGCTGGGCGGCAGAGTGAGGGGAGGAGCGGGGGAGGGGCAGACAGCCTGACAGCCGGGCGACGGGCGCGCGCTGGTGGCTCGGCGGGCGAGGTCGCGAGTGGGAGAGCCCCGGTCGCAGGTGGCCCCGCGGGCACCCGCAGCTCGTCGACAGAGTTAGGGAAGTGGGGGGAGGGGATAGAGCCCCGTCGGGCTCGTCGACCCGCGGCTCCTGGCGGCTCTGCGGCCGAGTTAGGGAAGGAGGGGGGGAGGGGCAGACTCCCTGACAGCCGGGCGATGCGCGCGCGCCGGCGGCTCGGCGGCACAGGTCGCGAGTGGGGGAGGCCCGGCCGGCAGGTGGACACGCGGGCACCGCCAGCTCGGCGGCAGAGTGAGGAAAGGGGGGGGAGGGGCAGACACCTAGACAGCCGGGCGACGCGCGCGCGCCGGCGGCTCGTGACCAGAGGTCGCGTGTATGGGAGCACCGGCCGGCAGGTGGACCCGCGGGCAGCGCCAGCTCGGCGGCAGAGTGAGGGAAGGAGGGGGAGGGGCGGATTCCAAGCCAGGCGGGCGACGCGCGCGCGCTGGCGTCTCGTCACCAGAGATCGCGAGTGCGAGAGGCCCGGCCGGCAGGTGGACACGCGGGCACCGCCGGCTCGGCGGCAGAGTCAGGGAAGTGGGGGGAGGGGATAGAGCCCCGTCGGGCTCGTCGACCCGCGGCTCCTGGCGGCTCTGCGGCCGAGTTGGGGAAGGAGGGGGGGAGGGGCAGACTCCCTGACAGCCGGGCGATGCGCGCGCGCCGGCGGCTCGGCGGCACAGGTCGCGAGTGGGGGAGGCCCGGCCGGCAGGTGGACACGCGGGCACCGCCAGCTCGGCGGCAGAGTGAGGAAAGGGGGGGCGGGGCAGACACCTCGACAGCCGGGCGACGCGCGCGCGCTGGCGGCTCGTCACCAGAGGTCGCGAGTGCGAGAGGCCAGGCCGGCAGGTGGACACGCGGGCACCCGCAGCTCGTCGGCAGGGTTAGGGAAGGGGGGGAGGGGATAGAGCCCCGTCCGGCTGGTCGACCCGCGGGCACTGCCAGGCGGGCGACGGGCGCGCGCTGGCGGCTGGGCGGGCGAGGTCGCCAGTGGGAGAGGCCCGGCCGGCAGGTGCCCGCGGGCAACGCCAGCTGGGCGGCAGAGTGAGGGGAGGAGCGGGGGAGGGGCCGACAGCCTGACAGCCGGGCGACGGGCGCGCGCTGGCGGCTCGGCGGGCGAGGTCGCGAGTGGGAGAGCCCCGGTCGCAGGTGGCCCCGCGGGCACCCGCAGCTCGTCGACAGAGTTAGGGAAGTGGGGGGAGGGGATAGAGCCCCGTCGGGCTCGTCGACCCGCGGCTCCTGGCGGCTCTGCGGCCGAGTTAGGGAAGGAGGGGGGGAGGGGCAGACTCCCTGACAGCCGGGCGATGCGCGCGCGCCGGCGGCTCGGCGGCACAGGTCGCGAGTGGGGGAGGCCCGGCCGGCAGGTGGACACGCGGGCACCGCCAGCTCGGCGGCAGAGTGAGGAAAGGGGGGGAGGGGCAGACACCTAGACAGCCGGGCGACGCGCGCGCGCCGGCGGCTCGTGACCAGAGGTCGCGTGTAGGGGAGCAACGGCCGGCAGGTGGACCCGCGGGCAGCGCCAGCTCGGCGGCAGAGTGAGGGAAGGAGGGGGAGGGGCGGATTCCAAGCCAGGCGGGCGACGCGCGCGCGCTGGCGTCTCGTCACCAGAGATCGCGAGTGCGAGAGGCCCGGCCGGCAGGTGGACACGCGGGCACCGCCGGCTCGGCGGCAGAGTCAGGGAAGTGGGGGAGGGGATAGAGCCCCGTCGGGCTCGTCGACCCGCGGCTCCTGGCGGCTCTGCGGCCGAGTTGGGGAAGGAGGGGGGGAGGGGCAGACTCCCTGACAGCCGGGCGATGCGCGCGCGCCGGCGGCTCGGCGGCACAGGTCGCGAGTGGGGGAGGCCCGGCCGGCAGGTGGACACGCGGGCACCCGCAGCTCGTCGGCAGGGTTAGGGAAGGGGGGGAGGGGATAGAGCCCCGTCCGGCTGGTCGACCCGCGGGCACTGCCAGGCGGGCGACGGGCGCGCGCTGGCGGCTGGGCGGGCGAGGTCGCCAGTGGGAGAGGCCCGGCCGGCAGGTGCCCGCGGGCAACGCCAGCTGGGCGGCAGAGTGAGGGGAGGAGCGGGGGAGGGGCCGACAGCCTGACAGCCGGGCGACGGGCGCGCGCTGGCGGCTCGGCGGGCGAGGTCGCGAGTGGGAGAGCCCCGGTCGCAGGTGGCCCCGCGGGCACCCGCAGCTCGTCGACAGAGTTAGGGAAGTGGGGGGAGGGGATAGAGCCCCGTCGGGCTCGTCGACCCGCGGCTCCTGGCGGCTCTGCGGCCGAGTTAGGGAAGGAGGGGGGGAGGGGCAGACTCCCTGACAGCCGGGCGATGCGCGCGCGCCGGCGGCTCGGCCGCACAGGTCGCGAGTGGGGGAGGCCCGGCCGGCAGGTGGACACGCGGGCACCGCCAGCTCGGCGGCAGAGTGAGGAAAGGGGGGGAGGGGCAGACACCTAGACAGCCGGGCGACGCGCGCGCGCCGGCGGCTCGTGACCAGAGGTCGCGTGTAGGGGAGCAACGGCCGGCAGGTGGACCCGCGGGCAGCGCCAGCTCGGCGGCAGAGTGAGGGAAGGAGGGGGAGGGGCGGATTCCAAGCCAGGCGGGCGACGCGCGCGCGCTGGCGTCTCGTCACCAGAGATCGCGAGTGCGAGAGGCCCGGCCGGCAGGTGGACACGCGGGCACCGCCGGCTCGGCGGCAGAGTCAGGGAAGTGGGGGGAGGGGATAGAGCCCCGTCGGGCTCGTCGACCCGCGGCTCCTGGCGGCTCTGCGGCCGAGTTGGGGAAGGAGGGGGGGAGGGGCAGACTCCCTGACAGCCGGGCGATGCGCGCGCGCCGGCGGCTCGGCGGCACAGGTCGCGAGTGGGGGAGGCCCGGCCGGCAGGTGGACACGCGGGCACCCGCAGCTCGTCGGCAGGGTTAGGGAAGGGGGGGAGGGGATAGAGCCCCGTCCGGCTGGTCGACCCGCGGGAACTGCCAGGCGGGCGACGGGCGCGCGCTGGCGGCTGGGCGGGCGAGGTCGCCAGTGGGAGAGGCCCGGCCGGCAGGTGCCCGCGGGCAACGCCAGCTGGGCGGCAGAGTGAGGGGAGGAGCGGGGGAGGGGCAGACAGCCTGACAGCCGGGCGACGGGCGCGCGCTGGCGGCTCGGCGGGCGAGGTCGCGAGTGGGAGAGCCCCGGTCGCAGGTGGCCCCGCGGGCACCCGCAGCTCGTCGACAGAGTTAGGGAAGTGGGGGGAGGGGATAGAGCCCCGTCGGGCTCGTCGACCCGCGGCTCCTGGCGGCTCTGCGGCCGAGTTAGGGAAGGAGGGGGGGAGGGGCAGACTCCCTGACAGCCGGGCGATGCGCGCGCGCCGGCGGCTCGGCGGCACAGGTCGCGAGTGGGGGAGGCCCGGCCGGCAGGTGGACACGCGGGCACCGCCAGCTCGGCGGCAGAGTGAGGAAAGGGGGGGGAGGGGCAGACACCTAGACAGCCGGGCGACGCGCGCGCGCCGGCGGCTCGTGACCAGAGGTCGCGTGTATGGGAGCACCGGCCGGCAGGTGGACCCGCGGGCAGCGCCAGCTCGGCGGCAGAGTGAGGGAAGGAGGGGGAGGGGCGGATTCCAAGCCAGGCGGGCGACGCGCGCGCGCTGGCGTCTCGTCACCAGAGATCGCGAGTGCGAGAGGCCCGGGCGGCAGGTGGACACGCGGGCACCGCCGGCTCGGCGGCAGAGTCAGGGAAGTGGGGGGAGGGGATAGAGCCCCGTCGGGCTCGTCGACCCGCGGCTCCTGGCGGCTCTGCGGCCGAGTTGGGGAAGGAGGGGGGGAGGGGCAGACTCCCTGACAGCCGGGCGATGCGCGCGCGCCGGCGGCTCGGCGGCACAGGTCGCGAGTGGGGGAGGCCCGGCCGGCAGGTGGACACGCGGGCACCGCCAGCTCGGCGGCAGAGTGAGGAAAGGGGGGGCGGGGCAGACACCTCGACAGCCGGGCGACGCGCGCGCGCTGGCGGCTCGTCACCAGAGGTCGCGAGTGCGAGAGGCCCGGCCGGCAGGTGGACACGGGGGCACCGCCGGCTCGGCGGCAGAGTCAGGGAAGTGGGGGGAGGGGATAGAGCCCCGTCGGGCTCGTCGACCCGCGGCTCCTGGCGGCTCTGCGGCCGAGTTGGGGAAGGAGGGGGGAGGGGCAGACTCCCTGACAGCCGGGCGATGCGCGCGCGCCGGCACCTCGGCGGCACAGGTCGCGAGTGGGGGAGGCCCGGCCGGCAGGTGGACACGCGGGCACCGCCAGCTCGGCGGCAGAGTGAGGAAAGGGGGGGCGGGGCAGACACCTCGACAGCCGGGCGACGCGCGCGCGCTGGCGGCTCGTCACCAGAGGTCGGGAGTGCGAGAGGCCAGGCCGGCAGGTGGACACGCGGGCACCCGCAGCTCGTCGGCAGGGTTAGGGAAGGGGGGAAGGGGATAGAGCCCCGTCCGGCTGGTCGACCCGCGGGCACTGCCAGGCGGGCGACGGGCGCGCGCTGGCGGCTGGGCGGGCGCGGTCGCCAGTGGGAGAGGCCCGGCCGGCAGGTGCCCGCGGGCAACGCCAGCTGGGCGGCAGAGTGAGGGGAGGAGCGGGGGAGGGGCAGACAGCCTGACAGCCGGGCGACGGGCGCGCGCTGGTGGCTCGGCGGGCGAGGTCGCGAGTGGGAGAGCCCCGGTCGCAGGTGGCCCCGCGGGCACCCGCAGCTCGTCGACAGAGTTAGGGAAGTGGGGGGAGGGGATAGAGCCCCGTCGGGCTCGTCGACCCGCGGCTCCTGGCGGCTCTGCGGCCGAGTTAGGGAAGGAGGGGGGGAGGGGCAGACTCCCTGACAGCCGGGCGATGCGCGCGCGCCGGCGGCTCGGCGGCACAGGTCGCGAGTGGGGGAGGCCCGGCCGGCAGGTGGACACGCGGGCACCGCCAGCTCGGCGGCAGAGTGAGGAAAGGGGGGGGAGGGGCAGACACCTAGACAGCCGGGCGACGCGCGCGCGCCGGCGGCTCGTGACCAGAGGTCGCGTGTATGGGAGCACCGGCCGGCAGGTGGACCCGCGGGCAGCGCCAGCTCGGCGGCAGAGTGAGGGAAGGAGGGGGAGGGGCGGATTCCAAGCCAGGCGGGCGACGCGCGCGCGCTGGCGTCTCGTCACCAGAGATCGCGAGTGCGAGAGGCCCGGCCGGCAGGTGGACACGCGGGCACCGCCGGCTCGGCGGCAGAGTCAGGGAAGTGGGGGGAGGGGATAGAGCCCCGTCGGGCTCGTCGACCCGCGGCTCCTGGCGGCTCTGCGGCCGAGTTGGGGAAGGAGGGGGGAGGGGCAGACTCCCTGACAGCCGGGCGATGCGCGCGCGCCGGCGGCTCGGCGGCACAGGTCGCGAGTGGGGGAGGCCCGGCCGGCAGGTGGACACGCGGGCACCGCCAGCTCGGCGGCAGAGTGAGGAAAGGGGGGGCGGGGCAGACACCTCGACAGCCGGGCGACGCGCGCGCGCTGGCGGCTCGTCACCAGAGGTCGCGAGTGCGAGAGGCCAGGCCGGCAGGTGGACACGCGGGCACCCGCAGCTCGTCGGCAGGGTTAGGGAAGGGGGGGAGGGGATAGAGCCCCGTCCGGCTGGTCGACCCGCGGGCACTGCCAGGCGGGCGACGGGCGCGCGCTGGCGGCTGGGCGGGCGAGGTCGCCAGTGGGAGAGGCCCGGCCGGCAGGTGCCCGCGGGCAACGCCAGCTGGGCGGCAGAGTGAGGGGAGGAGCGGGGGAGGGGCCGACAGCCTGACAGCCGGGCGACGGGCGCGCGCTGGCGGCTCGGCGGGCGAGGTCGCGAGTGGGAGAGCCCCGGTCGCAGGTGGCCCCGCGGGCACCCGCAGCTCGTCGACAGAGTTAGGGAAGTGGGGGGAGGGGATAGAGCCCCGTCGGGCTCGTCGACCCGCGGCTCCTGGCGGCTCTGCGGCCGAGTTAGGGAAGGAGGGGGGGAGGGGCAGACTCCCTGACAGCCGGGCGATGCGCGCGCGCCGGCGGCTCGGCGGCACAGGTCGCGAGTGGGGGAGGCCCGGCCGGCAGGTGGACACGCGGGCACCGCCAGCTCGGCGGCAGAGTGAGGAAAGGGGGGGAGGGGCAGACACCTAGACAGCCGGGCGACGCGCGCGCGCCGGCGGCTCGTGACCAGAGGTCGCGTGTAGGGGAGCAACGGCCGGCAGGTGGACCCGCGGGCAGCGCCAGCTCGGCGGCAGAGTGAGGGAAGGAGGGGGAGGGGCGGATTCCAAGCCAGGCGGGCGACGCGCGCGCGCTGGCGTCTCGTCACCAGAGATCGCGAGTGCGAGAGGCCCGGCCGGCAGGTGGACACGCGGGCACCGCCGGCTCGGCGGCAGAGTCAGGGAAGTGGGGGAGGGGATAGAGCCCCGTCGGGCTCGTCGACCCGCGGCTCCTGGCGGCTCTGCGGCCGAGTTGGGGAAGGAGGGGGGGAGGGGCAGACTCCCTGACAGCCGGGCGATGCGCGCGCGCCGGCGGCTCGGCGGCACAGGTCGCGAGTGGGGGAGGCCCGGCCGGCAGGTGGACACGCGGGCACCCGCAGCTCGTCGGCAGGGTTAGGGAAGGGGGGGAGGGGATAGAGCCCCGTCCGGCTGGTCGACCCGCGGGCACTGCCAGGCGGGCGACGGGCGCGCGCTGGCGGCTGGGCGGGCGAGGTCGCCAGTGGGAGAGGCCCGGCCGGCAGGTGCCCGCGGGCAACGCCAGCTGGGCGGCAGAGTGAGGGGAGGAGCGGGGGAGGGGCAGACAGACTGACAGCCGGGCGACGGGCGCGCGCTGGCGGCTCGGCGGGCGAGGTCGCGAGTGGGAGAGCCCCGGTCGCAGGTGGACCCGCGGGCACCCGCAGCTCGTCGACAGAGCTAGGGAAGTGGGGGGAGGGGATAGAGCCCCGTCGGGCTCGTCGACCCGCGGCTCCTGGCGGCTCTGCGGCCGAGTTGGGGAAGGAGGGGGGGAGGGGCAGACTCCCTGACAGCCGGGCGATGCGCGCGCGCCGGCGGCTCGGCGGCACAGGTCGCGAGTGGGGGAGGCCCGGCCGGCAGGTGGACACGCGGGCACCGCCAGCTCGGCGGCAGAGTGAGGAAAGGGGGGGCGGGGCAGACACCTCGACAGCCGGGCGATGCGCGCGCGCTGGCGGCTCGTCACCAGAGGTCGCGAGTGCGAGAGGCCCGGCCGGCAGGTGGACACGGGGGCACCGCCGGCTCGGCGGCAGAGTCAGGGAAGTGGGGGGAGGGGATAGAGCCCCGTCGGGCTCGTCGACCCGCGGCTCCTGGCGGCTCTGCGGCCGAGTTGGGGAAGGAGGGGGGGAGGGGCAGACTCCCTGACAGCCGGGCGATGCGCGCGCGCCGGCGGCTCGGCGGCACAGGTCGCGAGTGGGGGAGGCCCGGCCGGCAGGTGGACACGCGGGCACCGCCAGCTCGGCGGCAGAGTGAGGAAAGGGGGGGCGGGGCAGACACCTCGACAGCCGGGCGACGCGCGCGCGCTGGCGGCTCGTCACCAGAGGTCGCGAGTGCGAGAGGCCCGGCCGGCAGGTGGACACGGGGGCACCGCCGGCTCGGCGGCAGAGTCAGGGAAGTGGGGGGAGGGGATAGAGCCCCGTCGGGCTCGTCGACCCGCGGCTCCTGGCGGCTCTGCGGCCGAGTTGGGGAAGGAGGGGGGGAGGGGCAGACTCCCTGACAGCCGGGCGATGCGCGCGCGCCGGCGGCTCGGCGGCACAGGTCGCGAGTGGGGGAGGCCCGGCCGGCAGGTGGACACGCGGGCACCGCCAGCTCGGCGGCAGAGTGAGGAAAGGGGGGGGAGGGGCAGACACCTAGACAGCCGGGCGACGCGCGCGCGCCGGCGGCTCGTGACCAGAGGTCGCGTGTATGGGAGCACCGGCCGGCAGGTGGACCCGCGGGCAGCGCCAGCTCGGCGGCAGAGTGAGGGAAGGAGGGGGAGGGGCGGATTCCAAGCCAGGCGGGCGACGCGCGCGCGCTGGCGTCTCGTCACCAGAGATCGCGAGTGCGAGAGGCCCGGCCGGCAGGTGGACACGCGGGCACCGCCGGCTCGGCGGCAGAGTCAGGGAAGTGGGGGGAGGGGATAGAGCCCCGTCGGGCTCGTCGACCCGCGGCTCCTGGCGGCTCTGCGGCCGAGTTGGGTAAGGAGGGGGGGAGGGGCAGACTCCCTGACAGCCGGGCGATGCGCGCGCGCCGGCGGCTCGGCGGCACAGGTCGCGAGTGGGGGAGGCCCGGCCGGCAGGTGGACACGCGGGCACCGCCAGCTCGGCGGCAGAGTGAGGAAAGGGGGGGCGGGGCAGACACCTCGACAGCCGGGCGACGCGCGCGCGCTGGCGGCTCGTCACCAGAGGTCGCGAGTGCGAGAGGCCAGGCCGGCAGGTGGACACGCGGGCACCCGCAGCTCGTCGGCAGGGTTAGGGAAGGGGGGGAGGGGATAGAGCCCCGTCCGGCTGGTCGACCCGCGGGCACTGCCAGGCGGGCGACGGGCGCGCGCTGGCGGCTGGGCGGGCGAGGTCGCCAGTGGGAGAGGCCCGGCCGGCAGGTGCCCGCGGGCAACGCCAGCTGGGCGGCAGAGTGAGGGGAGGAGCGGGGGAGGGGCAGACAGCCTGACAGCCGGGCGACGGGCGCGCGCTGGCGGCTCGGCGGGCGAGGTCGCGAGTGGGAGAGCCCCGGTCGCAGGTGGACCCGCGGGCACCCGCAGCTCGTCGACAGAGCTAGGGAAGTGGGGGGAGGGGATAGAGCCCCGTCGGGCTCGTCGACCCGCGGCTCCTGGCGGCTCTGCGGCCGAGTTAGGGAAGGAGGGGGGGAGGGGCAGACTCCCTGACAGCCGGGCGATGCGCGCGCGCCGGCGGCTCGGCGGCACAGGTCGCGAGTGGGGGAGGCCCGGCCGGCAGGTGGACACGCGGGCACCGCCAGCTCGGCGGCAGAGTGAGGAAAGGGGGGGGAGGGGCAGACACCTAGACAGCCGGGCGATGCGCGCGCGCCGGCGGCTCGTGACCAGAGGTCGCGTGTATGGGAGCACCGGCCGGCAGGTGGACCCGCGGGCAGCGCCAGCTCGGCGGCAGAGTGAGGGAAGGAGGGGGAGGGGCGGATTCCAAGCCAGGCGGGCGACGCGCGCGCGCTGGCGTCTCGTCACCAGAGATCGCGAGTGCGAGAGGCCCGGCCGGCAGGTGGACACGCGGGCACCGCCGGCTCGGCGGCAGAGTCAGGGAAGTGGGGGGAGGGGATAGAGCCCCGTCGGGCTCGTCGACCCGCGGCTCCTGGCGGCTCTGCGGCCGAGTTGGGGAAGGAGGGGGGGAGGGGCAGACTCCCTGACAGCCGGGCGATGCGCGCGCGCCGGCGGCTCGGCGGCACAGGTCGCGAGTAGGGGAGGCCCGGCCGGCAGGTGGACACGCGGGCACCGCCAGCTCGGCGGCAGAGTGAGGAAAGGGGGGGCGGGGCAGACACCTCGACAGCCGGGCGACGCGCGCGCGCTGGCGGCTCGTCACCAGAGGTCGCGAGTGCGAGAGGCCAGGCCGGCAGGTGGACACGCGGGCACCCGCAGCTCGTCGGCAGGGTTAGGGAAGGGGGGGAGGGGATAGAGCCCCGTCCGGCTGGTCGACCCGCGGGCACTGCCAGGCGGGCGACGGGCGCGCGCTGGCGGCTGGGCGGGCGAGGTCGCCAGTGGGAGAGGCCCGGCCGGCAGGTGCCCGCGGGCAACGCCAGCTGGGCGGCAGAGTGAGGGGAGGAGCGGGGGAGGGGCCGACAGCCTGACAGCCGGGCGACGGGCGCGCGCTGGCGGCTCGGCGGGCGAGGTCGCGAGTGGGAGAGCCCCGGTCGCAGGTGGCCCCGCGGGCACCCGCAGCTCGTCGACAGAGTTAGGGAAGTGGGGGGAGGGGATAGAGCCCCGTCGGGCTCGTCGACCCGCGGCTCCTGGCGGCTCTGCGGCCGAGTTAGGGAAGGAGGGGGGGAGGGGCAGACTCCCTGACAGCCGGGCGATGCGCGCGCGCCGGCGGCTCGGCGGCACAGGTCGCGAGTGGGGGAGGCCCGGCCGGCAGGTGGACACGCGGGCACCGCCAGCTCGGCGGCAGAGTGAGGAAAGGGGGGGCGGGGCAGACACCTCGACAGCCGGGCGACGCGCGCGCGCTGGCGGCTCGTCACCAGAGGTCGCGAGTGCGAGAGGCCCGGCCGGCAGGTGGACACGGGGGCACCGCCGGCTCGGCGGCAGAGTCAGGGAAGTGGGGGGAGGGGATAGAGCCCCGTCGGGCTCGTCGACCCGCGGCTCCTGGCGGCTCTGCGGCCGAGTTGGGGAAGGAGGGGGGGAGGGGCAGACTCCCTGACAGCCGGGCGATGCGCGCGCGCCGGCGGCTCGGCGGCACAGGTCGCGAGTGGGGGAGGCCCGGCCGGCAGGTGGACACGCGGGCACCGCCAGCTCGGCGGCAGAGTGAGGAAAGGGGGGGCGGGGCAGACACCTCGACAGCCGGGCGACGCGCGCGCGCTGGCGGCTCGTCACCAGAGGTCGCGAGTGCGACAGGCCCGGCCGGCAGGTGGACACGCGGGCACCCGCAGCTCGTCGGCAGGGTTAGGGAAGGGGGGGGAGGGGATAGAGCCCCGTCCGGCTGGTCGACCCGCGGGCACTGCCAGGCGGGCGACGGGCGCGCGCTGGCGGCTGGGCGGGCGAGGTCGCCAGTGGGAGAGGCCCGGCCGGCAGGTGCCCGCGGGCAACGCCAGCTGGGCGGCAGAGTGAGGGGAGGAGCGGGGGAGGGGCAGACAGCCTGACAGCCGGGCGACGGGCGCGCGCTGGCGGCTCGGCGGGCGAGGTCGCGAGTGGGAGAGCCCCGGTCGCAGGTGGCCCCGCGGGCACCCGAAGCTCGTCGACAGAGTTAGGGAAGTGGGGGGAGGGGATAGAGCCCCGTCGGGCTCGTCGACCCGCGGCTCCTGGCGGCTCTGCGGCCGAGTTAGGGAAGGAGGGGGGGAGGGGCAGACTCCCTGACAGCCGGGCGATGCGCGCGCGCCGGCGGCTCGGCGGCACAGGTCGCGAGTGGGGGAGGCCCGGCCGGCAGGTGGACACGCGGGCACCGCCAGCTCGGCGGCAGAGTGAGGAAAGGGGGGGGAGGGGCAGACACCTAGACAGCCGGGCGACGCGCGCGCGCCGGCGGCTCGTGACCAGAGGTCGCGTGTATGGGAGCACCGGCCGGCAGGTGGACCCGCGGGCAGCGCCAGCTCGGCGGCAGAGTGAGGGAAGGAGGGGGAGGGGCGGATTCCAAGCCAGGCGGGCGACGCGCGCGCGCTGGCGTCTCGTCACCAGAGATCGCGAGTGCGAGAGGCCCGGCCGGCAGGTGGACACGCGGGCACCGCCGGCTCGGCGGCAGAGTCAGGGAAGTGGGGGGAGGGGATAGAGCCCCGTCGGGCTCGTCGACCCGCGGCTCCTGGCGGCTCTGCGGCCGAGTTGGGGAAGGAGGGGGGGAGGGGCAGACTCCCTGACAGCCGGGCGATGCGCGCGCGCCGGCGGCTCGGCGGCACAGGTCGCGAGTGGGGGAGGCCCGGCCGGCAGGTGGACACGCGGGCACCGCCAGCTCGGCGGCAGAGTGAGGAAAGGGGGGGCGGGGCAGACACCTCGACAGCCGGGCGACGCGCGCGCGCTGGCGGCTCGTCACCAGAGGTCGCGAGTGCGAGAGGCCAGGCCGGCAGGTGGACACGCGGGCACCCGCAGCTCGTCGGCAGGGTTAGGGAAGGGGGGGAGGGGATAGAGCCCCGTCCGGCTGGTCGACCCGCGGGCACTGCCAGGCGGGCGACGGGCGCGCGCTGGCGGCTGGGCGGGCGAGGTCGCCAGTGGGAGAGGCCCGGCCGGCAGGTGCCCGCGGGCAACGCCAGCTGGGCGGCAGAGTGAGGGGAGGAGCGGGGGAGGGGCCGACAGCCTGACAGCCGGGCGACGGGCGCGCGCTGGCGGCTCGGCGGGCGAGGTCGCGAGTGGGAGAGCCCCGGTCGCAGGTGGCCCCGCGGGCACCCGCAGCTCGTCGACAGAGTTAGGGAAGTGGGGGGAGGGGATAGAGCCCCGTCGGGCTCGTCGACCCGCGGCTCCTGGCGGCTCTGCGGCCGAGTTAGGGAAGGAGGGGGGGAGGGGCAGACTCCCTGACAGCCGGGCGATGGGCGCGCGCCGGCGGCTCGGCGGCACAGGTCGCGAGTGGGGGAGGCCCGGCCGGCAGGTGGACACGCGGGCACCGCCAGCTCGGCGGCAGAGTGAGGAAAGGGGGGGGAGGGGCAGACACCTAGACAGCCGGGCGACGCGCGCGCGCGGGCGGCTCGTGACCAGAGGTCGCGTGTAGGGGAGCAACGGCCGGCAGGTGGACCCGCGGGCACCGCCAGCTCGGCGGCAGAGTGAGGGAAGGAGGGGGAGGGGCGGATTCCAAGCCAGGCGGGCGACGCGCGCGCGCTGGCGTCTCGTCACCAGAGATCGCGAGTGCGAGAGGCCCGGCCGGCAGGTGGACACGCGGGCACCGCCGGCTCGGCGGCAGTCAGGGAAGTGGGGGGAGGGGATAGAGCCCCGTCGGGCTCGTCGACCCGCGGCTCCTGGCGGCTCTGCGGCCGAGTTGGGGAAGGAGGGGGGGAGGGGCAGACTCCCTGACAGCCGGGCGATGCGCGCGCGCCGGCGGCTCGGCGGCACAGGTCGCGAGTGGGGGAGGCCCGGCCGGCAGGTGGACACGCGGGCACCGCCAGCTCGGCGGCAGAGTGAGGAAAGGGGGGGCGGGGCAGACACCTCGACAGCCGGGCGATGCGCGCGCGCTGGCGGCTCGTCACCAGAGGTCGCGAGTGCGAGAGGCCCGGCCGGCAGGTGGACACGGGGGCACCGCCGGCTCGGCGGCAGAGTCAGGGAAGTGGGGGGAGGGGATAGAGCCCCGTCGGGCTCGTCGACCCGCGGCTCCTGGCGGCTCTGCGGCCGAGTTGGGGAAGGAGGGGGGGAGGGGCAGACTCCCTGACAGCCGGGCGATGCGCGCGCGCCGGCGGCTCGGCGGCACAGGTCGCGAGTGGGGGAGGCCCGGCCGGCAGGTGGACACGCGGGCACCGCCAGCTCGGCGGCAGAGTGAGGAAAGGGGGGGCGGGGCAGACACCTCGACAGCCGGGCGACGCGCGCGCGCTGGCGGCTCGTCACCAGAGGTCGGGAGTGCGAGAGGCCAGGCCGGCAGGTGGACACGCGGGCACCCGCAGCTCGTCGGCAGGGTTAGGGAAGGGGGGGAGGGGATAGAGCCCCGTCCGGCTGGTCGACCCGCGGGCACTGCCAGGCGGGCGACGGGCGCGCGCTGGCGGCTGGGCGGGCGAGGTCGCCAGTGGGAGAGGCCCGGCCGGCAGGTGCCCGCGGGCAACGCCAGCTGGGCGGCAGAGTGAGGGGAGGAGCGGGGGAGGGGCAGACAGCCTGACAGCCGGGCGACGGGCGCGCGCTGGCGGCTCGGCGGGCGAGGTCGCGAGTGGGAGAGCCCCGGTCGCAGGTGGCCCCGCGGGCACCCGCAGCTCGTCGACAGAGTTAGGGAAGTGGGGGGAGGGGATAGAGCCCCGTCGGGCTCGTCGACCCGCGGCTCCTGGCGGCTCTGCGGCCGAGTTAGGGAAGGAGGGGGGGAGGGGCAGACTCCCTGACAGCCGGGCGATGCGCGCGCGCCGGCGGCTCGGCGGCACAGGTCGCGAGTGGGGGAGGCCCGGCCGGCAGGTGGACACGCGGGCACCGCCAGCTCGGCGGCAGAGTGAGGAAAGGGGGGGGAGGGGCAGATACCTAGACAGCCGGGCGACGCGCGCGCGCCGGCGGCTCGTGACCAGAGGTCGCGTGTAGGGGAGCACCGGCCGGCAGGTGGACCCGCGGGCACCGCCAGCTCGGCGGCAGAGTGAGGAAAGTGGGGGCGGGGCAGACACCTCGACAGCCGGGCGACGCGCGCGCGCTGGCGGCTCGTGACCAGAGGTCGCGAGTGCGACAGGCCCGGCCGACAGGTGGACCCGCGGGCACCGCCAGCTCGGCGGCAGAGTGAAGGAAGGAGGGGGAGGGGCGGATTCCAAGCCAGGCGGGCGACGCGCGCGCGCTGGCGTCTCGTCACCAGAGATCGCGAGTGCGAGAGGCCCGGCCGGCAGGTGGACACGCGGGCACCGCCGGCTCGGCGGCAGAGTGAGGAAAGGGGGGGCGGGGCAGACACCTCGACAGCCGGGCGATGCGCGCGCGCTGGCGGCTCGTCACCAGAGGTCGCGAGTGCGAGAGGCCCGGCCGGCAGGTGGACACGGGGGCACCGCCGGCTCGGCGGCAGAGTCAGGGAAGTGGGGGGAGGGGATAGAGCCCCGTCGGGCTCGTCGACCCGCGGCTCCTGGCGGCTCTGCGGCCGAGTTGGGGAAGGAGGGGGGGAGGGGCAGACTCCCTGACAGCCGGGCGATGCGCGCGCGCCGGCGGCTCGGCGGCACAGGTCGCGAGTGGGGGAGGCCCGGCCGGCAGGTGGACACGCGGGCACCGCCAGCTCGGCGGCAGAGTGAGGAAAGGGGGGGCGGGGCAGACTCCCTGACAGCCGGGCGACGGGCGCGCGCTGGCGGCTCGGCGGGCGAGGTCGCGAGTGGGAGAGCCCCGGTCGCAGGTGGCCCCGCGGGCACCCGCAGCTCGTCGACAGAGTTAGGGAAGTGGGGGGAGGGGATAGAGCCCCGTCGGGCTCGTCGACCCGCGGCTCCTGGCGGCTCTGCGGCCGAGTTAGGGAAGGAGGGGGGGAGGGGCAGACTCCCTGACAGCCGGGCGATGCGCGCGCGCCGGCGGCTCGGCGGCACAGGTCGCGAGTGGGGGAGGCCCGGCCGGCAGGTGGACACGCGGGCACCGCCAGCTCGGCGGCAGAGTGAGGAAAGGGGGGGGAGGGGCAGACACCTAGACAGCCGGGCGACGCGCGCGCGCCGGCGGCTCGTGACCAGAGGTCGCGTGTAGGGGAGCACCGGCCGGCAGGTGGACCCGCGGGCACCGCCAGCTCGGCGGCAGAGTGAGGGAAGGAGGGGGAGGGGCGGATTCCAAGCCAGGCGGGCGACGCGCGCGCGCTGGCGTCTCGTCACCAGAGATCGCGAGTGCGAGAGGCCCGGCCGGCAGGTGGACACGCGGGCACCGCCGGCTCGGCGGCAGAGTCAGGGAAGTGGGGGGAGGGGATAGAGCCCCGTCGGGCTCGTCGACCCGCGGCTCCTGGCGGCTCTGCGGCCGAGTTGGGGAAGGAGGGGGGGAGGGGCAGACTCCCTGACAGCCGGGCGATGCGCGCGCGCCGGCGGCTCGGCGGCACAGGTCGCGAGTGGGGGAGGCCCGGCCGGCAGGTGGACACGCGGGCACCGCCAGCTCGGCGGCAGAGTGAGGAAAGGGGGGGCGGGGCAGACACCTCGACAGCCGGGCGATGCGCGCGCGCTGGCGGCTCGTCACCAGAGGTCGCGAGTGCGAGAGGCCCGGCCGGCAGGTGGACACGGGGGCACCGCCGGCTCGGCGGCAGAGTCAGGGAAGTGGGGGGAGGGGATAGAGCCCCGTCGGGCTCGTCGACCCGCGGCTCCTGGCGGCTCTGCGGCCGAGTTGGGGAAGGCGGGGGGGAGGGGCAGACTCCCTGACAGCCGGGCGATGCGCGCGCGCCGGCGGCTCGGCGGCACAGGTCGCGAGTGGGGGAGGCCCGGCCGGCAGGTGGACACGCGGGCACCGCCAGCTCGGCGGCAGAGTGAGGAAAGGGGGGGCGGCGCAGACACCTCGACAGCCGGGCGACGCGCGCGCGCTGGCGGCTCGTGACCAGAGGTCGCGAGTGCGACAGGCCCGGCCGGCAGGTGGACCCGCGG
This sequence comes from Giraffa tippelskirchi, assembly GCF_054371585.1. Classification (NCBI taxonomy): domain Eukaryota; kingdom Metazoa; phylum Chordata; class Mammalia; order Artiodactyla; family Giraffidae; genus Giraffa; species Giraffa tippelskirchi. The sequence continues at coordinate 70,520,421 of NC_137282.1, forward strand.
GCACTGCCAGCTCGGCGGCAGAGTGAAGGAAGGAGGGGGAGGGGCGGATTCCAAGCCAGGCGGGCGACGCGCGCGCGCTGGCGTCTCGTCACCAGAGATCGCGAGTGCGAGAGGCCCGGCCGGCAGGTGGACACGCGGGCACCGCCGGCTCGGCGGCAGAGTCAGGGAAGTGGGGGGAGGGGATAGAGCCCCGTCGGGCTCGTCGACCCGCGGCTCCTGGCGGCTCTGCGGCCGAGTTAGGGAAGGAGGGGGGAGGGGCAGACTCCCTGACAGCCGGGCGATGCGCGCGCGCCGGCGGCTCGGCGGCACAGGTCGCGAGTGGGGGAGGCCCGGCCGGCAGGTGGACACGCGGGCACCGCCAGCTCGGCGGCAGAGTGAGGAAAGGGGGGGCGGGGCAGACACCTCGACAGCCGGGCGACGCGCGCGCGCTGGCGGCTCGTCACCAGAGGTCGCGAGTGCGAGAGGCCCGGCCGGCAGGTGGACACGCGGGCACCGCCAGCTCGGCGGCAGAGTCAGGGAAGTGGGGGGAGGGGATAGAGCCCCGTCGGGCTCGTCGACCCGCGGCTCCTGGCGGCTCTGCGGCCGAGTTAGGGAAGGAGGGGGGGAGGGGCAGACTCCCTGACAGCCGGGCGATGCGCGCGCGCCGGCGGCTCGGCGGCACAGGTCGCGAGTGGGGGAGGCCCGGCCGGCAGGTGGACACGCGGGCACCGCCAGCTCGGCGGCAGAGTGAGGAAAGGGGGGGCGGGGCAGACACCTCGACAGCCGGGCGACGCGCGCGCGCTGGCGGCTCGTCACCAGAGGTCGCGAGTGCGAGAGGCCAGGCCGGCAGGTGGACACGCGGGCACCCGCAGCTCGTCGGCAGGGTTAGGGAAGGGGGGGAGGGGATAGAGCCCCGTCCGGCTGGTCGACCCGCGGGCACTGCCAGGCGGGCGACGGGCGCACGCTGGCGGCTGGGCGGGCGAGGTCGCCAGTGGGAGAGGCCCGGCCGGCAGGTGCCCGCGGGCAACGCCAGCTGGGCGGCAGAGTGAGGGGAGGAGCGGGGGAGGGGCAGACAGCCTGACAGCCGGGCGACGGGCGCGCGCTGGCGGCTCGGCGGGCGAGGTCGCGAGTGGGAGAGCCCCGGTCGCAGGTGGACCCGCGGGCACCCGCAGCTCGTCGACAGAGCTAGGGAAGTGGGGGGAGGGGATAGAGCCCCGTCGGGCTCGTCGACCCGCGGCTCCTGGCGGCTCTGCGGCCGAGTTAGGGAAGGAGGGGGGGAGGGGCAGACTCCCTGACAGCCGGGCGATGCGCGCGCACCGGCGGCTCGGCGGCACAGGTCGCGAGTGGGGGAGGCCCGGCCGGCAGGTGGACACGCGGGCACCGCCAGCTCGGCGGCAGAGTGAGGAAAGGGGGGGAGGGGCAGACACCTAGACAGCCGGGCGACGCGCGCGCGCCGGCGGCTCGTGACCAGAGGTCGCGTGTAGGGGAGCAACGGCCGGCAGGTGGACCCGCGGGCAGCGCCAGCTCGGCGGCAGAGTGAGGGAAGGAGGGGGAGGGGCGGATTCCAAGCCAGGCGGGCGACGCGCGCGCGCTGGCGTCTCGTCACCAGAGATCGCGAGTGCGAGAGGCCCGGCCGGCAGGTGGACACGCGGGCACCGCCGGCTCGGCGGCAGAGTCAGGGAAGTGGGGGGAGGGGATAGAGCCCCGTCGGGCTCGTCGACCCGCGGCTCCTGGCGGCTCTGCGGCCGAGTTGGGGAAGGAGGGGGGGAGGGGCAGACTCCCTGACAGCCGGGCGATGCGCGCGCGCCGGCGGCTCGGCGGCACAGGTCGCGAGTGGGGGAGGCCCGGCCGGCAGGTGGACACGCGGGCACCGCCAGCTCGGCGGCAGAGTGAGGAAAGGGGGGGCGGGGCAGACACCTCGACAGCCGGGCGACGCGCGCGCGCTGGCGGCTCGTCACCAGAGGTCGCGAGTGCGAGAGGCCAGGCCGGCAGGTGGACACGCGGGCACCCGCAGCTCGTCGGCAGGGTTAGGGAAGGGGGGGAGGGGATAGAGCCCCGTCCGGCTGGTCGACCCGCGGGCACTGCCAGGCGGGCGACGGGCGCGCGCTGGCGGCTGGGCGGGCGAGGTCGCCAGTGGGAGAGGCCCGGCCGGCAGGTGCCCGCGGGCAACGCCAGCTGGGCGGCAGAGTGAGGGGAGGAGCGGGGGAGGGGCAGACAGCCTGACAGCCGGGCGACGGGCGCGCGCTGGCGGCTCGGCGGGCGAGGTCGCGAGTGGGAGAGCCCCGGTCGCAGGTGGACCCGCGGGCACCCGCAGCTCGTCGACAGAGCTAGGGAAGTGGGGGGAGGGGATAGAGCCCCGTCGGGCTCGTCGACCCGCGGCTCCTGGCGGCTCTGCGGCCGAGTTAGGGAAGGAGGGGGGGAGGGGCAGACTCCCTGACAGCCGGGCGATGCGCGCGCGCCGGCGGCTCGGCGGCACAGGTCGCGAGTGGGGGAGGCCCGGCCGGCAGGTGGACACGCGGGCACCGCCAGCTCGGCGGCAGAGTGAGGAAAGGGGGGGGAGGGGCAGACACCTAGACAGCCGGGCGACGCGCGCGCGCCGGCGGCTCGTGACCAGAGGTCGCGTGTAGGGGAGCACCGGCCGGCAGGTGGACCCGCGGGCACCGCCAGCTCGGCGGCAGAGTGAGGGAAGGAGGGGGAGGGGCGGATTCCAAGCCAGGCGGGCGACGCGCGCGCGCTGGCGTCTCGTCACCAGAGATCGCGAGTGCGAGAGGCCCGGCCGGCAGGTGGACACGCGGGCACCGCCGGCTCGGCGGCAGAGTCAGGGAAGTGGGGGGAGGGGATAGAGCCCCGTCGGGCTCGTCGACCCGCGGCTCCTGGCGGCTCTGCGGCCGAGTTGGGGAAGGAGGGGGGAGGGGCAGACTCCCTGACAGCCGGGCGATGCGCGCGCGCCGGCGGCTCGGCGGCACAGGTCGCGAGTGGGGGAGGCCCGGCCGGCAGGTGGACACGCGGGCACCGCCAGCTCGGCGGCAGAGTGAGGAAAGGGGGGGCGGGGCAGAGACCTCGACAGCCGGGCGACGCGCGCGCGCTGGCGGCTCGTGACCAGAGGTCGCGAGTGCGACAGGCCCGGCCGGCAGGTGGACCCGCGGGCACCGCCAGCTCGGCGGCAGAGTGAAGGAAGGAGGGGGAGGGGCGGATTCCAAGCCAGGCGGGCGACGCGCGCGCGCTGGCGTCTCGTCACCAGAGATCGCGAGTGCGAGAGGCCCGGCCGGCAGGTGGACACGCGGGCACCGCCGGCTCGGCGGCAGAGTCAGGGAAGTGGGGGGAGGGGATAGAGCCCCGTCGGGCTCGTCGACCCGCGGCTCCTGGCGGCTCTGCGGCCGAGTTAGGGAAGGAGGGGGGGAGGGGCAGACTCCCTGACAGCCGGGCGATGCGCGCGCGCCGGCGGCTCGGCGGCACAGGTCGCGAGTGGGGGAGGCCCGGCCGGCAGGTGGACACGCGGGCACCGCCAGCTCGGCGGCAGAGTGAGGAAAGGGGGGGCGGGGCAGACACCTCGACAGCCGGGCGACGCGCGCGCGCTGGCGGCTCGTCACCAGAGGTCGCGAGTGCGAGAGGCCCGGCCGGCAGGTGGACACGCGGGCACCGCCAGCTCGGCGGCAGAGTCAGGGAAGTGGGGGGAGGGGATAGAGCCCCGTCGGGCTCGTCGACCCGCGGCTCCTGGCGGCTCTGCGGCCGAGTTAGGGAAGGAGGGGGGGAGGGGCAGACTCCCTGACAGCCGGGCGATGCGCGCGCGCCGGCGGCTCGGCGGCACAGGTCGCGAGTGGGGGAGGCCCGGCCGGCAGGTGGACACGCGGGCACCGCCAGCTCGGCGGCAGAGTGAGGAAAGGGGGGGCGGGGCAGACACCTCGACAGCCGGGCGACGCGCGCGCGCTGGCGGCTCGTCACCAGAGGTCGCGAGTGCGAGAGGCCAGGCCGGCAGGTGGACACGCGGGCACCCGCAGCTCGTCGGCAGGGTTAGGGAAGGGGGGGAGGGGATAGAGCCCCGTCCGGCTGGTCGACCCGCGGGCACTGCCAGGCGGGCGACGGGCGCGCGCTGGCGGCTGGGCGGGCGAGGTCGCCAGTGGGAGAGGCCCGGCCGGCAGGTGCCCGCGGGCAACGCCAGCTGGGCGGCAGAGTGAGGGGAGGAGCGGGGGAGGGGCAGACAGCCTGACAGCCGGGCGACCGGCGCGCGCTGGCGGCTCGGCGGGCGAGGTCGCGAGTGGGAGAGCCCCGGTCGCAGGTGGACCCGCGGGCACCCGCAGCTCGTCGACAGAGCTAGGGAAGTGGGGGGAGGGGATAGAGCCCCGTCGGGCTCGTCGACCCGCGGCTCCTGGCGGCTCTGCGGCCGAGTTGGGGAAGGAGGGGGGGAGGGGCAGACTCCCTGACAGCCGGGCGATGCGCGCGCGCCGGCGGCTCGGCGGCACAGGTCGCGAGTGGGGGAGGCCCGGCCGGCAGGTGGACACGCGGGCACCGCCAGCTCGGCGGCAGAGTGAGGAAAGGGGGGGCGGGGCAGACACCTCGACAGCCGGGCGATGCGCGCGCGCTGGCGGCTCGTCACCAGAGGTCGCGAGTGCGAGAGGCCCGGCCGGCAGGTGGACACGGGGGCACCGCCGGCTCGGCGGCAGAGTCAGGGAAGTGGGGGGAGGGGATAGAGCCCCGTCGGGCTCGTCGACCCGCGGCTCCTGGCGGCTCTGCGGCCGAGTTGGGGAAGGAGGGGGGGAGGGGCAGACTCCCTGACAGCCGGGCGATGCGCGCGCGCCGGCGGCTCGGCGGCACAGGTCGCGAGTGGGGGAGGCCCGGCCGGCAGGTGGACACGCGGGCACCGCCAGCTCGGCGGCAGAGTGAGGAAAGGGGGGGCGGGGCAGACACCTCGACAGCCGGGCGACGCGCGCGCGCTGGCGGCTCGTCACCAGAGGTCGCGAGTGCGAGAGGCCCGGCCGGCAGGTGGACACGGGGGCACCGCCGGCTCGGCGGCAGAGTCAGGGAAGTGGGGGGAGGGGATAGAGCCCCGTCGGGCTCGTCGACCCGCGGCTCCTGGCGGCTCTGCGGCCGAGTTGGGGAAGGAGGGGGGGAGGGGCAGACTCCCTGACAGCCGGGCGCTGCGCGCGCCGGCGGCTCGGCGGCACAGGTCGCGAGTGGGGGAGGCCCGGCCGGCAGGTGGACACGCGGGCACCGCCAGCTCGGCGGCAGAGTGAGGAAAGGGGGGGGAGGGGCAGACACCTAGACAGCCGGGCGACGCGCGCGCGCCGGCGGCTCGTGACCAGAGGTCGCGTGTATGGGAGCACCGGCCGGCAGGTGGACCCGCGGGCAGCGCCAGCTCGGCGGCAGAGTGAGGGAAGGAGGGGGAGGGGCGGATTCCAAGCCAGGCGGGCGACGCGCGCGCGCTGGCGTCTCGTCACCAGAGATCGCGAGTGCGAGAGGCCCGGCCGGTAGGTGGACACGCGGGCACCGCCGGCTCGGCGGCAGAGTCAGGGAAGTGGGGGGAGGGGATAGAGCCCCGTCGGGCTCGTCGACCCGCGGCTCCTGGCGGCTCTGCGGCCGAGTTGGGGAAGGAGGGGGGGAGGGGCAGACTCCCTGACAGCCGGGCGATGCGCGCGCGCCGGCGGCTCGGCGGCACAGGTCGCGAGTGGGGGAGGCCCGGCCGGCAGGTGGACACGCGGGCACCGCCAGCTCGGCGGCAGAGTGAGGAAAGGGGGGGCGGGGCAGACACCTCGACAGCCGGGCGACGCGCGCGCGCTGGCGGCTCGTCACCAGAGGTCGCGAGTGCGAGAGGCCAGGCCGGCAGGTGGACACGCGGGCACCCGCAGCTCGTCGGCAGGGTTAGGGAAGGGGGGGAGGGGATAGAGCCCCGTCCGGCTGGTCGACCCGCGGGCACTGCCAGGCGGGCGACGGGCGCGCGCTGGCGGCTGGGCGGGCGAGGTCGCCAGTGGGAGAGGCCCGGCCGGCAGGTGCCCGCGGGCAACGCCAGCTGGGCGGCAGAGTGAGGGGAGGAGCGGGGGAGGGGCAGACAGCCTGACAGCCGGGCGACGGGCGCGCGCTGGCGGCTCGGCGGGCGAGGTCGCGAGTGGGAGAGCCCCGGTCGCAGGTGGACCCGCGGGCACCCGCAGCTCGTCGACAGAGCTAGGGAAGTGGGGGGAGGGGATAGAGCCCCGTCGGGCTCGTCGACCCGCGGCTCCTGGCGGCTCTGCGGCCGAGTTAGGGAAGGAGGGGGGGAGGGGCAGACTCCCTGACAGCCGGGCGATGCGCGCGCGCCGGCGGCTCGGCGGCACAGGTCGCGAGTGGGGGAGGCCCGGCCGGCAGGTGGACACGCGGGCACCGCCAGCTCGGCGGCAGAGTGAGGAAAGGGGGGGGAGGGGCAGACACCTAGACAGCCGGGCGACGCGCGCGCGCCGGCGGCTCGTGACCAGAGGTCGCGTGTAGGGGAGCACCGGCCGGCAGGTGGACCCGCGGGCACCGCCAGCTCGGCGGCAGAGTGAGGGAAGGAGGGGGAGGGGCGGATTCCAAGCCAGGCGGGCGACGCGCGCGCGCTGGCGTCTCGTCACCAGAGATCGCGAGTGCGAGAGGCCCGGCCGGCAGGTGGACACGCGGGCACCGCCGGCTAGGCGGCAGAGTCAGGGAAGTGGGGGGAGGGGATAGAGCCCCGTCGGGCTCGTCGACCCGCGGCTCCTGGCGGCTCTGCGGCCGAGTTGGGGAAGGAGGGGGGAGGGGCAGACTCCCTGACAGCCGGGCGATGCGCGCGCGCCGGCGGCTCGGCGGCACAGGTCGCGAGTGGGGGAGGCCCGGCCGGCAGGTGGACACGCGGGCACCGCCAGCTCGGCGGCAGAGTGAGGAAAGGGGGGGCGGGGCAGACACCTCGACAGCCGGGCGACGCGCGCGCGCTGGCGGCTCGTCACCAGAGGTCGCGAGTGCGAGAGGCCCGGCCGGCAGGTGGACACGGGGGCACCGCCGGCTCGGCGGCAGAGTCAGGGAAGTGGGGGGAGGGGATAGAGCCCCGTTGGGCTCGTCGACCCGCGGCTCCTGGCGGCTCTGCGGCCGAGTTGGGGAAGGAGGGGGGGAGGGGCAGACTCCCTGACAGCCGGGCGATGCGCGCGCGCCGGCGGCTCGGCGGCACAGGTCGCGAGTGGGGGAGGCCCGGCCGGCAGGTGGACACGCGGGCACCGCCAGCTCGGCGGCAGAGTGAGGAAAGGGGGGGCGGGGCAGACACCTCGACAGCCGGGCGACGCGCGCGCGCTGGCGGCTCGTCACCAGAGGTCGCGAGTGCGACAGGCCCGGCCGGCAGGTGGACACGCGGGCACCCGCAGCTCGTCGGCAGGGTTAGGGAAGGGGGGGGAGGGGATAGAGCCCCGTCCGGCTGGTCGACCCGCGGGAACTGCCAGGCGGGCGACGGGCGCGCGCTGGCGGCTGGGCGGGCGAGGTCGCCAGTGGGAGAGGCCCGGCCGGCAGGTGCCCGCGGGCAACGCCAGCTGGGCGGCAGAGTGAGGGGAGGAGCGGGGGAGGGGCAGACAGCCTGACAGCCGGGCGACGGGCGCGCGCTGGCGGCTCGGCGGGCGAGGTCGCGAGTGGGAGAGCCCCGGTCGCAGGTGGCCCCGCGGGCACCCGCAGCTCGTCGACAGAGTTAGGGAAGTGGGGGGAGGGGATAGAGCCCCGTCGGGCTCGTCGACCCGCGGCTCCTGGCGGCTCTGCGGCCGAGTTAGGGAAGGAGGGGGGGAGGGGCAGACTCCCTGACAGCCGGGCGATGCGCGCGCGCCGGCGGCTCGGCGGCACAGGTCGCGAGTGGGGGAGGCCCGGCCGGCAGGTGGACACGCGGGCACCGCCAGCTCGGCGGCAGAGTGAGGAAAGGGGGGGGAGGGGCAGACACCTAGACAGCCGGGCGACGCGCGCGCGCCGGCGGCTCGTGACCAGAGGTCGCGTGTATGGGAGCACCGGCCGGCAGGTGGACCCGCGGGCAGCGCCAGCTCGGCGGCAGAGTGAGGGAAGGAGGGGGAGGGGCGGATTCCAAGCCAGGCGGGCGACGCGCGCGCGCTGGCGTCTCGTCACCAGAGATCGCGAGTGCGAGAGGCCCGGCCGGCAGGTGGACACGCGGGCACCGCCGGCTCGGCGGCAGAGTCAGGGAAGTGGGGGGAGGGGATAGAGCCCCGTCGGGCTCGTCGACCCGCGGCTCCTGGCGGCTCTGCGGCCGAGTTGGGGAAGGAGGGGGGGAGGGGCAGACTCCCTGACAGCCGGGCGATGCGCGCGCGCCGGCGGCTCGGCGGCACAGGTCGCGAGTGGGGGAGGCCCGGCCGGCAGGTGGACACGCGGGCACCGCCAGCTCGGCGGCAGAGTGAGGAAAGGGGGGGCGGGGCAGACACCTCGACAGCCGGGCGACGCGCGCGCGCTGGCGGCTCGTCACCAGAGGTCGCGAGTGCGAGAGGCCAGGCCGGCAGGTGGACACGCGGGCACCCGCAGCTCGTCGGCAGGGTTAGGGAAGGGGGGGAGGGGATAGAGCCCCGTCCGGCTGGTCGACCCGCGGGCACTGCCAGGCGGGCGACGGGCGCGCGCTGGCGGCTGGGCGGGCGAGGTCGCCAGTGGGAGAGGCCCGGCCGGCAGGTGCCCGCGGGCAACGCCAGCTGGGCGGCAGAGTGAGGGGAGGAGCGGGGGAGGGGCAGACAGCCTGACAGCCGGGCGACGGGCGCGCGCTGGCGGCTCGGCGGGCGAGGTCGCGAGTGGGAGAGCCCCGGTCGCAGGTGGACCCGCGGGCACCCGCAGCTCGTCGACAGAGCTAGGGAAGTGGGGGGAGGGGATAGAGCCCCGTCGGGCTCGTCGACCCGCGGCTCCTGGCGGCTCTGCGGCCGAGTTGGGGAAGGAGGGGGGGAGGGGCAGACTCCCTGACAGCCGGGCGATGCGCGCGCGCCGGCGGCTCGGCGGCACAGGTCGCGAGTGGGGGAGGCCCGGCCGGCAGGTGGACACGCGGGCACCGCCAGCTCGGCGGCAGAGTGAGGAAAGGGGGGGCGGGGCAGACACCTCGACAGCCGGGCGATGCGCGCGCGCTGGCGGCTCGTCAACAGAGGTCGCGAGTGCGAGAGGCCCGGCCGGCAGGTGGACACGGGGGCACCGCCGGCTCGGCGGCAGAGTCAGGGAAGTGGGGGGAGGGGATAGAGCCCCGTCGGGCTCGTCGACCCGCGGCTCCTGGCGGCTCTGCGGCCGAGTTGGGGAAGGAGGGGGGGAGGGGCAGACTCCCTGACAGCCGGGCGATGCGCGCGCGCCGGCGGCTCGGCGGCACAGGTCGCGAGTGGGGGAGGCCCGGCCGGCAGGTGGACACGCGGGCACCGCCAGCTCGGCGGCAGAGTGAGGAAAGGGGGGGCGGGGCAGACACCTCGACAGCCGGGCGACGCGCGCGCGCTGGCGGCTCGTCACCAGAGGTCGCGAGTGCGAGAGGCCCGGCCGGCAGGTGGACACGGGGGCACCGCCGGCTCGGCGGCAGAGTCAGGGAAGTGGGGGGAGGGGATAGAGCCCCGTCGGGCTCGTCGACCCGCGGCTCCTGGCGGCTCTGCGGCCGAGTTGGGGAAGGAGGGGGGGAGGGGCAGACTCCCTGACAGCCGGGCGATGCGCGCGCGCCGGCGGCTCGGCGGCACAGGTCGCGAGTGGGGGAGGCCCGGCCGGCAGGTGGACACGCGGGCACCGCCAGCTCGGCGGCAGAGTGAGGAAAGGGGGGGGAGGGGCAGACACCTAGACAGCCGGGCGACGCGCGCGCGCCGGCGGCTCGTGACCAGAGGTCGCGTGTATGGGAGCACCGGCCGGCAGGTGGACCCGCGGGCAGCGCCAGCTCGGCGGCAGAGTGAGGGAAGGAGGGGGAGGGGCGGATTCCAAGCCAGGCGGGCGACGCGCGCGCGCTGGCGTCTCGTCACCAGAGATCGCGAGTGCGAGAGGCCCGGCCGGCAGGTGGACACGCGGGCACCGCCGGCTCGGCGGCAGAGTCAGGGAAGTGGGGGGAGGGGATAGAGCCCCGTCGGGCTCGTCGACCCGCGGCTCCTGGCGGCTCTGCGGCCGAGTTGGGGAAGGAGGGGGGGAGGGGCAGACTCCCTGACAGCCGGGCGATGCGCGCGCGCCGGCGGCTCGGCGGCACAGGTCGCGAGTGGGGGAGGCCCGGCCGGCAGGTGGACACGCGGGCACCGCCAGCTCGGCGGCAGAGTGAGGAAAGGGGGGGCGGGGCAGACACCTCGACAGCCGGGCGACGCGCGCGCGCTGGCGGCTCGTCACCAGAGGTCGCGAGTGCGAGAGGCCAGGCCGGCAGGTGGACACGCGGGCACCCGCAGCTCGTCGGCAGGGTTAGGGAAGGGGGGGAGGGGATAGAGCCCCGTCCGGCTGGTCGACCCGCGGGCACTGCCAGGCGGGCGACGGGCGCGCGCTGGCGGCTGGGCGGGCGAGGTCGCCAGTGGGAGAGGCCCGGGCGGCAGGTGCCCGCGGGCAACGCCAGCTGGGCGGCAGAGTGAGGGGAGGAGCGGGGGAGGGGCAGACAGCCTGACAGCCGGGCGACGGGCGCGCGCTGGCGGCTCGGCGGGCGAGGTCGCGAGTGGGAGAGCCCCGGTCGCAGGTGGACCCGCGGGCACCCGCAGCTCGTCGACAGAGCTAGGGAAGTGGGGGGAGGGGATAGAGCCCCGTCGGGCTCGTCGACCCGCGGCTCCTGGCGGCTCTGCGGCCGAGTTAGGGAAGGAGGGGGGGAGGGGCAGACTCCCTGACAGCCGGGCGATGCGCGCGCGCCGGCGGCTCGGCGGCACAGGTCGCGAGTGGGGGAGGCCCGGCCGGCAGGTGGACACGCGGGCACCGCCAGCTCGGCGGCAGAGTGAGGAAAGGGGGGGGAGGGGCAGACACCTAGACAGCCGGGCGACGCGCGCGCGCCGGCGGCTCGTGACCAGAGGTCGCGTGTAGGGGAGCACCGGCCGGCAGGTGGACCCGCGGGCACCGCCAGCTCGGCGGCAGAGTGAGGGAAGGAGGGGGAGGGGCGGATTCCAAGCCAGGCGGGCGACGCGCGCGCGCTGGCGTCTCGTCACCAGAGATCGCGAGTGCGAGAGGCCCGGCCGGCAGGTGGACACGCGGGCACCGCCGGCTCGGCGGCAGAGTCAGGGAAGTGGGGGGAGGGGATAGAGCCCCGTCGGGCTCGTCGACCCGCGGCTCCTGGCGGCTCTGCGGCCGAGTTGGGGAAGGAGGTGGGGAGGGGCAGACTCCCTGACAGCCGGGCGATGCGCGCGCGCCGGCGGCTCGGCGGCACAGGTCGCGAGTGGGGGAGGCCCGGCCGGCAGGTGGACACGCGGGCACCGCCAGCTCGGCGGCAGAGTGAGGAAAGGGGGGGCGGGGCAGACACCTCGACAGCCGGGCGATGCGCGCGCGCTGGCGGCTCGTCACCAGAGGTCGCGAGTGCGAGAGGCCCGGCCGGCAGGTGGACACGGGGGCACCGCCGGCTCGGCGGCAGAGTCAGGGAAGTGGGGGGAGGGGATAGAGCCCCGTCGGGCTCGTCGACCCGCGGCTCCTGGCGGCTCTGCGGCCGAGTTGGGGAAGGAGGGGGGGAGGGGCAGACTCCCTGACAGCCGGGCGATTCGCGCGCGCCGGCGGCTCGGCGGCACAGGTCGCGAGTGGGGGAGGCCCGGCCGGCAGGTGGACACGCGGGCACCGCCAGCTCGGCGGCAGAGTGAGGAAAGGGGGGGCGGGGCAGACACCTCGACAGCCGGGCGACGCGCGCGCGCTGGCGGCTCGTCACCAGAGGTCGCGAGTGCGAGAGGCCCGGCCGGCAGGTGGACACGGGGGCACCGCCGGCTCGGCGGCAGAGTCAGGGAAGTGGGGGGAGGGGATAGAGCCCCGTCGGGCTCGTCGACCCGCGGCTCCTGGCGGCTCTGCGGCCGAGTTGGGGAAGGAGGGGGGGAGGGGCAGACTCCCTGACAGCCGGGCGATGCGCGCGCGCCGGCGGCTCGGCGGCACAGGTCGCGAGTGGGGGAGGCCCGGCCGGCAGGTGGACACGCGGGCACCGCCAGCTCGGCGGCAGAGTGAGGAAAGGGGGGGCGGGGCAGACACCTCGACAGCCGGGCGACCATCGCGCGCTGGCGGCTCGTCACCAGAGGTCGCGAGTGCGACAGGCCCGGCCGGCAGGTGGACACGCGGGCACCCGCAGCTCGTCGGCAGGGTTAGGGAAGGGGGGGGAGGGGATAGAGCCCCGTCCGGCTGGTCGACCCGCGGGAACTGCCAGGCGGGCGACGGGCGCGCGCTGGCGGCTGGGCGGGCGAGGTCGCCAGTGGGAGAGGCCCGGCCGGCAGGTGCCCGCGGGCAACGCCACCTGGGCGGCAGAGTGAGGGGAGGAGCGGGGGAGGGGCAGACAGCCTGACAGCCGGGCGACGGGCGCGCGCTGGCGGCTCGGCGGGCGAGGTCGCGAGTGGGAGAGCCCCGGTCGCAGGTGGCCCCGCGGGCACCCGCAGCTCGTCGACAGAGTTAGGGAAGTGGGGGGAGGGGATAGAGCCCCGTCGGGCTCGTCGACCCGCGGCTCCTGGCGGCTCTGCGGCCGAGTTAGGGAAGGAGGGGGGGAGGGGCAGACTCCCTGACAGCCGGGCGATGCGCGCGCGCCGGCGGCTCGGCGGCACAGGTCGCGAGTGGGGGAGGCCCGGCCGGCAGGTGGACACGCGGGCACCGCCAGCTCGGCGGCAGAGTGAGGAAAGGGGGGGGAGGGGCAGACACCTAGACAGCCGGGCGACGCGCGCGCGCCGGCGGCTCGTGACCAGAGGTCGCGTGTAGGGGAGCACCGGCCGGCAGGTGGACCCGCGGGCACCGCCAGCTCGGCGGCAGAGTGAGGGAAGGAGGGGGAGGGGCGGATTCCAAGCCAGGCGGGCGACGCGCGCGCGCTGGCGTCTCGTCACCAGAGATCGCGAGTGCGAGAGGCCCGGCCGGCAGGTGGACACGCGGGCACCGCCGGCTCGGCGGCAGAGTCAGGGAAGTGGGGGGAGGGGATAGAGCCCCGTCGGGCTCGTCGACCCGCGGCTCCTGGCGGCTCTGCGGCCGAGTTGGGGAAGGAGGTGGGGAGGGGCAGACTCCCTGACAGCCGGGCGATGCGCGCGCGCCGGCGGCTCGGCGGCACAGGTCGCGAGTGGGGGAGGCCCGGCCGGCAGGTGGACACGCGGGCACCGCCAGCTCGGCGGCAGAGTGAGGAAAGGGGGGGCGGGGCAGACACCTCGACAGCCGGGCGATGCGCGCGCGCTGGCGGCTCGTCACCAGAGGTCGCGAGTGCGAGAGGCCCGGCCGGCAGGTGGACACGGGGGCACCGCCGGCTCGGCGGCAGAGTCAGGGAAGTGGGGGGAGGGGATAGAGCCCCGTCGGGCTCGTCGACCCGCGGCTCCTGGCGGCTCTGCGGCCGAGTTGGGGAAGGAGGGGGGGAGGGGCAGACTCCCTGACAGCCGGGCGATTCGCGCGCGCCGGCGGCTCGGCGGCACAGGTCGCGAGTGGGGGAGGCCCGGCCGGCAGGTGGACACGCGGGCACCGCCAGCTCGGCGGCAGAGTGAGGAAAGGGGGGGCGGGGCAGACACCTCGACAGCCGGGCGACGCGCGCGCGCTGGCGGCTCGTCACCAGAGGTCGCGAGTGCGAGAGGCCCGGCCGGCAGGTGGACACGGGGGCACCGCCGGCTCGGCGGCAGAGTCAGGGAAGTGGGGGGAGGGGATAGAGCCCCGTCGGGCTCGTCGACCCGCGGCTCCTGGCGGCTCTGCGGCCGAGTTGGGGAAGGAGGGGGGGAGGGGCAGACTCCCTGACAGCCGGGCGATGCGCGCGCGCCGGCGGCTCGGCGGCACAGGTCGCGAGTGGGGGAGGCCCGGCCGGCAGGTGGACACGCGGGCACCGCCAGCTCGGCGGCAGAGTGAGGAAAGGGGGGGCGGGGCAGACACCTCGACAGCCGGGCGACGCGCGCGCGCTGGCGGCTCGTCACCAGAGGTCGCGAGTGCGACAGGCCCGGCCGGCAGGTGGACACGCGGGCACCCGCAGCTCGTCGGCAGGGTTAGGGAAGGGGGGGGAGGGGATAGAGCCCCGTCCGGCTGGTCGACCCGCGGGAACTGCCAGGCGGGCGACGGGCGCGCGCTGGCGGCTGGGCGGGCGAGGTCGCCAGTGGGAGAGGCCCGGCCGGCAGGTGCCCGCGGGCAACGCCACCTGGGCGGCAGAGTGAGGGGAGGAGCGGGGGAGGGGCAGACAGCCTGACAGCCGGGCGACGGGCGCGCGCTGGCGGCTCGGCGGGCGAGGTCGCGAGTGGGAGAGCCCCGGTCGCAGGTGGCCCCGCGGGCACCCGCAGCTCGTCGACAGAGTTAGGGAAGTGGGGGGAGGGGATAGAGCCCCGTCGGGCTCGTCGACCCGCGGCTCCTGGCGGCTCTGCGGCCGAGTTAGGGAAGGAGGGGGGGAGGGGCAGACTCCCTGACAGCCGGGCGATGCGCGCGCGCCGGCGGCTCGGCGGCACAGGTCGCGAGTGGGGGAGGCCCGGCCGGCAGGTGGACACGCGGGCACCGCCAGCTCGGCGGCAGAGTGAGGAAAGGGGGGGGAGGGGCAGACACCTAGACAGCCGGGCGACGCGCGCGCGCCGGCGGCTCGTGACCAGAGGTCGCGTGTATGGGAGCACCGGCCGGCAGGTGGACCCGCGGGCAGCGCCAGCTCGGCGGCAGAGTGAGGGAAGGAGGGGGAGGGGCGGATTCCAAGCCAGGCGGGCGACGCGCGCGCGCTGGCGTCTCGTCACCAGAGATCGCGAGTGCGAGAGGCCCGGCCGGCAGGTGGACACGCGGGCACCGCCGGCTCGGCGGCAGAGTCAGGGAAGTGGGGGGAGGGGATAGAGCCCCGTCGGGCTCGTCGACCCGCGGCTCCTGGCGGCTCTGCGGCCGAGTTGGGGAAGGAGGGGGGGAGGGGCAGACTCCCTGACAGCCGGGCGATGCGCGCGCGCCGGCGGCTCGGCGGCACAGGTCGCGAGTGGGGGAGGCCCGGCCGGCAGGTGGACACGCGGGCACCGCCAGCTCGGCGGCAGAGTGAGGAAAGGGGGGGCGGGGCAGACACCTCGACAGCCGGGCGACGCGCGCGCGCTGGCGGCTCGTCACCAGAGGTCGCGAGTGCGAGAGGCCCGGCCGGCAGGTGGACACGGGGGCACCGCCGGCTCGGCGGCAGAGTCAGGGAAGTGGGGGGAGGGGATAGAGCCCCGTCGGGCTCGTCGACCCGCGGCTCCTGGCGGCTCTGCGGCCGAGTTGGGGAAGGAGGGGGGGAGGGGCAGACTCCCTGACAGCCGGGCGATGCGCGCGCGCCGGCGCCTCGGCGGCACAGGTCGCGAGTGGGGGAGGCCCGGCCGGCAGGTGGACACGCGGGCACCGCCAGCTCGGCGGCAGAGTGAGGAAAGGGGGGGCGGGGCAGACACCTCGACAGCCGGGCGACGCGCGCGCGCTGGCGGCTCGTCACCAGAGGTCGGGAGTGCGAGAGGCCAGGCCGGCAGGTGGACACGCGGGCACCCGCAGCTCGTCGGCAGGGTTAGGGAAGGGGGGAAGGGGATAGAGCCCCGTCCGGCTGGTCGACCCGCGGGCACTGCCAGGCGGGCGACGGGCGCGCGCTGGCGGCTGGACGGGCGCGGTCGCCAGTGGGAGAGGCCCGGCCGGCAGGTGCCCGCGGGCAACGCCAGCTGGGCGGCAGAGTGAGGGGAGGAGCGGGGGAGGGGCAGACAGCCTGACAGCCGGGCGACGGGCGCGCGCTGGCGGCTCGGCGGGCGAGGTCGCGAGTGGGAGAGCCCCGGTCGCAGGTGGCCCCGCGGGCACCCGCAGCTCGTCGACAGAGTTAGGGAAGTGGGGGGAGGGGATAGAGCCCCGTCGGGCTCGTCGACCCGCGGCTCCTGGCGGCTCTGCGGCCGAGTTAGGGAAGGAGGGGGGAGGGGCAGACTCCCTGACAGCCGGGCGATGCGCGCGCGCCGGCGGCTCGGCGGCACAGGTCGCGAGTGGGGGAGGCCCGGCCGGCAGGTGGACACGCGGGCACCGCCAGCTCGGCGGCAGAGTGAGGAAAGGGGGGGAGGGGCAGACACCTAGACAGCCGGGCGACGCGCGCGCGCCGGCGGCTCGTGACCAGAGGTCGCGTGTATGGGAGCACCGGCCGGCAGGTGGACCCGCGGGCAGCGCCAGCTCGGCGGCAGAGTGAGGGAAGGAGGGGGAGGGGCGGATTCCAAGCCAGGCGGGCGACGCGCGCGCGCTGGCGTCTCGTCACCAGAGATCGCGAGTGCGAGAGGCCCGGCCGGCAGGTGGACACGCGGGCACCGCCGGCTCGGCGGCAGAGTCAGGGAAGTGGGGGGAGGGGATAGAGCCCCGTCGGGCTCGTCGACCCGCGGCTCCTGGCGGCTCTGCGGCCGAGTTGGGGAAGGAGGGGGGGAGGGGCAGACTCCCTGACAGCCGGGCGATGCGCGCGCGCCGGCGGCTCGGCGGCACAGGTCGCGAGTGGGGGAGGCCCGGCCGGCAGGTGGACACGCGGGCACCGCCAGCTCGGCGGCAGAGTGAGGAAAGGGGGGGCGGGGCAGACACCTCGACAGCCGGGCGACGCGCGCGCGCTGGCGGCTCGTCACCAGAGGTCGCTAGTGCGAGAGGCCAGGCCGGCAGGTGGACACGCGGGCACCCGCAGCTCGTCGGCAGGGTTAGGGAAGGGGGGGAGGGGATAGAGCCCCGTCCGGCTGGTCGACCCGCGGGCACTGCCAGGCGGGCGACGGGCGCGCGCTGGCGGCTGGGCGGGCGAGGTCGCCAGTGGGAGAGGCCCGGCCGGCAGGTGCCCGCGGGCAACGCCAGCTGGGCGGCAGAGTGAGGGGAGGAGCGGGGGAGGGGCAGACAGCCTGACAGCCGGGCGACGGGCGCGCGCTGGCGGCTCGGCGGGCGAGGTCGCGAGTGGGAGAGCCCCGGTCGCAGGTGGCCCCGCGGGCACCCGCAGCTCGTCGACAGAGTTAGGGAAGTGGGGGGAGGGGATAGAGCCCCGTCGGGCTCGTCGACCCGCGGCTCCTGGCGGCTCTGCGGCCGAGTTAGGGAAGGAGGGGGGGAGGGGCAGACTCCCTGACAGCCGGGCGATGCGCGCGCGCCGGCGGCTCGGCGGCACAGGTCGCGAGTGGGGGAGGCCCGGCCGGCAGGTGGACACGCGGGCACCGCCAGCTCGGCGGCAGAGTGAGGAAAGGGGGGGGAGGGGCAGACACCTAGACAGCCGGGCGACGCGCGCGCGCCGGCGGCTCGTGACCAGAGGTCGCGTGTAGGGGAGCACCGGCCGGCAGGTGGACCCGCGGGCACCGCCAGCTCGGCGGCAGAGTGAGGAAAGGGGGGGCGGGGCAGACACCTCGACAGCCGGGCGACGCGCGCGCGCCGGCGGCTCGTGACCAGAGGTCGCGTGTAGGGGAGCAACGGCCGGCAGGTGGACCCGCGGGCAGCGCCAGCTCGGCGGCAGAGTGAGGGAAGGAGGGGGAGGGGCGGATTCCAAGCCAGGCGGGCGACGCGCGCGCGCTGGCGTCTCGTCACCAGAGATCGCGAGTGCGAGAGGCCCGGCCGGCAGGTGGACACGCGGGCACCGCCGGCTCGGCGGCAGAGTCAGGGAAGTGGGGGGAGGGGATAGAGCCCCGTCGGGCTCGTCGACCCGCGGCTCCTGGCGGCTCTGCGGCCGAGTTGGGGAAGGAGGGGGGGAGGGGCAGACTCCCTGACAGCCGGGCGATGCGCGCGCGCCGGCGGCTCGGCGGCACAGGTCGCGAGTGGGGGAGGCCCGGCCGGCAGGTGGACACGTGGGCACCCGCAGCTCGTCGGCAGGGTTAGGGAAGGGGGGGAGGGGATAGAGCCCCGTCCGGCTGGTCGACCCGCGGGAACTGCCAGGCGGGCGACGGGCGCGCGCTGGCGGCTGGGCGGGCGAGGTCGCCAGTGGGAGAGGCCCGGCCGGCAGGTGCCCGCGGGCAACGCCAGCTGGGCGGCAGAGTGAGGGGAGGAGCGGGGGAGGGGCAGACAGCCTGACAGCCGGGCGACGGGCGCGCGCTGGCGGCTCGGCGGGCG
Organism: Giraffa tippelskirchi; assembly: GCF_054371585.1. NCBI lineage: Eukaryota > Metazoa > Chordata > Mammalia > Artiodactyla > Giraffidae > Giraffa > Giraffa tippelskirchi. The sequence continues at coordinate 70,538,451 of NC_137282.1, forward strand.
AGGTCGCGAGTGGGAGAGCCCCGGTCGCAGGTGGCCCCGCGGGCACCCGCAGCTCGTCGACAGAGTTAGGGAAGTGGGGGGAGGGGATAGAGCCCCGTCGGGCTCGTCGACCCGCGGCTCCTGGCGGCTCTGCGGCCGAGTTAGGGAAGGAGGGGGGGAGGGGCAGACTCCCTGACAGCCGGGCGATGCGCGCGCGCCGGCGGCTCGGCGGCACAGGTCGCGAGTGGGGGAGGCCCGGCCGGCAGGTGGACACGCGGGCACCGCCAGCTCGGCGGCAGAGTGAGGAAAGGGGGGGGAGGGGCAGACACCTAGACAGCCGGGCGACGCGCGCGCGCCGGCGGCTCGTGACCAGAGGTCGCGTGTATGGGAGCACCGGCCGGCAGGTGGACCCGCGGGCAGCGCCAGCTCGGCGGCAGAGTGAGGGAAGGAGGGGGAGGGGCGGATTCCAAGCCAGGCGGGCGACGCGCGCGCGCTGGCGTCTCGTCACCAGAGATCGCGAGTGCGAGAGGCCCGGCCGGCAGGTGGACACGCGGGCACCGCCGGCTCGGCGGCAGAGTCAGGGAAGTGGGGGGAGGGGATAGAGCCCCGTCGGGCTCGTCGACCCGCGGCTCCTGGCGGCTCTGCGGCCGAGTTGGGGAAGGAGGGGGGGAGGGGCAGACTCCCTGACAGCCGGGCGATGCGCGCGCGCCGGCGGCTCGGCGGCACAGGTCGCGAGTGGGGGAGGCCCGGCCGGCAGGTGGACACGCGGGCACCGCCAGCTCGGCGGCAGAGTGAGGAAAGGGGGGGCGGGGCAGACACCTCGACAGCCGGGCGACGCGCGCGCGCTGGCGGCTCGTCACCAGAGGTCGCGAGTGCGAGAGGCCCGGCCGGCAGGTGGACACGGGGGCACCGCCGGCTCGGCGGCAGAGTCAGGGAAGTGGGGGGAGGGGATAGAGCCCCGTCGGGCTCGTCGACCCGCGGCTCCTGGCGGCTCTGCGGCCGAGTTGGGGAAGGAGGGGGGAGGGGCAGACTCCCTGACAGCCGGGCGATGCGCGCGCGCCGGCGCCTCGGCGGCACAGGTCGCGAGTGGGGGAGGCCCGGCCGGCAGGTGGACACGCGGGCACCGCCAGCTCGGCGGCAGAGTGAGGAAAGGGGGGGCGGGGCAGACACCTCGACAGCCGGGCGACGCGCGCGCGCTGGCGGCTCGTCACCAGAGGTCGGGAGTGCGAGAGGCCAGGCCGGCAGGTGGACACGCGGGCACCCGCAGCTCGTCGGCAGGGTTAGGGAAGGGGGGAAGGGGATAGAGCCCCGTCCGGCTGGTCGACCCGCGGGCACTGCCAGGCGGGCGACGGGCGCGCGCTGGCGGCTGGGCGGGCGCGGTCGCCAGTGGGAGAGGCCCGGCCGGCAGGTGCCCGCGGGCAACGCCAGCTGGGCGGCAGAGTGAGGGGAGGAGCGGGGGAGGGGCAGACAGCCTGACAGCCGGGCGACGGGCGCGCGCTGGCGGCTCGGCGGGCGAGGTCGCGAGTGGGAGAGCCCCGGTCGCAGGTGGCCCCGCGGGCACCCGCAGCTCGTCGACAGAGTTAGGGAAGTGGGGGGAGGGGATAGAGCCCCGTCGGGCTCGTCGACCCGCGGCTCCTGGCGGCTCTGCGGCCGAGTTAGGGAAGGAGGGGGGGAGGGGCAGACTCCCTGACAGCCGGGCGATGCGCGCGCGCCGGCGGCTCGGCGGCACAGGTCGCGAGTGGGGGAGGCCCGGCCGGCAGGTGGACACGCGGGCACCGCCAGCTCGGCGGCAGAGTGAGGAAAGGGGGGGGAGGGGCAGACACCTAGACAGCCGGGCGACGCGCGCGCGCCGGCGGCTCGTGACCAGAGGTCGCGTGTATGGGAGCACCGGCCGGCAGGTGGACCCGCGGGCAGCGCCAGCTCGGCGGCAGAGTGAGGGAAGGAGGGGGAGGGGCGGATTCCAAGCCAGGCGGGCGACGCGCGCGCGCTGGCGTCTCGTAACCAGAGATCGCGAGTGCGAGAGGCCCGGCCGGCAGGTGGACACGCGGGCACCGCCGGCTCGGCGGCAGAGTCAGGGAAGTGGGGGGAGGGGATAGAGCCCCGTCGGGCTCGTCGACCCGCGGCTCCTGGCGGCTCTGCGGCCGAGTTGGGGAAGGAGGGGGGGAGGGGCAGACTCCCTGACAGCCGGGCGATGCGCGCGCGCCGGCGGCTCGGCGGCACAGGTCGCGAGTGGGGGAGGCCCGGCCGGCAGGTGGACACGCGGGCACCGCCAGCTCGGCGGCAGAGTGAGGAAAGGGGGGGCGGGGCAGACACCTCGACAGCCGGGCGACGCGCGCGCGCTGGCGGCTCGTCACCAGAGGTCGCGAGTGCGAGAGGCCAGGCCGGCAGGTGGACACGCGGGCACCCGCAGCTCGTCGGCAGGGTTAGGGAAGGGGGGGAGGGGATAGAGCCCCGTCCGGCTGGTCGACCCGCGGGCACTGCCAGGCGGGCGACGGGCGCGCGCTGGCGGCTGGGCGGGCGAGGACGCCAGTGGGAGAGGCCCGGCCGGCAGGTGCCCGCGGGCAACGCCAGCTGGGCGGCAGAGTGAGGGGAGGAGCGGGGGAGGGGCCGACAGCCTGACAGCCGGGCGACGGGCGCGCGCTGGCGGCTCGGCGGGCGAGGTCGCGAGTGGGAGAGCCCCGGTCGCAGGTGGCCCCGCGGGCACCCGCAGCTCGTCGACAGAGTTAGGGAAGTGGGGGGAGGGGATAGAGCCCCGTCGGGCTCGTCGACCCGCGGCTCCTGGCGGCTCTGCGGCCGAGTTAGGGAAGGAGGGGGGAGGGGCAGACTCCCTGACAGCCGGGCGATGCGCGCGCGCCGGCGGCTCGGCGGCACAGGTCGCGAGTGGGGGAGGCCCGGCCGGCAGGTGGACACGCGGGCACCGCCAGCTCGGCGGCAGAGTGAGGAAAGGGGGGGAGGGGCAGACACCTAGACAGCCGGGCGACGCGCGCGCGCCGGCGGCTCGTGACCAGAGGTCGCGTGTAGGGGAGCAACGGCCGGCAGGTGGACCCGCGGGCAGCGCCAGCTCGGCGGCAGAGTGAGGGAAGGAGGGGGAGGGGCGGATTCCAAGCCAGGCGGGCGACGCGCGCGCGCTGGCGTCTCGTCACCAGAGATCGCGAGTGCGAGAGGCCCGGCCGGCAGGTGGACACGCGGGCACCGCCGGCTCGGCGGCAGAGTCAGGGAAGTGGGGGGAGGGGATAGAGCCCCGTCGGGCTCGTCGACCCGCGGCTCCTGGCGGCTCTGCGGCCGAGTTGGGGAAGGAGGGGGGGAGGGGCAGACTCCCTGACAGCCGGGCGATGCGCGCGCGCCGGCGGCTCGGCGGCACAGGTCGCGAGTGGGGGAGGCCCGGCCGGCAGGTGGACACGCGGGCACCCGCAGCTCGTCGGCAGGGTTAGGGAAGGGGGGGAGGGGATAGAGCCCCGTCCGGCTGGTCGACCCGCGGGCACTGCCAGGCGGGCGACGGGCGCGCGCTGGCGGCTGGGCGGGCGAGGTCGCCAGTGGGAGAGGCCCGGCCGGCAGGTGCCCGCGGGCAACGCCAGCTGGGCGGCAGAGTGAGGGGAGGAGCGGGGGAGGGGCAGACAGCCTGACAGCCGGGCGACGGGCGCGCGCTGGCGGCTCGGCGGGCGAGGTCGCGAGTGGGAGAGCCCCGGTCGCAGGTGGACCCGCGGGCACCCGCAGCTCGTCGACAGAGCTAGGGAAGTGGGGGGAGGGGATAGAGCCCCGTCGGGCTCGTCGACCCGCGGCTCCTGGCGGCTCTGCGGCCGAGTTGGGGAAGGAGGGGGGGAGGGGCAGACTCCCTGACAGCCGGGCGATGCGCGCGCGCCGGCGGCTCGGCGGCACAGGTCGCGAGTGGGGGAGGCCCGGCCGGCAGGTGGACACGCGGGCACCGCCAGCTCGGCGGCAGAGTGAGGAAAGGGGGGGCGGGGCAGACACCTCGACAGCCGGGCGATGCGCGCGCGCTGGCGGCTCGTCACCAGAGGTCGCGAGTGCGAGAGGCCCGGCCGGCAGGTGGACACGGGGGCACCGCCGGCTCGGCGGCAGAGTCAGGGAAGTGGGGGGAGGGGATAGAGCCCCGTCGGGCTCGTCGACCCGCGGCTCCTGGCGGCTCTGCGGCCGAGTTGGGGAAGGAGGGGGGGAGGGGCAGACTCCCTGACAGCCGGGCGATGCGCGCGCGCCGGCGGCTCGGCGGCACAGGTCGCGAGTGGGGGAGGCCCGGCCGGCAGGTGGACACGCGGGCACCGCCAGCTCGGCGGCAGAGTGAGGAAAGGGGGGGCGGGGCAGACACCTCGACAGCCGGGCGACGCGCGCGCGCTGGCGGCTCGTCACCAGAGGTCGCGAGTGCGAGAGGCCCGGCCGGCAGGTGGACACGGGGGCACCGCCGGCTCGGCGGCAGAGTCAGGGAAGTGGGGGGAGGGGATAGAGCCCCGTCGGGCTCGTCGACCCGCGGCTCCTGGCGGCTCTTCGGCCGAGTTGGGGAAGGAGGGGGGAGGGGCAGACTCCCTGACAGCCGGGCGATGCGCGCGCGCCGGCGGCTCGGCGGCACAGGTCGCGAGTGGGGGAGGCCCGGCCGGCAGGTGGACACGCGGGCACCGCCAGCTCGGCGGCAGAGTGAGGAAAGGGGGGGGAGGGGCAGACACCTAGACAGCCGGGCGACGCGCGCGCGCCGGCGGCTCGTGACCAGAGGTCGCGTGTATGGGAGCTCCGGCCGGCAGGTGGACCCGCGGGCAGCGCCAGCTCGGCGGCAGAGTGAGGGAAGGAGGGGGAGGGGCGGATTCCAAGCCAGGCGGGCGACGCGCGCGCGCTGGCGTCTCGTCACCAGAGATCGCGAGTGCGAGAGGCCCGGCCGGCAGGTGGACACGCGGGCACCGCCGGCTCGGCGGCAGAGTCAGGGAAGTGGGGGGAGGGGATAGAGCCCCGTCGGGCTCGTCGACCCGCGGCTCCTGGCGGCTCTGCGGCCGAGTTGGGGAAGGAGGGGGGGAGGGGCAGACTCCCTGACAGCCGGGCGATGCGCGCGCGCCGGCGGCTCGGCGGCACAGGTCGCGAGTGGGGGAGGCCCGGCCGGCAGGTGGACACGCGGGCACCGCCAGCTCGGCGGCAGAGTGAGGAAAGGGGGGGCGGGGCAGACACCTCGACAGCCGGGCGACGCGCGCGCGCTGGCGGCTCGTCACCAGAGGTCGCGAGTGCGAGAGGCCAGGCCGGCAGGTGGACACGCGGGCACCCGCAGCTCGTCGGCAGGGTTAGGGAAGGGGGGGAGGGGATAGAGCCCCGTCCGGCTGGTCGACCCGCGGGCACTGCCAGGCGGGCGACGGGCGCGCGCTGGCGGCTGGGCGGGCGCGGTCGCCAGTGGGAGAGGCCCGGCCGGCAGGTGCCCGCGGGCAACGCCAGCTGGGCGGCAGAGTGAGGGGAGGAGCGGGGGAGGGGCAGACAGCCTGACAGCCGGGCGACGGGCGCGCGCTGGCGGCTCGGCGGGCGAGGTCGCGAGTGGGAGAGCCCCGGTCGCAGGTGGACCCGCGGGCACCCGCAGCTCGTCGACAGAGTTAGGGAAGAGGGGGGAGGGGATAGAGCCCCGTCGGGCTCGTCGACCCGCGGCTCCTGGCGGCTCTGCGGCCGAGTTAGGGAAGGAGGGGGGGAGGGGCAGACTCCCTGACAGCCGGGCGATGCGCGCGCGCCGGCGGCTCGGCGGCACAGGTCGCGAGTGGGTGAGGCCCGGCCGGCAGGTGGACACGCGGGCACCGCCAGCTCGGCGGCAGAGTGAGGAAAGGGGGGGGAGGGGCAGACACCTAGACAGCCGGGCGACGCGCGCGCGCCGGCGGCTCGTGACCAGAGGTCGCGTGTATGGGAGCACCGGCCGGCAGGTGGACCCGCGGGCAGCGCCAGCTCGGCGGCAGAGTGAGGGAAGGAGGGGGAGGGGCGGATTCCAAGCCAGGCGGGCGACGCGCGCGCGCTGGCGTCTCGTCACCAGAGATCGCGAGTGCGAGAGGCCCGGCCGGCAGGTGGACACGCGGGCACCGCCGGCTTGGCGGCAGAGTCAGGGAAGTGGGGGGAGGGGATAGAGCCCCGTCGGGCTCGTCGACCCGCGGCTCCTGGCGGCTCTGCGGCCGAGTTGGGGAAGGAGGGGGGGAGGGGCAGACTCCCTGACAGCCGGGCGATGCGCGCGCGCCGGCGGCTCGGCGGCACAGGTCGCGAGTGGGGGAGGCCCGGCCGGCAGGTGGACACGCGGGCACCGCCAGCTCGGCGGCAGAGTGAGGAAAGGGGGGGCGGGGCAGACACCTCGACAGCCGGGCGACGCGCGCGCGCTGGCGGCTCGTCACCAGAGGTCGCGAGTGCGAGAGGCCAGGCCGGCAGGTGGACACGCGGGCACCCGCAGCTCGTCGGCAGGGTTAGGGAAGGGGGGGAGGGGATAGAGCCCCGTCCGGCTGGTCGACCCGCGGGCACTGCCAGGCGGGCGACGGGCGCGCGCTGGCGGCTGGGCGGGCGAGGTCGCCAGTGGGAGAGGCCCGGCCGGCAGGTGCCCGCGGGCAACGCCAGCTGGGCGGCAGAGTGAGGGGAGGAGCGGGGGAGGGGCCGACAGCCTGACAGCCGGGCGACGGGCGCGCGCTGGCGGCTCGGCGGGCGAGGTCGCGAGTGGGAGAGCCCCGGTCGCAGGTGGCCCCGCGGGCACCCGCAGCTCGTCGACAGAGTTAGGGAAGTGGGGGGAGGGGATAGAGCCCCGTCGGGCTCGTCGACCCGCGGCTCCTGGCGGCTCTGCGGCCGAGTTAGGGAAGGAGGGGGGGAGGGGCAGACTCCCTGACAGCCGGGCGATGCGCGCGCGCCGGCGGCTCGGCGGCACAGGTCGCGAGTGGGGGAGGCCCGGCCGGCAGGTGGACACGCGGGCACCGCCAGCTCGGCGGCAGAGTGAGGAAAGGGGGGGGAGGGGCAGACACCTAGACAGCCGGGCGACGCGCGCGCGCCGGCGGCTCGAGACCAGAGGTCGCGTGTAGGGGAGCAACGGCCGGCAGGTGGACCCGCGGGCAGCGCCAGCTCGGCGGCAGAGTGAGGGAAGGAGGGGGAGGGGCGGATTCCAAGCCAGGCGGGCGACGCGCGCGCGCTGGCGTCTCGTCACCAGAGATCGCGAGTGCGAGAGGCCCGGCCGGCAGGTGGACACGCGGGCACCGCCGGCTCGGCGGCAGAGTCAGGGAAGTGGGGGGAGGGGATAGAGCCCCGTCGGGCTCGTCGACCCGCGGCTCCTGGCGGCTCTGCGGCCGAGTTGGGGAAGGAGGGGGGAGGGGCAGACTCCCTGACAGCCGGGCGATGCGCGCGCGCCGGCGGCTCGGCGGCACAGGTCGCGAGTGGGGGAGGCCCGGCCGGCAGGTGGACACGCGGGCACCGCCAGCTCGGCGGCAGAGTGAGGAAAGGGGGGGCGGGGCAGACACCTCGACAGCCGGGCGATGCGCGCGCGCTGGCGGCTCGTCACCAGAGGTCGCGAGTGCGAGAGGCCCGGCCGGCAGGTGGACACGGGGGCACCGCCGGCTCGGCGGCAGAGTCAGGGAAGTGGGGGGAGGGGATAGAGCCCCGTCGGGCTCGTCGACCCGCGGCTCCTGGCGGCTCTGCGGCCGAGTTGGGGAAGGAGGGGGGGAGGGGCAGACTCCCTGACAGCCGGGCGATGCGCGCGCGCCGGCGGCTCGGCGGCACAGGTCGCGAGTGGGGGAGGCCCGGCCGGCAGGTGGACACGCGGGCACCGCCAGATCGGCGGCAGAGTGAGGAAAGGGGGGGCGGGGCAGACACCTCGACAGCCGGGCGACGCGCGCGCGCTGGCGGCTCGTCACCAGAGGTCGGGAGTGCGAGAGGCCAGGCCGGCAGGTGGACACGCGGGCACCCGCAGCTCGTCGGCAGGGTTAGGGAAGGGGGGGAGGGGATAGAGCCCCGTCCGGCTGGTCGACCCGCGGGCACTGCCAGGCGGGCGACGGGCGCGCGCTGGCGGCTGGGCGGGCGAGGACGCCAGTGGGAGAGGCCCGGCCGGCAGGTGCCCGCGGGCAACGCCAGCTGGGCGGCAGAGTGAGGGGAGGAGCGGGGGAGGGGCAGACAGCCTGACAGCCGGGCGACGGGCGCGCGCTGGCGGCTCGGCGGGCGAGGTCGCGAGTGGGAGAGCCCCGGTCGCAGGTGGCCCCGCGGGCACCCGCAGCTCGTCGACAGAGTTAGGGAAGTGGGGGGAGAGGATAGAGCCCCGTAGGGTTCGTCGACCCGCGGCTCCTGGCGGCTCTGCGGCCGAGTTAGGGAAGGAGGGGGGGAGGGGCAGACTCCCTGACAGCCGGGCGATGCGCGCGCGCCGGCGGCTCGGCGGCACAGGTCGCGAGTGGGGGAGGCCCGGCCGGCAGGTGGACACGCGGGCACCGCCAGCTCGGCGGCAGAGTGAGGAAAGGGGGGGGAGGGGCAGACACCTAGACAGCCGGGCGACGCGCGCGCGCCGGCGGCTCGTGACCAGAGGTCGCGTGTAGGGGAGCACCGGCCGGCAGGTGGACCCGCGGGCACCGCCAGCTCGGCGGCAGAGTGAGGAAAGGGGGGGCGGGGCAGACACCTCGACAGCCGGGCGACGCGCGCGCGCTGGCGGCTCGTGACCAGAGGTCGCGAGTGCGACAGGCCCGGCCGGCAGGTGGACCCGCGGGCACCGCCAGCTCGGCGGCAGAGTGAGGAAAGGGGGGGGAGGGGCAGACACCTAGACAGCCGGGCGACGCGCGCGCGCTGGCGGCTCGTGACCAGAGGTCGCGTGTAGGGGAGCACCGGCCGGCAGGTGGAACCGCGGGCACCGCCAGCTCGGCTGCAGAGTGAGGGAAGGAGGGGGAGGGGCGGATTCCAAGCCAGGCGGGCGACGCGCGCGCGCTGGCGTCTCGTCACCAGAGATCGCGAGTGCGAGAGGCCCGGCCGGCAGGTGGACACGCGGGCACCGCCGGCTCGGCGGCAGAGTCAGGGAAGTGGGGGGAGGGGATAGAGCCCCGTCGGGCTCGTCGACCCGCGGCTCCTGGCGGCTCTGCGGCCGAGTTAGGGAAGGAGGGGGGAGGGGCAGACTCCCTGACAGCCGGGCGATGCGCGCGCGCCGGCGGCTCGGCGGCACAGGTCGCGAGTGGGGGAGGCCCGGCCGGCAGGTGGACACGCGGGCACCGCCAGCTCGGCGGCAGAGTGAGGAAAGGGGGGGCGGGGCAGACACCTCGACAGCCGGGCGACGCGCGCGCGCTGGCGGCTCGTCACCAGAGGTCGCGAGTGCGAGAGGCCCGGCCGGCAGGTGGACACGGGGGCACCGCCGGCTCGGCGGCAGAGTCAGGGAAGTGGGGGGAGGGGATAGAGCCCCGTCGGGCTCGTCGACCCGCGGCTCCTGGCGGCTCTGCGGCCGAGTTGGGGAAGGAGGGGGGGAGGGGCAGACTCCCTGACAGCCGGGCGATGCGCGCGCGCCGGCGGCTCGGCGGCACAGGTCGCGAGTGGGGGAGGCCCGGCCGGCAGGTGGACACGCGGGCACCGCCAGCTCGGCGGCAGAGTGAGGAAAGGGGGGGCGGGGCAGACACCTCGACAGCCGGGCGACGCGCGCGCGCTGGCGGCTCGTCACCAGAGGTCGCGAGTGCGACAGGCCCGGCCGGCAGGTGGACACGCGGGCACCCGCAGCTCGTCGGCAGGGTTAGGGAAGGGGGGGGAGGGGATAGAGCCCCGTCCGGCTGGTCGACCCGCGGGCACTGCCAGGCGGGCGACGGGCGCGCGCTGGCGGCTGGGCGGGCGAGGTCGCCAGTGGGAGAGGCCCGGCCGGCAGGTGCCCGCGGGCAACGCCAGCTGGGCGGCAGAGTGAGGGGAGGAGCGGGGGAGGGGCAGACAGCCTGACAGCCGGGCGACGGGCGCGCGCTGGCGGCTCGGCGGGCGAGGTCGCGAGTGGGAGAGCCCCGGTCGCAGGTGGCCCCGCGGGCACCCGCAGCTCGTCGACAGAGTTAGGGAAGTGGGGGGAGGGGATAGAGCCCCGTCGGGCTCGTCGACCCGCGGCTCCTGGCGGCTCTGCGGCCGAGTTAGGGAAGGAGGGGGGGAGGGGCAGACTCCCTGACAGCCGGGCGATGCGCGCGCGCCGGCGGCTCGGCGGCACAGGTCGCGAGTGGGGGAGGCCCGGCCGGCAGGTGGACACGCGGGCACCGCCAGCTCGGCGGCAGAGTGAGGAAAGGGGGGGGAGGGGCAGACACCTAGACAGCCGGGCGACGCGCGCGCGCCGGCGGCTCGTGACCAGAGGTCGCGTGTATGGGAGCACCGGCCGGCAGGTGGACCCGCGGGCAGCGCCAGCTCGGCGGCAGAGTGAGGGAAGGAGGGGGAGGGGCGGATTCCAAGCCAGGCGGGCGACGCGCGCGCGCTGGCGTCTCGTCACCAGAGATCGCGAGTGCGAGAGGCCCGGCCGGCAGGTGGACACGCGGGCACCGCCGGCTCGGCGGCAGAGTCAGGGAAGTGGGGGGAGGGGATAGAGCCCCGTCGGGCTCGTCGACCCGCGGCTCCTGGCGGCTCTGCGGCCGAGTTGGGGAAGGAGGGGGGGAGGGGCAGACTCCCTGACAGCCGGGCGATGCGCGCGCGCCGGCGGCTCGGCGGCACAGGTCGCGAGTGGGGGAGGCCCGGCCGGCAGGTGGACACGCGGGCACCGCCAGCTCGGCGGCAGAGTGAGGAAAGGGGGGGCGGGGCAGACACCTCGACAGCCGGGCGACGCGCGCGCGCTGGCGGCTCGTCACCAGAGGTCGCGAGTGCGAGAGGCCAGGCCGGCAGGTGGACACGCGGGCACCCGCAGCTCGTCGGCAGGGTTAGGGAAGGGGGGGAGGGGATAGAGCCCCGTCCGGCTGGTCGACCCGCGGGCACTGCCAGGCGGGCGACGGGCGCGCGCTGGCGGCTGGGCGGGCGAGGTCGCCAGTGGGAGAGGCCCGGCCGGCAGGTGCCCGCGGGCAACGCCAGCTGGGCGGCAGAGTGAGGGGAGGAGCGGGGGAGGGGCCGACAGCCTGACAGCCGGGCGACGGGCGCGCGCTGGCGGCTCGGCGGGCGAGGTCGCGAGTGGGAGAGCCCCGGTCGCAGGTGGCCCCGCGGGCACCCGCAGCTCGTCGACAGAGTTAGGGAAGTGGGGGGAGGGGATAGAGCCCCGTCGGGCTCGTCGACCCGCGGCTCCTGGCGGCTCTGCGGCCGAGTTAGGGAAGGAGGGGGGGAGGGGCAGACTCCCTGACAGCCGGGCGATGGGCGCGCGCCGGCGGCTCGGCGGCACAGGTCGCGAGTGGGGGAGGCCCGGCCGGCAGGTGGACACGCGGGCACCGCCAGCTCGGCGGCAGAGTGAGGAAAGGGGGGGGAGGGGCAGACACCTAGACAGCCGGGCGACGCGCGCGCGCCGGCGGCTCGTGACCAGAGGTCGCGTGTAGGGGAGCAACGGCCGGCAGGTGGACCCGCGGGCACCGCCAGCTCGGCGGCAGAGTGAGGGAAGGAGGGGGAGGGGCGGATTCCAAGCCAGGCGGGCGACGCGCGCGCGCTGGCGTCTCGTCACCAGAGATCGCGAGTGCGAGAGGCCCGGCCGGCAGGTGGACACGCGGGCACCGCCGGCTCGGCGGCAGTCAGGGAAGTGGGGGGAGGGGATAGAGCCCCGTCGGGCTCGTCGACCCGCGGCTCCTGGCGGCTCTGCGGCCGAGTTGGGGAAGGAGGGGGGAGGGGCAGACTCCCTGACAGCCGGGCGATGCGCGCGCGCCGGCGGCTCGGCGGCACAGGTCGCGAGTGGGGGAGGCCCGGCCGGCAGGTGGACACGCGGGCACCGCCAGCTCGGCGGCAGAGTGAGGAAAGGGGGGGCGGGGCAGACACCTCGACAGCCGGGCGATGCGCGCGCGCTGGCGGCTCGTCACCAGAGGTCGCGAGTGCGAGAGGCCCGGCCGGCAGGTGGACACGGGGGCACCGCCGGCTCGGCGGCAGAGTCAGGGAAGTGGGGGGAGGGGATAGAGCCCCGTCGGGCTCGTCGACCCGCGGCTCCTGGCGGCTCTGCGGCCGAGTTGGGGAAGGAGGGGGGGAGGGGCAGACTCCCTGACAGCCGGGCGATGCGCGCGCGCCGGCGGCTCGGCGGCACAGGTCGCGAGTGGGGGAGGCCCGGCCGGCAGGTGGACACGCGGGCACCGCCAGCTCGGCGGCAGAGTGAGGAAAGGGGGGGCGGGGCAGACACCTCGACAGCCGGGCGACGCGCGCGCGCTGGCGGCTCGTCACCAGAGGTCGGGAGTGCGAGAGGCCAGGCCGGCAGGTGGACACGCGGGCACCCGCAGCTCGTCGGCAGGGTTAGGGAAGGGGGGGAGGGGATAGAGCCCCGTCCGGCTGGTCGACCCGCGGGCACTGCCAGGCGGGCGACGGGCGCGCGCTGGCGGCTGGGCGGGCGAGGTCGCCAGTGGGAGAGGCCCGGCCGGCAGGTGCCCGCGGGCAACGCCAGCTGGGCGGCAGAGTGAGGGGAGGAGCGGGGGAGGGGCAGACAGCCTGACAGCCGGGCGACGGGCGCGCGCTGGCGGCTCGGCGGGCGAGGTCGCGAGTGGGAGAGCCCCGGTCGCAGGTGGCCCCGCGGGCACCCGCAGCTCGTCGACAGAGTTAGGGAAGTGGGGGGAGGGGATAGAGCCCCGTCGGGCTCGTCGACCCGCGGCTCCTGGCGGCTCTGCGGCCGAGTTAGGGAAGGAGGGGGGGAGGGGCAGACTCCCTGACAGCCGGGCGATGCGCGCGCGCCGGCGGCTCGGCGGCACAGGTCGCGAGTGGGGGAGGCCCGGCCGGCAGGTGGACACGCGGGCACCGCCAGCTCGGCGGCAGAGTGAGGAAAGGGGGGGGAGGGGCAGACACCTAGACAGCCGGGCGACGCGCGCGCTCCGGCGGCTCGTGACCAGAGGTCGCGTGTAGGGGAGCACCGGCCGGCAGGTGGACCCGCGGGCACCGCCAGCTCGGCGGCAGAGTGAGGAAAGGGGGGGCGGGGCAGACACCTCGACAGCCGGGCGACGCGCGCGCGCTGGCGGCTCGTGACCAGAGGTCGCGAGTGCGACAGGCCCGGCCGACAGGTGGACCCGCGGGCACCGCCAGCTCGGCGGCAGAGTGAAGGAAGGAGGGGGAGGGGCGGATTCCAAGCCAGGCGGGCGACGCGCGCGCGCTGGCGTCTCGTCACCAGAGATCGCGAGTGCGAGAGGCCCGGCCGGCAGGTGGACACGCGGGCACCGCCGGCTCGGCGGCAGAGTCAGGGAAGTGGGGGGAGGGGATAGAGCCCCGTCGGGCTCGTCGACCCGCGGCTCCTGGCGGCTCTGCGGCCGAGTTAGGGAAGGAGGGGGGGAGGGGCAGACTCCCTGACAGCCGGGCGATGCGCGCGCGCCGGCGGCTCGGCGCCACAGGTCGCGAGTGGGGGAGGCCCGGCCGGCAGGTGGACACGCGGGCACCGCCAGCTCGGCGGCAGAGTGAGGAAAGGGGGGGCGGGGCAGACACCTCGACAGCCGGGCGACGCGCGCGCGCTGGCGGCTCGTCACCAGAGGTCGCGAGTGCGAGAGGCCAGGCCGGCAGGTGGACACGCGGGCACCCGCAGCTCGTCGGCAGGGTTAGGGAAGGGGGGGAGGGGATAGAGCCCCGTCCGGCTGGTCGACCCGCGGGCACTGCCAGGCGGGCGACGGGCGCGCGCTGGCGGCTGGGCGGGCGAGGTCGCCAGTGGGAGAGGCCCGGCCGGCAGGTGCCCGCGGGCAACGCCAGCTGGGCGGCAGAGTGAGGGGAGGAGCGGGGGAGGGGCCGACAGCCTGACAGCCGGGCGACGGGCGCGCGCTGGCGGCTCGGCGGGCGAGGTCGCGAGTGGGAGAGCCCCGGTCGCAGGTGGCCCCGCGGGCACCCGCAGCTCGTCGACAGAGTTAGGGAAGTGGGGGGAGGGGATAGAGCCCCGTCGGGCTCGTCGACCCGCGGCTCCTGGCGGCTCTGCGGCCGAGTTAGGGAAGGAGGGGGGGAGGGGCAGACTCCCTGACAGCCGGGCGATGCGCGCGCGCCGGCGGCTCGGCGGCACAGGTCGCGAGTGGGGGAGGCCCGGCCGGCAGGTGGACAAGCGGGCACCGCCAGCTCGGCGGCAGAGTGAGGAAAGGGGGGGGAGGGGCAGACACCTAGACAGCCGGGCGACGCGCGCGCGCCGGCGGCTCGTGACCAGAGGTCGCGTGTAGGGGAGCACCGGCCGGCAGGTGGACCCGCGGGCACCGCCAGCTCGGCGGCAGAGTGAGGGAAGGAGGGGGAGGGGCGGATTCCAAGCCAGGCGGGCGACGCGCGCGCGCTGGCGTCTCGTCACCAGAGATCGCGAGTGCGAGAGGCCCGGCCGGCAGGTGGACACGCGGGCACCGCCGGCTCGGCGGCAGAGTCAGGGAAGTGGGGGGAGGGGATAGAGCCCCGTCGGGCTCGTCGACCCGCGGCTCCTGGCGGCTCTGCGGCCGAGTTGGGGAAGGAGTGGGGGAGGGGCAGACTCCCTGACAGCCGGGCGATGCGCGCGCGCCGGCGGCTCGGCGGCACAGGTCGCGAGTGGGGGAGGCCCGGCCGGCAGGTGGACACGCGGGCACCGCCAGCTCGGCGGCAGAGTGAGGAAAGGGGGGGCGGGGCAGACACCTCGACAGCCGGGCGATGCGCGCGCGCTGGCGGCTCGTCACCAGAGGTCGCGAGTGCGAGAGGCCCGGCCGGCAGGTGGACACGGGGGCACCGCCGGCTCGGCGGCAGAGTCAGGGAAGTGGGGGGAGGGGATAGAGCCCCGTCGGGCTCGTCGACCCGCGGCTCCTGGCGGCTCTGCGGCCGAGTTGGGGAAGGCGGGGGGGAGGGGCAGACTCCCTGACAGCCGGGCGATGCGCGCGCGCCGGCGGCTCGGCGGCACAGGTCGCGAGTGGGGGAGGCCCGGCCGGCAGGTGGACACGCGGGCACCGCCAGCTCGGCGGCAGAGTGAGGAAAGGGGGGGCGGGGCAGACACCTCGACAGCCGGGCGACGCGCGCGCGCTGGCGGCTCGTGACCAGAGGTCGCGAGTGCGACAGGCCCGGCCGGCAGGTGGACCCGCGGGCACTGCCAGCTCGGCGGCAGAGTGAAGGAAGGAGGGGGAGGGGCGGATTCCAAGCCAGGCGGGCGACGCGCGCGCGCTGGCGTCTCGTCACCAGAGATCGCGAGTGCGAGAGGCCCGGCCGGCAGGTGGACACGCGGGCACCGCCGGCTCGGCGGCAGAGTCAGGGAAGTGGGGGGAGGGGATAGAGCCCCGTCGGGCTCGTCGACCCGCGGCTCCTGGCGGCTCTGCGGCCGAGTTAGGGAAGGAGGGGGGGAGGGGCAGACTCCCTGACAGCCGGGCGATGCGCGCGCGCCGGCGGCTCGGCGGCACAGGTCGCGAGTGGGGGAGGCCCGGCCGGCAGGTGGACACGCGGGCACCGCCAGCTCGGCGGCAGAGTGAGGAAAGGGGGGGCGGGGCAGACACCTCGACAGCCGGGCGACGCGCGCGCGCTGGCGGCTCGTCACCAGAGGTCGCGAGTGCGAGAGGCCCGGCCGGCAGGTGGACACGCGGGCACCGCCAGCTCGGCGGCAGAGTCAGGGAAGTGGGGGGAGGGGATAGAGCCCCGTCGGGCTCGTCGACCCGCGGCTCCTGGCGGCTCTGCGGCCGAGTTGGGGAAGGAGGGGGGGAGGGGCAGACTCCCTGACAGCCGGGCGATGCGCGCGCGCCGGCGGCTCGGCGGCACAGGTCGCGAGTGGGGGAGGCCCGGCCGGCAGGTGGACACGCGGGCACCGCCAGCTCGGCGGCAGAGTGAGGAAAGGGGGGGCGGGGCAGACACCTCGACAGCCGGGCGACGCGCGCGCGCTGGCGGCTCGTCACCAGAGGTCGCGAGTGCGAGAGGCCAGGCCGGCAGGTGGACACGCGGGCACCCGCAGCTCGTCGGCAGGGTTAGGGAAGGGGGGGAGGGGATAGAGCCCCGTCCGGCTGGTCGACCCGCGGGCACTGCCAGGCGGGCGACGGGCGCGCGCTGGCGGCTGGGCGGGCGAGGTCGCCAGTGGGAGAGGCCCGGCCGGCAGGTGCCCGCGGGCAACGCCAGCTGGGCGGCAGAGTGAGGGGAGGAGCGGGGGAGGGGCAGACAGCCTGACAGCCGGGCGACGGGCGCGCGCTGGCGGCTCGGCGGGCGAGGTCGCGAGTGGGAGAGCCCCGGTCGCAGGTGGACCCGCGGGCACCCGCAGCTCGTCGACAGAGCTAGGGAAGTGGGGGGAGGGGATAGAGCCCCGTCGGGCTCGTCGACCCGCGGCTCCTGGCGGCTCTGCGGCCGAGTTAGGGAAGGAGGGGGGGAGGGGCAGACTCCCTGACAGCCGGGCGATGCGCGCGCGCCGGCGGCTCGGCGGCACAGGTCGCGAGTGGGGGAGGCCCGGCCGGCAGGTGGACACGCGGGCACCGCCAGCTCGGCGGCAGAGTGAGGAAAGGGGGGGGAGGGGCAGACACCTAGACAGCCGGGCGACGCGCGCGCGCCGGCGGCTCGTGACCAGAGGTCGCGTGTAGGGGAGCAACGGCCGGCAGGTGGACACGCGGGCACCGCCGGCTCGGCGGCAGAGTCAGGGAAGTGGGGGGAGGGGATAGAGCCCCGTCGGGCTCGTCGACCCGCGGCTCCTGGCGGCTCTGCGGCCGAGTTGGGGAAGGAGGGGGGAGGGGCAGACTCCCTGACAGCCGGGCGATGCGCGCGCGCCGGCGGCTCGGCGGCACAGGTCGCGAGTGGGGGAGGCCCGGCCGGCAGGTGGACACGCGGGCACCGCCAGCTCGGCGGCAGAGTGAGGAAAGGGGGGGCGGGGCAGACACCTCGACAGCCGGGCGACGCGCGCGCGCTGGCGGCTCGTCACCAGAGGTCGCGAGTGCGAGAGGCCAGGCCGGCAGGTGGACACGCGGGCACCCGCAGCTCGTCGGCAGGGTTAGGGAAGGGGGGGAGGGGATAGAGCCCCGTCCGGCTGGTCGACCCGCGGGCACTGCCAGGCGGGCGACGGGCGCACGCTGGCGGCTGGGCGGGCGAGGTCGCCAGTGGGAGAGGCCCGGCCGGCAGGTGCCCGCGGGCAACGCCAGCTGGGCGGCAGAGTGAGGGGAGGAGCGGGGGAGGGGCAGACAGCCTGACAGCCGGGCGACGGGCGCGCGCTGGCGGCTCGGCGGGCGAGGTCGCGAGTGGGAGAGCCCCGGTCGCAGGTGGACCCGCGGGCACCCGCAGCTCGTCGACAGAGCTAGGGAAGTGGGGGGAGGGGATAGAGCCCCGTCGGGCTCGTCGACCCGCGGCTCCTGGCGGCTCTGCGGCCGAGTTAGGGAAGGAGGGGGGAGGGGCAGACTCCCTGACAGCCGGGCGATGCGCGCGCGCCGGCGGCTCGGCGGCACAGGTCGCGAGTGGGGGAGGCCCGGCCGGCAGGTGGACACGCGGGCACCGCCAGCTCGGCGGCAGAGTGAGGAAAGGGGGGGAGGGGCAGACACCTAGACAGCCGGGCGACGCGCGCGCGCCGGCGGCTCGTGACCAGAGGTCGCGTGTAGGGGAGCACCGGCCGGCAGGTGGACCCGCGGGCACCGCCAGCTCGGCGGCAGAGTGAGGGAAGGAGGGGGAGGGGCGGATTCCAAGCCAGGCGGGCGACGCGCGCGCGCTGGCGTCTCGTCACCAGAGATCGCGAGTGCGAGAGGCCCGGCCGGCAGGTGGACACGCGGGCACCGCCGGCTCGGCGGCAGAGTCAGGGAAGTGGGGGGAGGGGATAGAGCCCCGTCGGGCTCGTCGACCCGCGGCTCCTGGCGGCTCTGCGGCCGAGTTGGGGAAGGAGGGGGGAGGGGCAGACTCCCTGACATCCGGGCGATGCGCGCGCGCCGGCGGCTCGGCGGCACAGGTCGCGAGTGGGGGAGGCCCGGCCGGCAGGTGGACACGCGGGCACCGCCAGCTCGGCGGCAGAGTGAGGAAAGGGGGGGCGGGGCAGAGACCTCGACAGCCGGGCGACGCGCGCGCGCTGGCGGCTCGTGACCAGAGGTCGCGAGTGCGACAGGCCCGGCCGGCAGGTGGACCCGCGGGCACCGCCAGCTCGGCGGCAGAGTGAAGGAAGGAGGGGGAGGGGCGGATTCCAAGCCAGGCGGGCGACGCGCGCGCGCTGGCGTCTCGTCACCAGAGATCGCGAGTGCGAGAGGCCCGGCCGGCAGGTGGACACGCGGGCACCGCCGGCTCGGCGGCAGAGTCAGGGAAGTGGGGGGAGGGGATAGAGCCCCGTCGGGCTCGTCGACCCGCGGCTCCTGGCGGCTCTGCGGCCGAGTTAGGGAAGGAGGGGGGGAAGGGCAGACTCCCTGACAGCCGGGCGATGCGCGCGCGCCGGCGGCTCGGCGGCACAGGTCGCGAGTGGGGGAGGCCCGGCCGGCAGGTGGACACGCGGGCACCGCCAGCTCGGCGGCAGAGTGAGGAAAGGGGGGGCGGGGCAGACACCTCGACAGCCGGGCGACGCGCGCGCGCTGGCGGCTCGTCACCAGAGGTCGCGAGTGCGAGAGGCCCGGCCGGCAGGTGGACACGCGGGCACCGCCAGCTCGGCGGCAGAGTCAGGGAAGTGGGGGGAGGGGATAGAGCCCCGTCGGGCTCGTCGACCCGCGGCTCCTGGCGGCTCTGCGGCCGAGTTAGGGAAGGAGGGGGGGAGGGGCAGACTCCCTGACAGCCGGGCGATGCGCGCGCGCCGGCGGCTCGGCGGCACAGGTCGCGAGTGGGGGAGGCCCGGCCGGCAGGTGGACACGCGGGCACCGCCAGCTCGGCGGCAGAGTGAGGAAAGGGGGGGCGGGGCAGACACCTCGACAGCCGGGCGACGCGCGCGCGCTGGCGGCTCGTCACCAGAGGTCGCGAGTGCGAGAGGCCAGGCCGGCAGGTGGACACGCGGGCACCCGCAGCTCGTCGGCAGGGTTAGGGAAGGGGGGGAGGGGATAGAGCCCCGTCCGGCTGGTCGACCCGCGGGCACTGCCAGGCGGGCGACGGGCGCGCGCTGGCAGCTGGGCGGGCGAGGTCGCCAGTGGGAGAGGCCCGGCCGGCAGGTGCCCGCGGGCAACGCCAGCTGGGCGGCAGAGTGAGGGGAGGAGCGGGGGAGGGGCAGAGAGCCTGACAGCCGGGCGACGGGCGCGCGCTGGCGGCTCGGCGGGCGAGGTCGCGAGTGGGAGAGCCCCGGTCGCAGGTGGACCCGCGGGCACCCGCAGCTCGTCGACAGAGCTAGGGAAGTGGGGGGAGGGGATAGAGCCCCGTCGGGCTCGTCGACCCGCGGCTCCTGGCGGCTCTGCGGCCGAGTTGGGGAAGGAGGGGGGGAGGGGCAGACTCCCTGACAGCCGGGCGATGCGCGCGCGCCGGCGGCTCGGCGGCACAGGTCGCGAGTGGGGGAGGCCCGGCCGGCAGGTGGACACGCGGGCACCGCCAGCTCGGCGGCAGAGTGAGGAAAGGGGGGGCGGGGCAGACACCTCGACAGCCGGGCGATGCGCGCGCGCTGGCGGCTCGTCACCAGAGGTCGCGAGTGCGAGAGGCCCGGCCGGCAGGTGGACACGGGGGCACCGCCGGCTCGGCGGCAGAGTCAGGGAAGTGGGGGGAGGGGATAGAGCCCCGTCGGGCTCGTCGACCCGCGGCTCCTGGCGGCTCTGCGGCCGAGTTGGGGAAGGAGGGGGGGAGGGGCAGACTCCCTGACAGCCGGGCGATGCGCGCGCGCCGGCGGCTCGGCGGCACAGGTCGCGAGTGGGGGAGGCCCGGCCGGCAGGTGGACACGCGGGCACCGCCAGCTCGGCGGCAGAGTGAGGAAAGGGGGGGCGGGGCAGACACCTCGACAGCCGGGCGACGCGCGCGCGCTGGCGGCTCGTCACCAGAGGTCGCGAGTGCGAGAGGCCCGGCCGGCAGGTGGACACGGGGGCACCGCCGGCTCGGCGGCAGAGTCAGGGAAGTGGGGGGAGGGGATAGAGCCCCGTCGGGCTCGTCGACCCGCGGCTCCTGGCGGCTCTGCGGCCGAGTTGGGGAAGGAGGGGGGGAGGGGCAGACTCCCTGACAGCCGGGCGATGCGCGCGCCGGCGGCTCGGCGGCACAGGTCGCGAGTGGGGGAGGCCCGGCCGGCAGGTGGACACGCGGGCACCGCCAGCTCGGCGGCAGAGTGAGGAAAGGGGGGGGAGGGGCAGACACCTAGACAGCCTGGCGACGCGCGCGCGCCGGCGGCTCGTGACCAGAGGTCGCGTGTATGGGAGCACCGCCCGCAGGTGGACCCGCGGGCAGCGCCAGCTCGGCGGCAGAGTGAGGGAAGGAGGGGGAGGGGCGGATTCCAAGCCAGGCGGGCGACGCGCGCGCGCTGGCGTCTCGTCACCAGAGATCGCGAGTGCGAGAGGCCCGGCCGGCAGGTGGACACGCGGGCACCGCCGGCTCGGCGGCAGAGTCAGGGAAGTGGGGGGAGGGGATAGAGCCCCGTCGGGCTCGTCGACCCGCGGCTCCTGGCGGCTCTGCGGCCGAGTTGGGGAAGGAGGGGGGGAGGGGCAGACTCCCTGACAGCCGGGCGATGCGCGCGCGCCGGCGGCTCGGCGGCACAGGTCGCGAGTGGGGGAGGCCCGGCCGGCAGGTGGACACGCGGGCACCGCCAGCTCGGCGGCAGAGTGAGGAAAGGGGGGGCGGGGCAGACACCTCGACAGCCGGGCGACGCGCGCGCGCTGGCGGCTCGTCACCAGAGGTCGCGAGTGCGAGAGGCCAGGCCGGCAGGTGGACACGCGGGCACCCGCAGCTCGTCGGCAGGGTTAGGGAAGGGGGGGAGGGGATAGAGCCCCGTCCGGCTGGTCGACCCGCGGGCACTGCCAGGCGGGCGACGGGCGCGCGCTGGCGGCTGGGCGGGCGAGGTCGCCAGTGGGAGAGGCCCGGCCGGCAGGTGCCCGCGGGCAACGCCAGCTGGGCGGCAGAGTGAGGGGAGGAGCGGGGGAGGGGCAGACAGCCTGACAGCCGGGCGACGGGCGCGCGCTGGCGGCTCGGCGGGCGAGGTCGCGAGTGGGAGAGCCCCGGTCGCAGGTGGACCCGCGGGCACCCGCAGCTCGTCGACAGAGCTAGGGAAGTGGGGGGAGGGGATAGAGCCCCGTCGGGCTCGTCGACCCGCGGCTCCTGGCGGCTCTGCGGCCGAGTTAGGGAAGGAGGGGGGAGGGGCAGACTCCCTGACAGCCGGGCGATGCGCGCGCGCCGGCGGCTCGGCGGCACAGGTCGCGAGTGGGGGAGGCCCGGCCGGCAGGTGGACACGCGGGCACCGCCAGCTCGGCGGCAGAGTGAGGAAAGGGGGGGGAGGGGCAGACACCTAGACAGCCGGGCGACGCGCGCGCGCCGGCGGCTCGTGACCAGAGGTCGCGTGTAGGGGAGCACCGGCCGGCAGGTGGACCCGCGGGCACCGCCAGCTCGGCGGCAGAGTGAGGGAAGGAGGGGGAGGGGCGGATTCCAAGCCAGGCGGGCGACGCGCGCGCGCTGGCGTCTCGTCACCAGAGATCGCGAGTGCGAGAGGCCCGGCCGGCAGGTGGACACGCGGGCACCGCCGGCTCGGCGGCAGAGTCAGGGAAGTGGGGGGAGGGGATAGAGCCCCGTCGGGCTCGTCGACCCGCGGCTCCTGGCGGCTCTGCGGCCGAGTTGGGGAAGGAGGGGGGGAGGGGCAGACTCCCTGACAGCCGGGCGATGCGCGCGCGCCGGCGGCTCGGCGGCACAGGTCGCGAGTGGGGGAGGCCCGGCCGGCAGGTGGACACGCGGGCACCGCCAGCTCGGCGGCAGAGTGAGGAAAGGGGGGGCGGGGCAGACACCTCGACAGCCGGGCGACGCGCGCGCGCTGGCGGCTCGTCACCAGAGGTCGCGAGTGCGAGAGGCCCGGCCGGCAGGTGGACACGGGGGCACCGCCGGCTCGGCGGCAGAGTCAGGGAAGTGGGGGGAGGGGATAGAGCCCCGTTGGGCTCGTCGACCCGCGGCTCCTGGCGGCTCTGCGGCCGAGTTGGGGAAGGAGGGGGGGAGGGGCAGACTCCCTGACAGCCGGGCGATGCGCGCGCGCCGGCGGCTCGGCGGCACAGGTCGCGAGTGGGGGAGGCCCGGCCGGCAGGTGGACACGCGGGCACCGCCAGCTCGGCGGCAGAGTGAGGAAAGGGGGGGCGGGGCAGACACCTCGACAGCCGGGCGACGCGCGCGCGCTGGCGGCTCGTCACCAGAGGTCGCGAGTGCGACAGGCCCGGCCGGCAGGTGGACACGCGGGCACCCGCAGCTCGTCGGCAGGGTTAGGGAAGGGGGGGGGAGGGGATAGAGCCCCGTCCGGCTGGTCGACCCGCGGGAACTGCCAGGCGGGCGACGGGCGCGCGCTGGCGGCTGGGCGGGCGAGGTCGCCAGTGGGAGAGGCCCGGCCGGCAGGTGCCCGCGGGCAACGCCAGCTGGGCGGCAGAGTGAGGGGAGGAGCGGGGGAGGGGCAGACAGCCTGACAGCCGGGCGACGGGCGCGCGCTGGCGGCTCGGCGGGCGAGGTCGCGAGTGGGAGAGCCCCGGTCGCAGGTGGCCCCGCGGGCACCCGCAGCTCGTCGACAGAGTTAGGGAAGTGGGGGGAGGGGACAGAGCCCCGTCGGGCTCGTCGACCCGCGGCTCCTGGCGGCTCTGCGGCCGAGTTAGGGAAGGAGGGGGGAGGGGCAGACTCCCTGACAGCCGGGCGATGCGCGCGCGCCGGCGGCTCGGCGGCACAGGTCGCGAGTGGGGGAGGCCCGGCCGGCAGGTGGACACGCGGGCACCGCCAGCTCGGCGGCAGAGTGAGGAAAGGGGGGGGAGGGGCAGACACCTAGACAGCCGGGCGACGCGCGCGCGCCGGCGGCTCGTGACCAGAGGTCGCGTGTATGGGAGCACCGGCCGGCAGGTGGACCCGCGGGCAGCGCCAGCTCGGCGGCAGAGTGAGGGAAGGAGGGGGAGGGGCGGATTCCAAGCCAGGCGGGCGACGCGCGCGCGCTGGCGTCTCGTCACCAGAGATCGCGAGTGCGAGAGGCCCGGCCGGCAGGTGGACACGCGGGCACCGCCGGCTCGGCGGCAGAGTCAGGGAAGTGGGGGGAGGGGATAGAGCCCCGTCGGGCTCGTCGACCCGCGGCTCCTGGCGGCTCTGCGGCCGAGTTGGGGAAGGAGGGGGGGAGGGGCAGACTCCCTGACAGCCGGGCGATGCGCGCGCGCCGGCGGCTCGGCGGCACAGGTCGCGAGTGGGGGAGGCCCGGCCGGCAGGTGGACACGCGGGCACCGCCAGCTCGGCGGCAGAGTGAGGAAAGGGGGGGCGGGGCAGACACCTCGACAGCCGGGCGACGCGCGCGCGCTGGCGGCTCGTCACCAGAGGTCGCGAGTGCGAGAGGCCAGGCCGGCAGGTGGACACGCGGGCACCCGCAGCTCGTCGGCAGGGTTAGGGAAGGGGGGGAGGGGATAGAGCCCCGTCCGGCTGGTCGACCCGCGGGCACTGCCAGGCGGGCGACGGGCGCGCGCTGGCGGCTGGGCGGGCGAGGTCGCCAGTGGGAGAGGCCCGGCCGGCAGGTGCCCGCGGGCAACGCCAGCTGGGCGGCAGAGTGAGGGGAGGAGCGGGGGAGGGGCAGACAGCCTGACAGCCGGGCGACGGGCGCGCGCTGGCGGCTCGGCGGGCGAGGTCGCGAGTGGGAGAGCCCCGGTCGCAGGTGGACCCGCGGGCACCCGCAGCTCGTCGACAGAGCTAGGGAAGTGGGGGGAGGGGATAGAGCCCCGTCGGGCTCGTCGACCCGCGGCTCCTGGCGGCTCTGCGGCCGAGTTGGGGAAGGAGGGGGGAGGGGCAGACTCCCTGACAGCCGGGCGATGCGCGCGCGCCGGCGGCTCGGCGGCACAGGTCGCGAGTGGGGGAGGCCCGGCCGGCAGGTGGACACGCGGGCACCGCCAGCTCGGCGGCAGAGTGAGGAAAGGGGGGGCGGGGCAGACACCTCGACAGCCGGGCGATGCGCGCGCGCTGGCGGCTCGTCACCAGAGGTCGCGAGTGCGAGAGGCCCGGCCGGCAGGTGGACACGGGGGCACCGCCGGCTCGGCGGCAGAGTCAGGGAAGTGGGGGGAGGGGATAGAGCCCCGTCGGGCTCGTCGACCCGCGGCTCCTGGCGGCTCTGCGGCCGAGTTGGGGAAGGAGGGGGGGCGGGGCAGACTCCCTGACAGCCGGGCGATGCGCGCGCGCCGGCGGCTCGGCGGCACAGGTCGCGAGTGGGGGAGGCCCGGCCGGCAGGTGGACACGCGGGCACCGCCAGCTCGGCGGCAGAGTGAGGAAAGGGGGGGAGGGGCAGACACCTAGACAGCCGGGCGACGCGCGCGCGCCGGCGGCTCGTGACCAGAGGTCGCGTGTATGGGAGCACCGGCCGGCAGGTGGACCCGCGGGCAGCGCCAGCTCGGCGGCAGAGTGAGGGAAGGAGGGGGAGGGGCGGATTCCAAGCCAGGCGGGCGACGCGCGCGCGCTGGCGTCTCGTCACCAGAGATCGCGAGTGCGAGAGGCCCGGCCGGCAGGTGGACACGCGGGCACCGCCGGCTCGGCGGCAGAGTCAGGGAAGTGGGGGGAGGGGATAGAGCCCCGTCGGGCTCGTCGACCCGCGGCTCCTGGCGGCTCTGCGGCCGAGTTGGGGAAGGAGGGGGGGAGGGGCAGACTCCCTGACAGCCGGGCGATGCGCGCGCGCCGGCGGCTCGGCGGCACAGGTCGCGAGTGGGGGAGGCCCGGCCGGCAGGTGGTCACGCGGGCACCGCCAGCTCGGCGGCAGAGTGAGGAAAGGGGGGGCGGGGCAGACACCTCGACAGCCGGGCGACGCGCGCGCGCTGGCGGCTCGTCACCAGAGGTCGCGAGTGCGAGAGGCCAGGCCGGCAGGTGGACACGCGGGCACCCGCAGCTCGTCGGCAGGGTTAGGGAAGGGGGGGAGGGGATAGAGCCCCGTCCGGCTGGTCGACCCGCGGGCACTGCCAGGCGGGCGACGGGCGCGCGCTGGCGGCTGGGCGGGCGAGGTCGCCAGTGGGAGAGGCCCGGCCGGCAGGTGCCCGCGGGCAACGCCAGCTGGGCGGCAGAGTGAGGGGAGGAGCGGGGGAGGGGCAGACAGCCTGACAGCCGGGCGACGGGCGCGCGCTGGCGGCTCGGCGGGCGAGGTCGCGAGTGGGAGAGCCCCGGTCGCAGGTGGACCCGCGGGCACCCGCAGCTCGTCGACAGAGCTAGGGAAGTGGGGGGAGGGGATAGAGCCCCGTCGGGCTCGTCGACCCGCGGCTCCTGGCGGCTCTGCGGCCGAGTTGGGGAAGGAGGGGGGGAGGGGCAGACTCCCTGACAGCCGGGCGATGCGCGCGCGCCGGCGGCTCGGCGGCACAGGTCGCGAGTGGGGGAGGCCCGGCCGGCAGGTGGACACGCGGGCACCGCCAGCTCGGCGGCAGAGTGAGGAAAGGGGGGGCGGGGCAGACACCTCGACAGCCGGGCGATGCGCGCGCGCTGGCGGCTCGTCACCAGAGGTCGCGAGTGCGAGAGGCCCGGCCGGCAGGTGGACACGGGGGCACCGCCGGCTCGGCGGCAGAGTCAGGGAAGTGGGGGGAGGGGATAGAGCCCCGTCGGGCTCGTCAACCCGCGGCTCCTGGCGGCTCTGCGGCCGAGTTGGGGAAGGAGGGGGGGAGGGGCAGACTCCCTGACAGCCGGGCGATGCGCGCGCGCCGGCGGCTCGGCGGCACAGGTCGCGAGTGGGGGAGGCCCGGCCGGCAGGTGGACACGCGGGCACCGCCAGCTCGGCGGCAGAGTGAGGAAAGGGGGGGCGGGGCAGACACCTCGACAGCCGGGCGACGCGCGCGCGCTGGCGGCTCGTCACCAGAGGTCGCGAGTGCGAGAGGCCCGGCCGGCAGGTGGACACGGGGGCACCGCCGGCTCGGCGGCAGAGTCAGGGAAGTGGGGGGAGGGGATAGAGCCCCGTCGGGCTCGTCGACCCGCGGCTCCTGGCGGCTCTGCGGCCGAGTTGGGGAAGGAGGGGGGGAGGGGCAGACTCCCTGACAGCCGGGCGATGCGCGCGCGCCGGCGGCTCGGCGGCACAGGTCGCGAGTGGGGGAGGCCCGGCCGGCAGGTGGACACGCGGGCACCGCCAGCTCGGCGGCAGAGTGAGGAAAGGGGGGGGAGGGGCAGACACCTAGACAGCCGGGCGACGCGCGCGCGCCGGCGGCTCGTGACCAGAGGTCGCGTGTATGGGAGCACCGGCCGGCAGGTGGACCCGCGGGCAGCGCCAGCTCGGCGGCAGAGTGAGGGAAGGAGGGGGAGGGGCGGATTCCAAGCCAGGCGGGCGACGCGCGCGCGCTGGCGTCTCGTCACCAGAGATCGCGAGTGCGAGAGGCCCGGCCGGCAGGTGGACACGCGGGCACCGCCGGCTCGGCGGCAGAGTCAGGGAAGTGGGGGGAGGGGATAGAGCCCCGTCGGGCTCGTCGACCCGCGGCTCCTGGCGGCTCTGCGGCCGAGTTGGGGAAGGAGGGGGGGAGGGGCAGACTCCCTGACAGCCGGGCGATGCGCGCGCGCCGGCGGCTCGGCGGCACAGGTCGCGAGTGGGGGAGGCCCGGCCGGCAGGTGGTCACGCGGGCACCGCCAGCTCGGCGGCAGAGTGAGGAAAGGGGGGGCGGGGCAGACACCTCGACAGCCGGGCGACGCGCGCGCGCTGGCGGCTCGTCACCAGAGGTCGCGAGTGCGAGAGGCCAGGCCGGCAGGTGGACACGCGGGCACCCGCAGCTCGTCGGCAGGGTTAGGGAAGGGGGGGAGGGGATAGAGCCCCGTCCGGCTGGTCGACCCGCGGGCACTGCCAGGCGGGCGACGGGCGCGCGCTGGCGGCTGGGCGGGCGAGGTCGCCAGTGGGAGAGGCCCGGCCGGCAGGTGCCCGCGGGCAACGCCAGCTGGGCGGCAGAGTGAGGGGAGGAGCGGGGGAGGGGCAGACAGCCTGACAGCCGGGCGACGGGCGCGCGCTGGCGGCTCGGCGGGCGAGGTCGCGAGTGGGAGAGCCCCGGTCGCAGGTGGACCCGCGGGCACCCGCAGCTCGTCGACAGAGCTAGGGAAGTGGGGGGAGGGGATAGAGCCCCGTCGGGCTCGTCGACCCGCGGCTCCTGGCGGCTCTGCGGCCGAGTTAGGGAAGGAGGGGGGGAGGGGCAGACTCCCTGACAGCCGGGCGATGCGCGCGCGCCGGCGGCTCGGCGGCACAGGTCGCGAGTGGGGGAGGCCCGGCCGGCAGGTGGACACGCGGGCACCGCCAGCTCGGCGGCAGAGTGAGGAAAGGGGGGGGAGGGGCAGACACCTAGACAGCCGGGCGACGCGCGCGCGCCGGCGGCTCGTGACCAGAGGTCGCGTGTAGGGGAGCACCGGCCGGCAGGTGGACCCGCGGGCACCGCCAGCTCGGCGGCAGAGTGAGGGAAGGAGGGGGAGGGGCGGATTCCAAGCCAGGCGGGCGACGCGCGCGCGCTGGCGTCTCGTCACCAGAGATCGCGAGTGCGAGAGGCCCGGCCGGCAGGTGGACACGCGGGCACCGCCGGCTCGGCGGCAGAGTCAGGGAAGTGGGGGGAGGGGATAGAGCCCCGTCGGGCTCGTCGACCCGCGGCTCCTGGCGGCTCTGCGGCCGAGTTGGGGAAGGAGGGGGGGAGGGGCAGACTCCCTGACAGCCGGGCGATGCGCGCGCGCCGGCGGCTCGGCGGCACAGGTCGCGAGTGGGGGAGGCCCGGCCGGCAGGTGGACACGCGGGCACCGCCAGCTCGGCGGCAGAGTGAGGAAAGGGGGGGCGGGGCAGACACCTCGACAGCCGCGCGATGCGCGCGCGCTGGCGGCTCGTCACCAGAGGTCGCGAGTGCGAGAGGCCCGGCCGGCAGGTGGACACGGGGGCACCGCCGGCTCGGCGGCAGAGTCAGGGAAGTGGGGGGAGGGGATAGAGCCCCGTCGGGCTCGTCGACCCGCGGCTCCTGGCGGCTCTGCGGCCGAGTTGGGGAAGGAGGGGGGGAGGGGCAGACTCCCTGACAGCCGGGCGATTCGCGCGCGCCGGCGGCTCGGCGGCACAGGTCGCGAGTGGGGGAGGCCCGGCCGGCAGGTGGACACGCGGGCACCGCCAGCTCGGCGGCAGAGTGAGGAAAGGGGGGGCGGGGCAGACACCTCGACAGCCGGGCGACGCGCGCGCGCTGGCGGCTCGTCACCAGAGGTCGCGAGTGCGAGAGGCCCGGCCGGCAGGTGGACACGGGGGCACCGCCGGCTCGGCGGCAGAGTCAGGGAAGTGGGGGGAGGGGATAGAGCCCCGTCGGGCTCGTCGACCCGCGGCTCCTGGCGGCTCTGCGGCCGAGTTGGGGAAGGAGGGGGGGAGGGGCAGACTCCCTGACAGCCGGGCGATGCGCGCGCGCCGGCGGCTCGGCGGCACAGGTCGCGAGTGGGGGAGGCCCGGCCGGCAGGTGGACACGCGGGCACCGCCAGCTCGGCGGCAGAGTGAGGAAAGGGGGGGCGGGGCAGACACCTCGACAGCCGGGCGACGCGCGCGCGCTGGCGGCTCGTCACCAGAGGTCGCGAGTGCGACAGGCCCGGCCGGCAGGTGGACACGCGGGCACCCGCAGCTCGTCGGCAGGGTTAGGGAAGGGGGGGGAGGGGATAGAGCCCCGTCCGGCTGGTCGACCCGCGGGAACTGCCAGGCGGGCGACGGGCGCGCGCTGGCGGCTGGGCGGGCGAGGTCGCCAGTGGGAGAGGCCCGGCCGGCAGGTGCCCGCGGGCAACGCCAGCTGGGCGGCAGAGTGAGGGGAGGAGCGGGGGAGGGGCAGACAGCCTGACAGCCGGGCGACGGGCGCGCGCTGGCGGCTCGGCGGGCGAGGTCGCGAGTGGGAGAGCCCCGGTCGCAGGTGGCCCCGCGGGCACCCGCAGCTCGTCGACAGAGTCAGGGAAGTGGGGGGAGGGGATAGAGCCCCGTCGGGCTCGTCGACCCGCGGCTCCTGGCGGCTCTTCGGCCGAGTTAGGGAAGGAGGGGGGGAGGGGCAGACTCCCTGACAGCCGGGCGATGCGCGCGCGCCGGCGGCTCGGCGGCACAGGTCGCGAGTGGGGGAGGCCCGGCCGGCAGGTGGACACGCGGGCACCGCCAGCTCGGCGGCAGAGTGAGGAAAGGGGGGGGAGGGGCAGACACCTAGACAGCCGGGCGACGCGCGCGCGCCGGCGGCTCGTGACCAGAGGTCGCGTGTATGGGAGCACCGGCCGGCAGGTGGACCCGCGGGCAGCGCCAGCTCGGCGGCAGAGTGAGGGAAGGAGGGGGAGGGGCGGATTCCAAGCCAGGCGGGCGACGCGCGCGCGCTGGCGTCTCGTCACCAGAGATCGCGAGTGCGAGAGGCCCGGCCGGCAGGTGGACACGCGGGCACCGCCGGCTCGGCGGCAGAGTCAGGGAAGTGGGGGGAGGGGATAGAGCCCCGTCGGGCTCGTCGACCCGCGGCTCCTGGCGGCTCTGCGGCCGAGTTGGGGAAGGAGGGGGGGAGGGGCAGACTCCCTGACAGCCGGGCGATGCGCGCGCGCCGGCGGCTCGGCGGCACAGGTCGCGAGTGGGGGAGGCCCGGCCGGCAGGTGGACACGCGGGCACCGCCAGCTCGGCGGCAGAGTGAGGAAAGGGGGGGCGGGGCAGACACCTCGACAGCCGGGCGACGCGCGCGCGCTGGCGGCTCGTCACCAGAGGTCGCGAGTGCGAGAGGCCCGGCCGGCAGGTGGACACGCGGGCACCGCCAGCTCGGCGGCAGAGTCAGGGAAGTGGGGGGAGGGGATAGAGCCCCGTCGGGCTCGTCGACCCGCGGCTCCTGGCGGCTCTGCGGCCGAGTTGGGGAAGGAGGGGGGGAGGGGCAGACTCCCTGACAGCCGGGCGATGCGCGCGCGCCGGCGGCTCGGCGGCACAGGTCGCGAGTGGGGGAGGCCCGGCCGGCAGGTGGACACGCGGGCACCGCCAGCTCGGCGGCAGAGTGAGGAAAGGGGGGGCGGGGCAGACACCTCGACAGCCGGGCGACGCGCGCGCGCTGGCGGCTCGTCACCAGAGGTCGGGAGTGCGAGAGGCCAGGCCGGCAGGTGGACACGCGGGCACCCGCAGCTCGTCGGCAGGGTTAGGGAAGGGGGGGAGGGGATAGAGCCCCGTCCGGCTGGTCGACCCGCGGGCACTGCCAGGCGGGCGACGGGCGCGCGCTGGCGGCTGGGCGGGCGAGGTCGCCAGTGGGAGAGGCCCGGCCGGCAGGTGCCCGCGGGCAACGCCAGCTGGGCGGCAGAGTGAGGGGAGGAGCGGGGGAGGGGCAGACAGCCTGACAGCCGGGCGACGGGCGCGCGCTGGCGGCTCGGCGGGCGAGGTCGCGAGTGGGAGAGCCCCGGTCGCAGGTGGACCCGCGGGCACCCGCAGCTCGTCGACAGAGCTAGGGAAGTGGGGGGAGGGGATAGAGCCCCGTCGGGCTCGTCGACCCGCGGCTCCTGGCGGCTCTGCGGCCGAGTTAGGGAAGGAGGGGGGGAGGGGCAGACTCCCTGACAGCCGGGCGATGCGCGCGCGCCGGCGGCTCGGCGGCACAGGTCGCGAGTGGGGGAGGCCCGGCCGGCAGGTGGACACGCGGGCACCGCCAGCTCGGCGGCAGAGTGAGGAAAGGGGGGGGAGGGGCAGACACCTAGACAGCCGGGCGACGCGCGCGCGCCGGCGGCTCGTGACCAGAGGTCGCGTGTAGGGGAGCAACGGCCGGCAGGTGGACCCGCGGGCAGCGCCAGCTCGGCGGCAGAGTGAGGGAAGGAGGGGGAGGGGCGGATTCCAAGCCAGGCGGGCGACGCGCGCGCGCTGGCGTCTCGTCACCAGAGATCGCGAGTGCGAGAGGCCCGGCCGGCAGGTGGACACGCGGGCACCGCCGGCTCGGCGGCAGAGTCAGGGAAGTGGGGGGAGGGGATAGAGCCCCGTCGGGCTCGTCGACCCGCGGCTCCTGGCGGCTCTGCGGCCGAGTTGGGGAAGGAGGGGGGGAGGGGCAGACTCCCTGACAGCCGGGCGATGCGCGCGCGCCGGCGGCTCGGCGGCACAGGTCGCGAGTGGGGGAGGCCCGGCCGGCAGGTGGACACGCGGGCACCGCCAGCTCGGCGGCAGAGTGAGGAAAGGGGGGGCGGGGCAGACACCTCGACAGCCGGGCGACGCGCGCGCGCTGGCGGCTCGTCACCAGAGGTCGCGAGTGCGAGAGGCCAGGCCGGCAGGTGGACACGCGGGCACCCGCAGCTCGTCGGCAGGGTTAGGGAAGGGGGGGAGGGGATAGAGCCCCGTCCGGCTGGTCGACCCGCGGGCACTGCCAGGCGGGCGACGGGCGCGCGCTGGCGGCTGGGCGGGCGAGGTCGCCAGTGGGAGAGGCCCGGCCGGCAGGTGCCCGCGGGCAACGCCAGCTGGGCGGCAGAGTGAGGGGAGGAGCGGGGGAGGGGCAGACAGCCTGACAGCCGGGCGACGGGCGCGCGCTGGCGGCTCGGCGGGCGAGGTCGCGAGTGGGAGAGCCCCGGTCGCAGGTGGACCCGCGGGCACCCGCAGCTCGTCGACAGAGCTAGGGAAGTGGGGGGAGGGGATAGAGCCCCGTCGGGCTCGTCGACCCGCGGCTCCTGGCGGCTCTGCGGCCGAGTTAGGGAAGGAGGGGGGGAGGGGCAGACTCCCTGACAGCCGGGCGATGCGCGCGCGCCGGCGGCTCGGCGGCACAGGTCGCGAGTGGGGGAGGCCCGGCCGGCAGGTGGACACGCGGGCACCGCCAGCTCGGCGGCAGAGTGAGGAAAGGGGGGGGAGGGGCAGACACCTAGACAGCCGGGCGACGCGCGCGCGCCGGCGGCTCGTGACCAGAGGTCGCGTGTAGGGGAGCACCGGCCGGCAGGTGGACCCGCGGGCACCGCCAGCTCGGCGGCAGAGTGAGGGAAGGAGGGGGAGGGGCGGATTCCAAGCCAGGCGGGCGACGCGCGCGCGCTGGCGTCTCGTCACCAGAGATCGCGAGTGCGAGAGGCCCGGCCGGCAGGTGGACACGCGGGCACCGCCGGCTCGGCGGCAGAGTCAGGGAAGTGGGGGGAGGGGATAGAGCCCCGTCGGGCTCGTCGACCCGCGGCTCCTGGCGGCTCTGCGGCCGAGTTGGGGAAGGAGGGGGGGAGGGGCAGACTCCCTGACATCCGGGCGATGCGCGCGCGCCGGCGGCTCGGCGGCACAGGTCGCGAGTGGGGGAGGCCCGGCCGGCAGGTGGACACGCGGGCACCGCCAGCTCGGCGGCAGAGTGAGGAAAGGGGGGGCGGGGCAGAGACCTCGACAGCCGGGCGACGCGCGCGCGCTGGCGGCTCGTGACCAGAGGTCGCGAGTGCGACAGGCCCGGCCGGCAGGTGGACCCGCGGGCACCGCCAGCTCGGCGGCAGAGTGAAGGAAGGAGGGGGAGGGGCGGATTCCAAGCCAGGCGGGCGACGCGCGCGCGCTGGCGTCTCGTCACCAGAGATCGCGAGTGCGAGAGGCCCGGCCGGCAGGTGGACACGCGGGCACCGCCGGCTCGGCGGCAGAGTCAGGGAAGTGGGGGGAGGGGATAGAGCCCCGTCGGGCTCGTCGACCCGCGGCTCCTGGCGGCTCTGCGGCCGAGTTAGGGAAGGAGGGGGGGAGGGGCAGACTCCCTGACAGCCGGGCGATGCGCGCGCGCCGGCGGCTCGGCGGCACAGGTCGCGAGTGGGGGAGGCCCGGCCGGCAGGTGGACACGCGGGCACCGCCAGCTCGGCGGCAGAGTGAGGAAAGGGGGGGCGGGGCAGACACCTCGACAGCCGGGCGACGCGCGCGCGCTGGCGGCTCGTCACCAGAGGTCGCGAGTGCGAGAGGCCCGGCCGGCAGGTGGACACGCGGGCACCGCCAGCTCGGCGGCAGAGTCAGGGAAGTGGGGGGAGGGGATAGAGCCCCGTCGGGCTCGTCGACCCGCGGCTCCTGGCGGCTCTGCGGCCGAGTTAGGGAAGGAGGGGGGGAGGGGCAGACTCCCTGACAGCCGGGCGATGCGCGCGCGCCGGCGGCTCGGCGGCACAGGTCGCGAGTGGGGGAGGCCCGGCCGGCAGGTGGACACGCGGGCACCGCCAGCTCGGCGGCAGAGTGAGGAAAGGGGGGGCGGGGCAGACACCTCGACAGCCGGGCGACGCGCGCGCGCTGGCGGCTCGTCACCAGAGGTCGCGAGTGCGAGAGGCCAGGCCGGCAGGTGGACACGCGGGCACCCGCAGCTCGTCGGCAGGGTTAGGGAAGGGGGGGAGGGGATAGAGCCCCGTCCGGCTGGTCGACCCGCGGGCACTGCCAGGCGGGCGACTGGCGCGCGCTGGCGGCTGGGCGGGCGAGGTCGCCAGTGGGAGAGGCCCGGCCGGCAGGTGCCCGCGGGCAACGCCAGCTGGGCGGCAGAGTGAGGGGAGGAGCGGGGGAGGGGCAGACAGCCTGACAGCCGGGCGACGGGCGCGCGCTGGCGGCTCGGCGGGCGAGGTCGCGAGTGGGAGAGCCCCGGTCGCAGGTGGACCCGCGGGCACCCGCAGCTCGTCGACAGAGCTAGGGAAGTGGGGGGAGGGGATAGAGCCCCGTCGGGCTCGTCGACCCGCGGCTCCTGGCGGCTCTGCGGCCGAGTTGGGGAAGGAGGGGGGGAGGGGCAGACTCCCTGACAGCCGGGCGATGCGCGCGCGCCGGCGGCTCGGCGGCACAGGTCGCGAGTGGGGGAGGCCCGGCCGGCAGGTGGACACGCGGGCACCGCCAGCTCGGCGGCAGAGTGAGGAAAGGGGGGGCGGGGCAGACACCTCGACAGCCGGGCGATGCGCGCGCGCTGGCGGCTCGTCACCAGAGGTCGCGAGTGCGAGAGGCCCGGCCGGCAGGTGGACACGGGGGCACCGCCGGCTCGGCGGCAGAGTCAGGGAAGTGGGGGGAGGGGATAGAGCCCCGTCGGGCTCGTCGACCCGCGGCTCCTGGCGGCTCTGCGGCCGAGTTGGGGAAGGAGGGGGGGAGGGGCAGACTCCCTGACAGCCGGGCGATGCGCGCGCGCCGGCGGCTCGGCGGCACAGGTCGCGAGTGGGGGAGGCCCGGCCGGCAGGTGGACACGCGGGCACCGCCAGCTCGGCGGCAGAGTGAGGAAAGGGGGGGCGGGGCAGACACCTCGACAGCCGGGCGACGCGCGCGCGCTGGCGGCTCGTCACCAGAGGTCGCGAGTGCGAGAGGCCCGGCCGGCAGGTGGACACGGGGGCACCGCCGGCTCGGCGGCAGAGTCAGGGAAGTGGGGGGAGGGGATAGAGCCCCGTCGGGCTCGTCGACCCGCGGCTCCTGGCGGCTCTGCGGCCGAGTTGGGGAAGGAGGGGGGAGGGGCAGACTCCCTGACAGCCGGGCGATGCGCGCGCCGGCGGCTCGGCGGCACAGGTCGCGAGTGGGGGAGGCCCGGCCGGCAGGTGGACACGCGGGCACCGCCAGCTCGGCGGCAGAGTGAGGAAAGGGGGGGGAGGGGCAGACACCTAGACAGCCGGGCGACGCGCGCGCGCCGGCGGCTCGTGACCAGAGGTCGCGTGTATGGGAGCACCGGCCGGCAGGTGGACCCGCGGGCAGCGCCAGCTCGGCGGCAGAGTGAGGGAAGGAGGGGGAGGGGCGGATTCCAAGCCAGGCGGGCGACGCGCGCGCGCTGGCGTCTCGTCACCAGAGATCGCGAGTGCGAGAGGCCCGGCCGGCAGGTGGACACGCGGGCACCGCCGGCTCGGCGGCAGAGTCAGGGAAGTGGGGGGAGGGGATAGAGCCCCGTCGGGCTCGTCGACCCGCGGCTCCTGGCGGCTCTGCGGCCGAGTTGGGGAAGGAGGGGGGGAGGGGCAGACTCCCTGACAGCCGGGCGATGCGCGCGCGCCGGCGGCTCGGCGGCACAGGTCGCGAGTGGGGGAGGCCCGGCCGGCAGGTGGACACGCGGGCACCGCCAGCTCGGCGGCAGAGTGAGGAAAGGGGGGGCGGGGCAGACACCTCGACAGCCGGGCGACGCGCGCGCGCTGGCGGCTCGTCACCAGAGGTCGCGAGTGCGAGAGGCCAGGCCGGCAGGTGGACACGCGGGCACCCGCAGCTCGTCGGCAGGGTTAGGGAAGGGGGGGAGGGGATAGAGCCCCGTCCGGCTGGTCGACCCGCGGGCACTGCCAGGCGGGCGACGGGCGCGCGCTGGCGGCTGGGCGGGCGAGGTCGCCAGTGGGAGAGGCCCGGCCGGCAGGTGCCCGCGGGCAACGCCAGCTGGGCGGCAGAGTGAGGGGAGGAGCGGGGGAGGGGCAGACAGCCTGACAGCCGGGCGACGGGCGCGCGCTGGCGGCTCGGCGGGCGAGGTCGCGAGTGGGAGAGCCCCGGTCGCAGGTGGACCCGCGGGCACCCGCAGCTCGTCGACAGAGCTAGGGAAGTGGGGGGAGGGGATAGAGCCCCGTCGGGCTCGTCGACCCGCGGCTCCTGGCGGCTCTGCGGCCGAGTTAGGGAAGGAGGGGGGGAGGGGCAGACTCCCTGACAGCCGGGCGATGCGCGCGCGCCGGCGGCTCGGCGGCACAGGTCGCGAGTGGGGGAGGCCCGGCCGGCAGGTGGACACGCGGGCACCGCCAGCTCGGCGGCAGAGTGAGGAAAGGGGGGGGAGGGGCAGACACCTAGACAGCCGGGCGACGCGCGCGCGCCGGCGGCTCGTGACCAGAGGTCGCGTGTAGGGGAGCACCGGCCGGCAGGTGGACCCGCGGGCACCGCCAGCTCGGCGGCAGAGTGAGGGAAGGAGGGGGAGGGGCGGATTCCAAGCCAGGCGGGCGACGCGCGCGCGCTGGCGTCTCGTCACCAGAGATCGCGAGTGCGAGAGGCCCGGCCGGCAGGTGGACACGCGGGCACCGCCGGCTCGGCGGCAGAGTCAGGGAAGTGGGGGGAGGGGATAGAGCCCCGTCGGGCTCGTCGACCCGCGGCTCCTGGCGGCTCTGCGGCCGAGTTGGGGAAGGAGGGGGGGAGGGGCAGACTCCCTGACAGCCGGGCGATGCGCGCGCGCCGGCGGCTCGGCGGCACAGGTCGCGAGTGGGGGAGGCCCGGCCGGCAGGTGGACACGCGGGCACCGCCAGCTCGGCGGCAGAGTGAGGAAAGGGGGGGCGGGGCAGACACCTCGACAGCCGGGCGACGCGCGCGCGCTGGCGGCTCGTCACCAGAGGTCGCGAGTGCGAGAGGCCCGGCCGGCAGGTGGACACGGGGGCACCGCCGGCTCGGCGGCAGAGTCAGGGAAGTGGGGGGAGGGGATAGAGCCCCGTTGGGCTCGTCGACCCGCGGCTCCTGGCGGCTCTGCGGCCGAGTTGGGGAAGGAGGGGGGGAGGGGCAGACTCCCTGACAGCCGGGCGATGCGCGCGCGCCGGCGGCTCGGCGGCACAGGTCGCGAGTGGGGGAGGCCCGGCCGGCAGGTGGACACGCGGGCACCGCCAGCTCGGCGGCAGAGTGAGGAAAGGGGGGGCGGGGCAGACACCTCGACAGCCGGGCGACGCGCGCGCGCTGGCGGCTCGTCACCAGAGGTCGCGAGTGCGACAGGCCCGGCCGGCAGGTGGACACGCGGGCACCCGCAGCTCGTCGGCAGGGTTAGGGAAGGGGGGGGAGGGGATAGAGCCCCGTCCGGCTGGTCGACCCGCGGGAACTGCCAGGCGGGCGACGGGCGCGCGCTGGCGGCTGGGCGGGCGAGGTCGCCAGTGGGAGAGGCCCGGCCGGCAGGTGCCCGCGGGCAACGCCAGCTGGGCGGCAGAGTGAGGGGAGGAGCGGGGGAGGGGCAGACAGCCTGACAGCCGGGCGACGGGCGCGCGCTGGCGGCTCGGCGGGCGAGGTCGCGAGTGGGAGAGCCCCGGTCGCAGGTGGCCCCGCGGGCACCCGCAGCTCGTCGACAGAGTTAGGGAAGTGGGGGGAGGGGATAGAGCCCCGTCGGGCTCGTCGACCCGCGGCTCCTGGCGGCTCTGCGGCCGAGTTAGGGAAGGAGGGGGGGAGGGGCAGACTCCCTGACAGCCGGGCGATGCGCGCGCGCCGGCGGCTCGGCGGCACAGGTCGCGAGTGGGGGAGGCCCGGCCGGCAGGTGGACACGCGGGCACCGCCAGCTCGGCGGCAGAGTGAGGAAAGGGGGGGGAGGGGCAGACACCTAGACAGCCGGGCGACGCGCGCGCGCCGGCGGCTCGTGACCAGAGGTCGCGTGTATGGGAGCACCGGCCGGCAGGTGGACCCGCGGGCAGCGCCAGCTCGGCGGCAGAGTGAGGGAAGGAGGGGGAGGGGCGGATTCCAAGCCAGGCGGGCGACGCGCGCGCGCTGGCGTCTCGTCACCAGAGATCGCGAGTGCGAGAGGCCCGGCCGGCAGGTGGACACGCGGGCACCGCCGGCTCGGCGGCAGAGTCAGGGAAGTGGGGGGAGGGGATAGAGCCCCGTCGGGCTCGTCGACCCGCGGCTCCTGGCGGCTCTGCGGCCGAGTTGGGGAAGGAGGGGGGGAGGGGCAGACTCCCTGACAGCCGGGCGATGCGCGCGCGCCGGCGGCTCGGCGGCACAGGTCGCGAGTGGGGGAGGCCCGGCCGGCAGGTGGACACGCGGGCACCGCCAGCTCGGCGGCAGAGTGAGGAAAGGGGGGGCGGGGCAGACACCTCGACAGCCGGGCGACGCGCGCGCGCTGGCGGCTCGTCACCAGAGGTCGCGAGTGCGAGAGGCCAGGCCGGCAGGTGGACACGCGGGCACCCGCAGCTCGTCGGCAGGGTTAGGGAAGGGGGGGAGGGGATAGAGCCCCGTCCGGCTGGTCGACCCGCGGGCACTGCCAGGCGGGCGACGGGCGCGCGCTGGCGGCTGGGCGGGCGAGGTCGCCAGTGGGAGAGGCCCGGCCGGCAGGTGCCCGCGGGCAACGCCAGCTGGGCGGCAGAGTGAGGGGAGGAGCGGGGGAGGGGCAGACAGCCTGACAGCCGGGCGACGGGCGCGCGCTGGCGGCTCGGCGGGCGAGGTCGCGAGTGGGAGAGCCCCGGTCGCAGGTGGACCCGCGGGCACCCGCAGCTCGTCGACAGAGCTAGGGAAGTGGGGGGAGGGGATAGAGCCCCGTCGGGCTCGTCGACCCGCGGCTCCTGGCGGCTCTGCGGCCGAGTTGGGGAAGGAGGGGGGGAGGGGCAGACTCCCTGACAGCCGGGCGATGCGCGCGCGCCGGCGGCTCGGCGGCACAGGTCGCGAGTGGGGGAGGCCCGGCCGGCAGGTGGACACGCGGGCACCGCCAGCTCGGCGGCAGAGTGAGGAAAGGGGGGGCGGGGCAGACACCTCGACAGCCGGGCGATGCGCGCGCGCTGGCGGCTCGTCACCAGAGGTCGCGAGTGCGAGAGGCCCGGCCGGCAGGTGGACACGGGGGCACCGCCGGCTCGGCGGCAGAGTCAGGGAAGTGGGGGGAGGGGATAGAGCCCCGTCGGGCTCGTCGACCCGCGGCTCCTGGCGGCTCTGCGGCCGAGTTGGGGAAGGAGGGGGGGAAGGGCAGACTCCCTGACAGCCGGGCGATGCGCGCGCGCCGGCGGCTCGGCGGCACAGGTCGCGAGTGGGGGAGGCCCGGCCGGCAGGTGGACACGCGGGCACCGCCAGCTCGGCGGCAGAGTGAGGAAAGGGGGGGCGGGGCAGACACCTCGACAGCCGGGCGACGCGCGCGCGCTGGCGGCTCGTCACCAGAGGTCGCGAGTGCGAGAGGCCCGGCCGGCAGGTGGACACGGGGGCACCGCCGGCTCGGCGGCAGAGTCAGGGAAGTGGGGGGAGGGGATAGAGCCCCGTCGGGCTCGTCGACCCGCGGCTCCTGGCGGCTCTGCGGCCGAGTTGGGGAAGGAGGGGGGGAGGGGCAGACTCCCTGACAGCCGGGCGATGCGCGCGCGCCGGCGGCTCGGCGGCACAGGTCGCGAGTGGGGGAGGCCCGGCCGGCAGGTGGACACGCGGGCACCGCCAGCTCGGCGGCAGAGTGAGGAAAGGGGGGGGAGGGGCAGACACCTAGACAGCCGGGCGACGCGCGCGCGCCGGCGGCTCGTGATCAGAGGTCGCGTGTATGGGAGCACCGGCCGGCAGGTGGACCCGCGGGCAGCGCCAGCTCGGCGGCAGAGTGAGGGAAGGAGGGGGAGGGGCGGATTCCAAGCCAGGCGGGCGACGCGCGCGCGCTGGCGTCTCGTCACCAGAGATCGCGAGTGCGAGAGGCCCGGCCGGCAGGTGGACACGCGGGCACCGCCGGCTCGGCGGCAGAGTCAGGGAAGTGGGGGGAGGGGATAGAGCCCCGTCGGGCTCGTCGACCCGCGGCTCCTGGCGGCTCTGCGGCCGAGTTGGGGAAGGAGGGGGGGAGGGGCAGACTCCCTGACAGCCGGGCGATGCGCGCGCGCCGGCGGCTCGGCGGCACAGGTCGCGAGTGGGGGAGGCCCGGCCGGCAGGTGGTCACGCGGGCACCGCCAGCTCGGCCTCAGAGTGAGGAAAGGGGGGGCGGGGCAGACACCTCGACAGCCGGGCGACGCGCGCGCGCTGGCGGCTCGTCACCAGAGGTCGCGAGTGCGAGAGGCCAGGCCGGCAGGTGGACACGCGGGCACCCGCAGCTCGTCGGCAGGGTTAGGGAAGGGGGGGAGGGGATAGAGCCCCGTCCGGCTGGTCGACCCGCGGGCACTGCCAGGCGGGCGACGGGCGCGCGCTGGCGGCTGGGCGGGCGAGGTCGCCAGTGGGAGAGGCCCGGCCGGCAGGTGCCCGCGGGCAACGCCAGCTGGGCGGCAGAGTGAGGGGAGGAGCGGGGGAGGGGCAGACAGCCTGACAGCCGGGCGACGGGCGCGCGCTGGCGGCTCGGCGGGCGAGGTCGCGAGTGGGAGAGCCCCGGTCGCAGGTGGACCCGCGGGCACCCGCAGCTCGTCGACAGAGCTAGGGAAGTGGGGGGAGGGGATAGAGCCCCGTCGGGCTCGTCGACCCGCGGCTCCTGGCGGCTCTGCGGCCGAGTTAGGGAAGGAGGGGGGGAGGGGCAGACTCCCTGACAGCCGGGCGATGCGCGCGCGCCGGCGGCTCGGCGGCACAGGTCGCGAGTGGGGGAGGCCCGGCCGGCAGGTGGACACGCGGGCACCGCCAGCTCGGCGGCAGAGTGAGGAAAGGGGGGGGAGGGGCAGACACCTAGACAGCCGGGCGACGCGCGCGCGCCGGCGGCTCGTGACCAGAGGTCGCGTGTAGGGGAGCACCGGCCGGCAGGTGGACCCGCGGGCACCGCCAGCTCGGCGGCAGAGTGAGGGAAGGAGGGGGAGGGGCGGATTCCAAGCCAGGCGGGCGACGCGCGCGCGCTGGCGTCTCGTCACCAGAGATCGCGAGTGCGAGAGGCCCGGCCGGCAGGTGGACACGCGGGCACCGCCGGCTCGGCGGCAGAGTCAGGGAAGTGGGGGGAGGGGATAGAGCCCCGTCGGGCTCGTCGACCCGCGGCTCCTGGCGGCTCTGCGGCCGAGTTGGGGAAGGAGGGGGGGAGGGGCAGACTCCCTGACAGCCGGGCGATGCGCGCGCGCCGGCGGCTCGGCGGCACAGGTCGCGAGTGGGGGAGGCCCGGCCGGCAGGTGGACACGCGGGCACCGCCAGCTCGGCGGCAGAGTGAGGAAAGGGGGGGCGGGGCAGACACCTCGACAGCCGCGCGATGCGCGCGCGCTGGCGGCTCGTCACCAGAGGTCGCGAGTGCGAGAGGCCCGGCCGGCAGGTGGACACGGGGGCACCGCCGGCTCGGCGGCAGAGTCAGGGAAGTGGGGGGAGGGGATAGAGCCCCGTCGGGCTCGTCGACCCGCGGCTCCTGGCGGCTCTGCGGCCGAGTTGGGGAAGGAGGGGGGGAGGGGCAGACTCCCTGACAGCCGGGCGATTCGCGCGCGCCGGCGGCTCGGCGGCACAGGTCGCGAGTGGGGGAGGCCCGGCCGGCAGGTGGACACGCGGGCACCGCCAGCTCGGCGGCAGAGTGAGGAAAGGGGGGGCGGGGCAGACACCTCGACAGCCGGGCGACGCGCGCGCGCTGGCGGCTCGTCACCAGAGGTCGCGAGTGCGAGAGGCCCGGCCGGCAGGTGGACACGGGGGCACCGCCGGCTCGGCGGCAGAGTCAGGGAAGTGGGGGGAGGGGATAGAGCCCCGTCGGGCTCGTCGACCCGCGGCTCCTGGCGGCTCTGCGGCCGAGTTGGGGAAGGAGGGGGGGAGGGGCAGACTCCCTGACAGCCGGGCGATGCGCGCGCGCCGGCGGCTCGGCGGCACAGGTCGCGAGTGGGGGAGGCCCGGCCGGCAGGTGGACACGCGGGCACCGCCAGCTCGGCGGCAGAGTGAGGAAAGGGGGGGCGGGGCAGACACCTCGACAGCCGGGCGACGCGCGCGCGCTGGCGGCTCGTCACCAGAGGTCGCGAGTGCGACAGGCCCGGCCGGCAGGTGGACACGCGGGCACCCGCAGCTCGTCGGCAGGGTTAGGGAAGGGGGGGGAGGGGATAGAGCCCCGTCCGGCTGGTCGACCCGCGGGAACTGCCAGGCGGGCGACGGGCGCGCGCTGGCGGCTGGGCGGGCGAGGTCGCCAGTGGGAGAGGCCCGGCCGGCAGGTGCCCGCGGGCAACGCCAGCTGGGCGGCAGAGTGAGGGGAGGAGCGGGGGAGGGGCAGACAGCCTGACAGCCGGGCGACGGGCGCGCGCTGGCGGCTCGGCGGGCGAGGTCGCGAGTGGGAGAGCCCCGGTCGCAGGTGGCCCCGCGGGCACCCGCAGCTCGTCGACAGAGTTAGGGAAGTGGGGGGAGGGGATAGAGCCCCGTCGGGCTCGTCGACCCGCGGCTCCTGGCGGCTCTGCGGCCGAGTTAGGGAAGGAGGGGGGGAGGGGCAGACTCCCTGACAGCCGGGCGATGCGCGCGCGCCGGCGGCTCGGCGGCACAGGTCGCGAGTGGGGGAGGCCCGGCCGGCAGGTGGACACGCGGGCACCGCCAGCTCGGCGGCAGAGTGAGGAAAGGGGGGGGAGGGGCAGACACCTAGACAGCCGGGCGACGCGCGCGCGCCGGCGGCTCGTGACCAGAGGTCGCGTGTATGGGAGCACCGGCCGGCAGGTGGACCCGCGGGCAGCGCCAGCTCGGCGGCAGAGTGAGGGAAGGAGGGGGAGGGGCGGATTCCAAGCCAGGCGGGCGACGCGCGCGCGCTGGCGTCTCGTCACCAGAGATCGCGAGTGCGAGAGGCCCGGCCGGCAGGTGGACACGCGGGCACCGCCGGCTCGGCGGCAGAGTCAGGGAAGTGGGGGGAGGGGATAGAGCCCCGTCGGGCTCGTCGACCCGCGGCTCCTGGCGGCTCTGCGGCCGAGTTGGGGAAGGAGGGGGGGAGGGGCAGACTCCCTGACAGCCGGGCGATGCGCGCGCGCCGGCGGCTCGGCGGCACAGGTCGCGAGTGGGGGAGGCCCGGCCGGCAGGTGGACACGCGGGCACCGCCAGCTCGGCGGCAGAGTGAGGAAAGGGGGGGCGGGGCAGACACCTCGACAGCCGGGCGACGCGCGCGCGCTGGCGGCTCGTCACCAGAGGTCGCGAGTGCGAGAGGCCCGGCCGGCAGGTGGACACGGGGGCACCGCCGGCTCGGCGGCAGAGTCAGGGAAGTGGGGGGAGGGGATAGAGCCCCGTCGGGCTCGTCGACCCGCGGCTCCTGGCGGCTCTGCGGCCGAGTTGGGGAAGGAGGGGGGGAGGGGCAGACTCCCTGACAGCCGGGCGATGCGCGCGCGCCGGCGCCTCGGCGGCACAGGTCGCGAGTGGGGGAGGCCCGGCCGGCAGGTGGACACGCGGGCACCGCCAGCTCGGCGGCAGAGTGAGGAAAGGGGGGGCGGGGCAGACACCTCGACAGCCGGGCGACGCGCGCGCGCAGGCGGCTCGTCACCAGAGGTCGGGAGTGCGAGAGGCCAGGCCGGCAGGTGGACACGCGGGCACCCGCAGCTCGTCGGCAGGGTTAGGGAAGGGGGGAAGGGGATAGAGCCCCGTCCGGCTGGTCGACCCGCGGGCACTGCCAGGCGGGCGACGGGCGCGCGCTGGCGGCTGGGCGGGCGCGGTCGCCAGTGGGAGAGGCCCGGCCGGCAGGTGCCCGCGGGCAACGCCAGCTGGGCGGCAGAGTGAGGGGAGGAGCGGGGGAGGGGCAGACAGCCTGACAGCCGGGCGACGGGCGCGCGCTGGCGGCTCGGCGGGCGAGGTCGCGAGTGGGAGAGCCCCGGTCGCAGGTGGCCCCGCGGGCACCCGCAGCTCGTCGACAGAGTTAGGGAAGTGGGGGGAGGGGATAGAGCCCCGTCGGGCTCGTCGACCCGCGGCTCCTGGCGGCTCTGCGGCCGAGTTAGGGAAGGAGGGGGGGAGGGGCAGACTCCCTGACAGCCGGGCGATGCGCGCGCGCCGGCGGCTCGGCGGCACAGGTCGCGAGTGGGGGAGGCCCGGCCGGCAGGTGGACACGCGGGCACCGCCAGCTCGGCGGCAGAGTGAGGAAAGGGGGGGGAGGGGCAGACACCTAGACAGCCGGGCGACGCGCGCGCGCCGGCGGCTCGTGACCAGAGGTCGCGTGTATGGGAGCACCGGCCGGCAGGTGGACCCGCGGGCAGCGCCAGCTCGGCGGCAGAGTGAGGGAAGGAGGGGGAGGGGCGGATTCCAAGCCAGGCGGGCGACGCGCGCGCGCTGGCGTCTCGTCACCAGAGATCGCGAGTGCGAGAGGCCCGGCCGGCAGGTGGACACGCGGGCACCGCCGGCTCGGCGGCAGAGTCAGGGAAGTGGGGGGAGGGGATAGAGCCCCGTCGGGCTCGTCGACCCGCGGCTCCTGGCGGCTCTGCGGCCGA
The DNA here is from genome assembly GCF_054371585.1 of Giraffa tippelskirchi. Classification (NCBI taxonomy): domain Eukaryota; kingdom Metazoa; phylum Chordata; class Mammalia; order Artiodactyla; family Giraffidae; genus Giraffa; species Giraffa tippelskirchi. Next base: position 70,582,179 of record NC_137282.1, read on the forward strand.
GTTGGGGAAGGAGGGGGGGAGGGGCAGACTCCCTGACAGCCGGGCGATGCGCGCGCGCCGGCGGCTCGGCGGCACAGGTCGCGAGTGGGGGAGGCCCGGCCGGCAGGTGGACACGCGGGCACCGCCAGCTCGGCGGCAGAGTGAAGAAAGGGGGGGCGGGGCAGACACCTCGACAGCCGGGCGACGCGCGCGCGCTGGCGGCTCGTCACCAGAGGTCGCGAGTGCGAGAGGCCCGGCCGGCAGGTGGACACGGGGGCACCGCCGGCTCGGCGGCAGAGTCAGGGAAGTGGGGGGAGGGGATAGAGCCCCGTCGGGCTCGTCGACCCGCGGCTCCTGGCGGCTCTGCGGCCGAGTTGGGGAAGGAGGGGGGGAGGGGCAGACTCCCTGACAGCCGGGCGATGCGCGCGCGCCGGCGCCTCGGCGGCACAGGTCGCGAGTGGGGGAGGCCCGGCCGGCAGGTGGACACGCGGGCACCGCCAGCTCGGCGGCAGAGTGAGGAAAGGGGGGGCGGGGCAGACACCTCGACAGCCGGGCGACGCGCGCGCGCTGGCGGCTCGTCACCAGAGGTCGGGAGTGCGAGAGGCCAGGCCGGCAGGTGGACACGCGGGCACCCGCAGCTCGTCGGCAGGGTTAGGGAAGGGGGGAAGGGGATAGAGCCCCGTCCGGCTGGTCGACCCGCGGGCACTGCCAGGCGGGCGACGGGCGCGCGCTGGCGGCTGGGCGGGCGCGGTCGCCAGTGGGAGAGGCCCGGCCGGCAGGTGCCCGCGGGCAACGCCAGCTGGGCGGCAGAGTGAGGGGAGGAGCGGGGGAGGGGCAGACAGCCTGACAGCCGGGCGACGGGCGCGCGCTGGCGGCTCGGCGGGCGAGGTCGCGAGTGGGAGAGCCCCGGTCGCAGGTGGCCCCGCGGGCACCCGCAGCTCGTCGACAGAGTTAGGGAAGTGGGGGGAGGGGATAGAGCCCCGTCGGGCTCGTCGACCCGCGGCTCCTGGCGGCTCTGCGGCCGAGTTAGGGAAGGAGGGGGGGAGGGGCAGACTCCCTGACAGCCGGGCGATGCGCGCGCGCCGGCGGCTCGGCGGCACAGGTCGCGAGTGGGGGAGGCCCGGCCGGCAGGTGGACACGCGGGCACCGCCAGCTCGGCGGCAGAGTGAGGAAAGGGGGGGAGGGGCAGACACCTAGACAGCCGGGCGACGCGCGCGCGCCGGCGGCTCGTGACCAGAGGTCGCGTGTATGGGAGCACCGGCCGGCAGGTGGACCCGCGGGCAGCGCCAGCTCGGCGGCAGAGTGAGGGAAGGAGGGGGAGGGGCGGATTCCAAGCCAGGCGGGCGACGCGCGCGCGCTGGCGTCTCGTCACCAGAGATCGCGAGTGCGAGAGGCCCGGCCGGCAGGTGGACACGCGGGCACCGCCGGCTCGGCGGCAGAGTCAGGGAAGTGGGGGGAGGGGATAGAGCCCCGTCGGGCTCGTCGATCCGCGGCTCCTGGCGGCTCTGCGGCCGAGTTGGGGAAGGAGGGGGGGAGGGGCAGACTCCCTGACAGCCGGGCGATGCGCGCGCGCCGGCGGCTCGGCGGCACAGGTCGCGAGTGGGGGAGGCCCGGCCGGCAGGTGGACACGCGGGCACCGCCAGCTCGGCGGCAGAGTGAGGAAAGGGGGGGCGGGGCAGACACCTCGACAGCCGGGCGACGCGCGCGCGCTGGCGGCTCGTCACCAGAGGTCGCGAGTGCGAGAGGCCAGGCCGGCAGGTGGACACGCGGGCACCCGCAGCTCGTCGGCAGGGTTAGGGATGGGGGGGAGGGGATAGAGCCCCGTCCGGCTGGTCGACCCGCGGGCACTGCCAGGCGGGCGACGGGCGCGCGCTGGCGGCTGGGCGGGCGAGGTCGCCAGTGGGAGAGGCCCGGCCGGCAGGTGCCCGCGGGCAACGCCAGCTGGGCGGCAGAGTGAGGGGAGGAGCGGGGGAGGGGCAGACAGCCTGACAGCCGGGCGACGGGCGCGCGCTGGCGGCTCGGCGGGCGAGGTCGCGAGTGGGAGAGCCCCGGTCGCAGGTGGACCCGCGGGCACCCGCAGCTCGTCGACAGAGCTAGGGAAGTGGGGGGAGGGGATAGAGCCCCGTCGGGCTCGTCGACCCGCGGCTCCTGGCGGCTCTGCGGCCGAGTTAGGGAAGGAGGGGGGGAGGGGCAGACTCCCTGACAGCCGGGCGATGCGCGCGCGCCGGCGGCTCGGCGGCACAGGTCGCGAGTGGGGGAGGCCCGGCCGGCAGGTGGACACGCGGGCACCGCCAGCTCGGCGGCAGAGTGAGGAAAGGGGGGGGAGGGGCAGACACCTAGACAGCCGGGCGACGCGCGCGCGCCGGCGGCTCGTGACCAGAGGTCGCGTGTATGGGAGCACCGGCCGGCAGGTGGACCCGCGGGCAGCGCCAGCTCGGCGGCAGAGTGAGGGAAGGAGGGGGAGGGGCGGATTCCAAGCCAGGCGGGCGACGCGCGCGCGCTGGCGTCTCGTCACCAGAGATCGCGAGTGCGAGAGGCCCGGCCGGCAGGTGGACACGCGGGCACCGCCGGCTCGGCGGCAGAGTCAGGGAAGTGGGGGGAGGGGATAGAGCCCCGTCGGGCTCGTCGACCCGCGGCTCCTGGCGGCTCTGCGGCCGAGTTGGGGAAGGAGGGGGGGAGGGGCAGACTCCCTGACAGCCGGGCGATGCGCGCGCGCCGGCGGCTCGGCGGCACAGGTCGCGAGTGGGGGAGGCCCGGCCGGCAGGTGGACACGCGGGCACCGCCAGCTCGGCGGCAGAGTGAAGAAAGGGGGGGCGGGGCAGACACCTCGACAGCCGGGCGACGCGCGCGCGCTGGCGGCTCGTCACCAGAGGTCGCGAGTGCGAGAGGCCCGGCCGGCAGGTGGACACGGGGGCACCGCCGGCTCGGCGGCAGAGTCAGGGAAGTGGGGGGAGGGGATAGAGCCCCGTCGGGCTCGTCGACCCGCGGCTCCTGGCGGCTCTGCGGCCGAGTTGGGGAAGGAGGGGGGGAGGGGCAGACTCCCTGACAGCCGGGCGATGCGCGCGCGCCGGCGCCTCGGCGGCACAGGTCGCGAGTGGGGGAGGCCCGGCCGGCAGGTGGACACGCGGGCACCGCCAGCTCGGCGGCAGAGTGAGGAAAGGGGGGGCGGGGCAGACACCTCGACAGCCGGGCGACGCGCGCGCGCTGGCGGCTCGTCACCAGAGGTCGGGAGTGCGAGAGGCCAGGCCGGCAGGTGGACACGCGGGCACCCGCAGCTCGTCGGCAGGGTTAGGGAAGGGGGGAAGGGGATAGAGCCCCGTCCGGCTGGTCGACCCGCGGGCACTGCCAGGCGGGCGACGGGCGCGCGCTGGCGGCTGGGTGGGCGCGGTCGCCAGTGGGAGAGGCCCGGCCGGCAGGTGCCCGCGGGCAACGCCAGCTGGGCGGCAGAGTGAGGGGAGGAGCGGGGGAGGGGCAGACAGCCTGACAGCCGGGCGACGGGCGCGCGCTGGCGGCTCGGCGGGCGAGGTCGCGAGTGGGAGAGCCCCGGTCGCAGGTGGCCCCGCGGGCACCCGCAGCTCGTCGACAGAGTTAGGGAAGTGGGGGGAGGGGATAGAGCCCCGTCGGGCTCGTCGACCCGCGGCTCCTGGCGGCTCTGCGGCCGAGTTAGGGAAGGAGGGGGGGAGGGGCAGACTCCCTGACAGCCGGGCGATGCGCGCGCGCCGGCGGCTCGGCGGCACAGGTCGCGAGTGGGGGAGGCCCGGCCGGCAGGTGGACACGCGGGCACCGCCAGCTCGGCGGCAGAGTGAGGAAAGGGGGGGGAGGGGCAGACACCTAGACAGCCGGGCGACGCGCGCGCGCCGGCGGCTCGTGACCAGAGGTCGCGTGTATGGGAGCACCGGCCGGCAGGTGGACCCGCGGGCAGCGCCAGCTCGGCGGCAGAGTGAGGGAAGGAGGGGGAGGGGCGGATTCCAAGCCAGGCGGGCGACGCGCGCGCGCTGGCGTCTCGTCACCAGAGATCGCGAGTGCGAGAGGCCCGGCCGGCAGGTGGACACGCGGGCACCGCCGGCTCGGCGGCAGAGTCAGGGAAGTGGGGGGAGGGGATAGAGCCCCGTCGGGCTCGTCGACCCGCGGCTCCTGGCGGCTCTGCGGCCGAGTTGGGGAAGGAGGGGGGGAGGGGCAGACTCCCTGACAGCCGGGCGATGCGCGCGCGCCGGCGGCTCGGCGGCACAGGTCGCGAGTGGGGGAGGCCCGGCCGGCAGGTGGACACGCGGGCACCGCCAGCTCGGCGGCAGAGTGAGGAAAGGGGGGGCGGGGCAGACACCTCGACAGCCGGGCGACGCGCGCGCGCTGGCGGCTCGTCACCAGAGGTCGCGAGTGCGAGAGGCCAGGCCGGCAGGTGGACACGCGGGCACCCGCAGCTCGTCGGCAGGGTTAGGGAAGGGGGGGAGGGGATAGAGCCCCGTCCGGCTGGTCGACCCGCGGGCACTGCCAGGCGGGCGACGGGCGCGCGCTGGCGGCTGGGCGGGCGAGGTCGCCAGTGGGAGAGGCCCGGCCGGCAGGTGCCCGCGGGCAACGCCAGCTGGGCGGCAGAGTGAGGGGAGGAGCGGGGGAGGGGCCGACAGCCTGACAGCCGGGCGACGGGCGCGCGCTGGCGGCTCGGCGGGCGAGGTCGCGAGTGGGAGAGCCCCGGTCGCAGGTGGCCCCGCGGGCACCCGCAGCTCGTCGACAGAGTTAGGGAAGTGGGGGGAGGGGATAGAGCCCCGTCGGGCTCGTCGACCCGCGGCTCCTGGCGGCTCTGCGGCCGAGTTAGGGAAGGAGGGGGGGAGGGGCAGACTCCCTGACAGCCGGGCGATGCGCGCGCGCCGGCGGCTCGGCGGCACAGGTCGCGAGTGGGGGAGGCCCGGCCGGCAGGTGGACACGCGGGCACCGCCAGCTCGGCGGCAGAGTGAGGAAAGGGGGGGGAGGGGCAGACACCTAGACAGCCGGGCGACGCGCGCGCGCCGGCGGCTCGTGACCAGAGGTCGCGTGTAGGGGAGCAACGGCCGGCAGGTGGACCCGCGGGCAGCGCCAGCTCGGCGGCAGAGTGAGGGAAGGAGGGGGAGGGGCGGATTCCAAGCCAGGCGGGCGACGCGCGCGCGCTGGCGTCTCGTCACCAGAGATCGCGAGTGCGAGAGGCCCGGCCGGCAGGTGGACACGCGGGCACCGCCGGCTCGGCGGCAGAGTCAGGGAAGTGGGGGGAGGGGATAGAGCCCCGTCGGGCTCGTCGACCCGCGGCTCCTGGCGGCTCTGCGGCCGAGTTGGGGAAGGAGGGGGGGAGGGGCAGACTCCCTGACAGCCGGGCGATGCGCGCGCGCCGGCGGCTCGGCGGCACAGGTCGCGAGTGGGGGAGGCCCGGCCGGCAGGTGGACACGCGGGCACCGCCAGCTCGGCGGCAGAGTGAGGAAAGGGGGGGCGGGGCAGACACCTCGACAGCCGGGCGACGCGCGCGCGCTGGCGGCTCGTCACCAGAGGTCGCGAGTGCGAGAGGCCCGGCCGGCAGGTGGACACGGGGGCACCGCCGGCTCGGCGGCAGAGTCAGGGAAGTGGGGGGAGGGGATAGAGCCCCGTCGGGCTCGTCGACCCGCGGCTCCTGGCGGCTCTGCGGCCGAGTTGGGGAAGGAGGGGGGGAGGGGCAGACTCCCTGACAGCCGGGCGATGCGCGCGCGCCGGCGGCTCAGCGGCACAGGTCGCGAGTGGGGGAGGCCCGGCCGGCAGGTGGACACGCGGGCACCGCCAGCTCGGCGGCAGAGTGAGGAAAGGGGGGGCGGGGCAGACACCTCGACAGCCGGGCGACGCGCGCGCGCTGGCGGCTCGTCACCAGAGGTCGCGAGTGCGACAGGCCCGGCCGGCAGGTGGACACGCGGGCACCCGCAGCTCGTCGGCAGGGTTAGGGAAGGGGGGGGAGGGGATAGAGCCCCGTCCGGCTGGTCGACCCGCGGGCACTGCCAGGCGGGCGACGGGCGCGCGCTGGCGGCTGGGCGGGCGAGGTCGCCAGTGGGAGAGGCCCGGCCGGCAGGTGCCCGCGGGCAACGCCAGCTGGGCGGCAGAGTGAGGGGAGGAGCGGGGGAGGGGCAGACAGCCTGACAGCCGGGCGACGGGCGCGCGCTGGCGGCTCGGCGGGCGAGGTCGCGAGTGGGAGAGCCCCGGTCGCAGGTGGCCCCGCGGGCACCCGCAGCTCGTCGACAGAGTTAGGGAAGTGGGGGGAGGGGATAGAGCCCCGTCGGGCTCGTCGACCCGCGGCTCCTGGCGGCTCTGCGGCCGAGTTAGGGAAGGAGGGGGGGAGGGGCAGACTCCCTGACAGCCGGGCGATGCGCGCGCGCCGGCGGCTCGGCGGCACAGGTCGCGAGTGGGGGAGGCCCGGCCGGCAGGTGGACACGCGGGCACCGCCAGCTCGGCGGCAGAGTGAGGAAAGGGGGGGAGGGGCAGACACCTAGACAGCCGGGCGACGCGCGCGCGCCGGCGGCTCGTGACCAGAGGTCGCGTGTATGGGAGCACCGGCCGGCAGGTGGACCCGCGGGCAGCGCCAGCTCGGCGGCAGAGTGAGGGAAGGAGGGGGAGGGGCGGATTCCAAGCCAGGCGGGCGACGCGAGCGCGCTGGCGTCTCGTCACCAGAGATCGCGAGTGCGAGAGGCCCGGCCGGCAGGTGGACACGCGGGCACCGCCGGCTCGGCGGCAGAGTCAGGGAAGTGGGGGGAGGGGATAGAGCCCCGTCGGGCTCGTCGACCCGCGGCTCCTGGCGGCTCTGCGGCCGAGTTGGGGAAGGAGGGGGGGAGGGGCAGACTCCCTGACAGCCGGGCGATGCGCGCGCGCCGGCGGCTCGGCGGCACAGGTCGCGAGTGGGGGAGGCCCGGCCGGCAGGTGGACACGCGGGCACCGCCAGCTCGGCGGCAGAGTGAGGAAAGGGGGGGCGGGGCAGACACCTCGACAGCCGGGCGACGCGCGCGCGCTGGCGGCTCGTCACCAGAGGTCGCGAGTGCGAGAGGCCAGGCCGGCAGGTGGACACGCGGGCACCCGCAGCTCGTCGGCAGGGTTAGGGAATGGGGGGAGGGGATAGAGCCCCGTCCGGCTGGTCGACCCGCGGGCACTGCCAGGCGGGCGACGGGCGCGCGCTGGCGGCTGGGCGGGCGAGGTCGCCAGTGGGAGAGGCCCGGCCGGCAGGTGCCCGCGGGCAACGCCAGCTGGGCGGCAGAGTGAGGGGAGGAGCGGGGGAGGGGCCGACAGCCTGACAGCCGGGCGACGGGCGCGCGCTGGCGGCTCGGCGGGCGAGGTCGCGAGTGGGAGAGCCCCGGTCGCAGGTGGCCCCGCGGGCACCCGCAGCTCGTCGACAGAGTTAGGGAAGTGGGGGGAGGGGATAGAGCCCCGTCGGGCTCGTCGACCCGCGGCTCCTGGCGGCTCTGCGGCCGAGTTAGGGAAGGAGGGGGGAGGGGCAGACTCCCTGACAGCCGGGCGATGCGCGCGCGCCGGCGGCTCGGCGGCACAGGTCGCGAGTGGGGGAGGCCCGGCCGGCAGGTGGACACGCGGGCACCGCCAGCTCGGCGGCAGAGTGAGGAAAGGGGGGGGAGGGGCAGACACCTAGACAGCCGGGCGACGCGCGCGCGCCGGCGGCTCGTGACCAGAGGTCGCGTGTAGGGGAGCAACGGCCGGCAGGTGGACCCGCGGGCACCGCCAGCTCGGCGGCAGAGTGAGGGAAGGAGGGGGAGGGGCGGATTCCAAGCCAGGCGGGCGACGCGCGCGCGCTGGCGTCTCGTCACCAGAGATCGCGAGAGCGAGAGGCCCGGCCGGCAGGTGGACACGCGGGCACCGCCGGCTCGGCGGCAGAGTCAGGGAAGTGGGGGGAGGGGATAGAGCCCCGTCGGGCTCGTCGACCCGCGGCTCCTGGCGGCTCTGCGGCCGAGTTGGGGAAGGAGGGGGGGAGGGGCAGACTCCCTGACAGCCGGGCGATGCGCGCGCGCCGGCGGCTCGGCGGCACAGGTCGCGAGTGGGGGAGGCCCGGCCGGCAGGTGGACACGCGGGCACCGCCAGCTCGGCGGCAGAGTGAGGAAAGGGGGGGCGGGGCAGACACCTCGACAGCCGGGCGACGCGCGCGCGCTGGCGGCTCGTCACCAGAGGTCGCGAGTGCGAGAGGCCCGGCCGGCAGGTGGACACGGGGGCACCGCCGGCTCGGCGGCAGAGTCAGGGAAGTGGGGGGAGGGGATAGAGCCCCGTCGGGCTCGTCGACCCGCGGCTCCTGGCGGCTCTGCGGCCGAGTTGGGGAAGGAGGGGGGGAGGGGCAGACTCCCTAACAGCCGGGCGATGCGCGCGCGCCGGCGGCTCAGCGGCACAGGTCGCGAGTGGGGGAGGCCCGGCCGGCAGGTGGACACGCGGGCACCGCCAGCTCGGCGGCAGAGTGAGGAAAGGGGGGGCGGGGCAGACACCTCGACAGCCGGGCGACGCGCGCGCGCTGGCGGCTCGTCACCAGAGGTCGCGAGTGCGACAGGCCCGGCCGGCAGGTGGACACGCGGGCACCCGCAGCTCGTCGGCAGGGTTAGGGAAGGGGGGGGAGGGGATAGAGCCCCGTCCGGCTGGTCGACCCGCGGGCACTGCCAGGCGGGCGACGGGCGCGCGCTGGCGGCTGGGCGGGCGAGGTCGCCAGTGGGAGAGGCCCGGCCGGCAGGTGCCCGCGGGCAACGCCAGCTGGGCGGCAGAGTGAGGGGAGGAGCGGGGGAGGGGCAGACAGCCTGACAGCCGGGCGACGGGCGCGCGCTGGCGGCTCGGCGGGCGAGGTCGCGAGTGGGAGAGCCCCGGTCGCAGGTGGCCCCGCGGGCACCCGCAGCTCGTCGACAGAGTTAGGGAAGTGGGGGGAGGGGATAGAGCCCCGTCGGGCTCGTCGACCCGCGGCTCCTGGCGGCTCTGCGGCCGAGTTAGGGAAGGAGGGGGGGAGGGGCAGACTCCCTGACAGCCGGGCGATGCGCGCGCGCCGGCGGCTCGGCGGCACAGGTCGCGAGTGGGGGAGGCCCGGCCGGCAGGTGGACACGCGGGCACCGCCAGCTCGGCGGCAGAGTGAGGAAAGGGGGGGGAGGGGCAGACACCTAGACAGCCGGGCGACGCGCGCGCGCCGGCGGCTCGTGACCAGAGGTCGCGTGTATGGGAGCACCGGCCGGCAGGTGGACCCGCGGGCAGCGCCAGCTCGGCGGCAGAGTGAGGGAAGGAGGGGGAGGGGCGGATTCCAAGCCAGGCGGGCGACGCGAGCGCGCTGGCGTCTCGTCACCAGAGATCGCGAGTGCGAGAGGCCCGGCCGGCAGGTGGACACGCGGGCACCGCCGGCTCGGCGGCAGAGTCAGGGAAGTGGGGGGAGGGGATAGAGCCCCGTCGGGCTCGTCGACCCGCGGCTCCTGGCGGCTCTGCGGCCGAGTTGGGGAAGGAGGGGGGAGGGGCAGACTCCCTGACAGCCGGGCGATGCGCGCGCGCCGGCGGCTCGGCGGCACAGGTCGCGAGTGGGGGAGGCCCGGCCGGCAGGTGGACACGCGGGCACCGCCAGCTCGGCGGCAGAGTGAGGAAAGGGGGGGCGGGGCAGACACCTCGACAGCCGGGCGACGCGCGCGCGCTGGCGGCTCGTCACCAGAGGTCGCGAGTGCGAGAGGCCAGGCCGGCAGGTGGACACGCGGGCACCCGCAGCTCGTCGGCAGGGTTAGGGAATGGGGGGAGGGGATAGAGCCCCGTCCGGCTGGTCGACCCGCGGGCACTGCCAGGCGGGCGACGGGCGCGCGCTGGCGGCTGGGCGGGCGAGGTCGCCAGTGGGAGAGGCCCGGCCGGCAGGTGCCCGCGGGCAACGCCAGCTGGGCGGCAGAGTGAGGGGAGGAGCGGGGGAGGGGCCGACAGCCTGACAGCCGGGCGACGGGCGCGCGCTGGCGGCTCGGCGGGCGAGGTCGCGAGTGGGAGAGCCCCGGTCGCAGGTGGCCCCGCGGGCACCCGCAGCTCGTCGACAGAGTTAGGGAAGTGGGGGGAGGGGATAGAGCCCCGTCGGGCTCGTCGACCCGCGGCTCCTGGCGGCTCTGCGGCCGAGTTAGGGAAGGAGGGGGGGAGGGGCAGACTCCCTGACAGCCGGGCGATGCGCGCGCGCCGGCGGCTCGGCGGCACAGGTCGCGAGTGGGGGAGGCCCGGCCGGCAGGTGGACACGCGGGCACCGCCAGCTCGGCGGCAGAGTGAGGAAAGGGGGGGGAGGGGCAGACACCTAGACAGCCGGGCGACGCGCGCGCGCCGGCGGCTCGTGACCAGAGGTCGCGTGTAGGGGAGCAACGGCCGGCAGGTGGACCCGCGGGCACCGCCAGCTCGGCGGCAGAGTGAGGGAAGGAGGGGGAGGGGCGGATTCCAAGCCAGGCGGGCGACGCGCGCGCGCTGGCGTCTCGTCACCAGAGATCGCGAGAGCGAGAGGCCCGGCCGGCAGGTGGACACGCGGGCACCGCCGGCTCGGCGGCAGAGTCAGGGAAGTGGGGGGAGGGGATAGAGCCCCGTCGGGCTCGTCGACCCGCGGCTCCTGGCGGCTCTGCGGCCGAGTTGGGGAAGGAGGGGGGGAGGGGCAGACTCCCTGACAGCCGGGCGATGCGCGCGCGCCGGCGGCTCGGCGGCACAGGTCGCGAGTGGGGGAGGCCCGGCCGGCAGGTGGACACGCGGGCACCGCCAGCTCGGCGGCAGAGTGAGGAAAGGGGGGGCGGGGCAGACACCTCGACAGCCGGGCGATGCGCGCGCGCTGGCGGCTCGTCACCAGAGGTCGCGAGTGCGAGAGGCCCGGCCGGCAGGTGGACACGGGGGCACCGCCGGCTCGGCGGCAGAGTCAGGGAAGTGGGGGGAGGGGATAGAGCCCCGTCGGGCTCGTCGACCCGCGGCTCCTGGCGGCTCTGCGGCCGAGTTGGGGAAGGAGGGGGGGAGGGGCAGACTCCCTGACAGCCGGGCGATGCGCGCGCGCCGGCGGCTCGGCGGCACAGGTCGCGAGTGGGGGAGGCCCGGCCGGCAGGTGGACACGCGGGCACCGCCAGCTCGGCGGCAGAGTGAGGAAAGGGGGGGCGGGGCAGACACCTCGACAGCCGGGCGACGCGCGCGCGCTGGCGGCTCGTCACCAGAGGTCGCGAGTGCGAGAGGCCAGGCCGGCAGGTGGACACGCGGGCACCCGCAGCTCGTCGGCAGGGTTAGGGAAGGGGGGGAGGGGATAGAGCCCCGTCCGGCTGGTCGACCCGCGGGCACTGCCAGGCGGGCGACGGGCGCGCGCTGGCGGCTGGGCGGGCGAGGTCGCCAGTGGGAGAGGCCCGGCCGGCAGGTGCCCGCGGGCAACGCCAGCTGGGCGGCAGAGTGAGGGGAGGAGCGGGGGAGGGGCAGACAGCCTGACAGCCGGGCGACGGGCGCGCGCTGGCGGCTCGGCGGGCGAGGTCGCGAGTGGGAGAGCCCCGGTCGCAGGTGGACCCGCGGGCACCCGCAGCTCGTCGACAGAGTTAGGGAAGTGGGGGGAGGGGATAGAGCCCCGTCGGGCTCGTCGACCCGCGGCTCCTGGCGGCTCTGCGGCCGAGTTAGGGAAGGAGGGGGGGAGGGGCAGACTCCCTGACAGCCGGGCGATGCGCGCGCGCCGGCGGCTCGGCGGCACAGGTCGCGAGTGGGGGAGGCCCGGCCGGCAGGTGGACACGCGGGCACCGCCAGCTCGGCGGCAGAGTGAGGAAAGGGGGGGGAGGGGCAGACACCTAGACAGCCGGGCGACGCGCGCGCGCCGGCGGCTCGTGACCAGAGGTCGCGTGTAGGGGAGCAACGGCCGGCAGGTGGACCCGCGGGCACCGCCAGCTCGGCGGCAGAGTGAGGGAAGGAGGGGGAGGGGCGGATTCCAAGCCAGGCGGGCGACGCGCGCGCGCTGGCGTCTCGTCACCAGAGATCGCGAGTGCGAGAGGCCCGGCCGGCAGGTGGACACGCGGGCACCGCCGGCTCGGCGGCAGAGTCAGGGAAGTGGGGGGAGGGGATAGAGCCCCGTCGGGCTCGTCGACCCGCGGCTCCTGGCGGCTCTGCGGCCGAGTTGGGGAAGGAGGGGGGGAGGGGCAGACTCCCTGACAGCCGGGCGATGCGCGCGCGCCGGCGGCTCGGCGGCACAGGTCGCGAGTGGGGGAGGCCCGGCCGGCAGGTGGACACGCGGGCACCGCCAGCTCGGCGGCAGAGTGAGGAAAGGGGGGGCGGGGCAGACACCTCGACAGCCGGGCGATGCGCGCGCGCTGGCGGCTCGTCACCAGAGGTCGCGAGTGCGAGAGGCCCGGCCGGCAGGTGGACACGGGGGCACCGCCGGCTCGGCGGCAGAGTCAGGGAAGTGGGGGGAGGAGATAGAGCCCCGTCGGGCTCGTCGACCCGCGGCTCCTGGCGGCTCTGCGGCCGAGTTGGGGAAGGAGGGGGGGAGGGGCAGACTCCCTGACAGCCGGGCGATGCGCGCGCGCCGGCGGCTCGGCGGCACAGGTCGCGAGTGGGGGAGGCCCGGCCGGCAGGTGGACACGCGGGCACCGCCAGCTCGGCGGCAGAGTGAGGAAAGGGGGGGCGGGGCAGACACCTCGACAGCCGGGCGACGCGCGCGCGCTGGCGGCTCGTCACCAGAGGTCGGGAGTGCGAGAGGCCAGGCCGGCAGGTGGACACGCGGGCACCCGCAGCTCGTCGGCAGGGTTAGGGAAGGGGGGGAGGGGATAGAGCCCCGTCCGGCTGGTCGACCCGCGGGCACTGCCAGGCGGGCGACGGGCGCGCGCTGGCGGCTGGGCGGGCGAGGTCGCCAGTGGGAGAGGCCCGGCCGGCAGGTGCCCGCGGGCAACGCCAGCTGGGCGGCAGAGTGAGGGGAGGAGCGGGGGAGGGGCAGACAGCCTGACAGCCGGGCGACGGGCGCGCGCTGGCGGCTCGGCGGGCGAGGTCGCGAGTGGGAGAGCCCCGGTCGCAGGTGGCCCCGCGGACACCCGCAGCTCGTCGACAGAGTTAGGGAAGTGGGGGGAGGGGATAGAGCCCCGTCGGGCTCGTCGACCCGCGGCTCCTGGCGGCTCTGCGGCCGAGTTAGGGAAGGAGGGGGGGAGGGGCAGACTCCCTGACAGCCGGGCGATGCACGCGCGCCGGCGGCTCGGCGGCACAGGTCGCGAGTGGGGGAGGCCCGGCCGGCAGGTGGACACGCGGGCACCGCCAGCTCGGCGGCAGAGTGAGGAAAGGGGGGGGAGGGGCAGACACCTAGACAGCCGGGCGACGCGCGCGCGCCGGCGGCTCGTGACCAGAGGTCGCGTGTATGGGAGCACCGGCCGGCAGGTGGACCCGCGGGCAGCGCCAGCTCGGCGGCAGAGTGAGGGAAGGAGGGGGAGGGGCGGATTCCAAGCCAGGCGGGCGACGCGAGCGCGCTGGCGTCTCGTCACCAGAGATCGCGAGTGCAAGAGGCCCGGCCGGCAGGTGGACACGCGGGCACCGCCGGCTCGGCGGCAGAGTCAGGGAAGTGGGGGGAGGGGATAGAGCCCCGTCGGGCTCGTCGACCCGCGGCTCCTGGCGGCTCTGCGGCCGAGTTGGGGAAGGAGGGGGGGAGGGGCAGACTCCCTGACAGCCGGGCGATGCGCGCGCGCCGGCGGCTCGGCGGCACAGGTCGCGAGTGGGGGAGGCCCGGCCGGCAGGTGGACACGCGGGCACCGCCAGCTCGGCGGCAGAGTGAGGAAAGGGGGGGCGGGGCAGACACCTCGACAGCCGGGCGACGCGCGCGCGCTGGCGGCTCGTCACCAGAGGTCGCGAGTGCGAGAGGCCAGGCCGGCAGGTGGACACGCGGGCACCCGCAGCTCGTCGGCAGGGTTAGGGAAGGGGGGGAGGGGATAGAGCGCCGTCCGGCTGGTCGACCCGCGGGCACTGCCAGGCGGGCGACTGGCGCGCGCTGGCGGCTGGGCGGGCGAGGTCGCCAGTGGGAGAGGCCCGGCCGGCAGGTGCCCGCGGGCAACGCCAGCTGGGCGGCAGAGTGAGGGGAGGAGCGGGGGAGGGGCAGACAGCCTGACAGCCGGGCGACGGGCGCGCGCTGGCGGCTCGGCGGGCGAGGTCGCGAGTGGGAGAGCCCCGGTCGCAGGTGGCCCCGCGGGCACCCGCAGCTCGTCGACAGAGTTAGGGAAGTGGGGGGAGGGGATAGAGCCCCGTCGGGCTCGTCGACCCGCGGCTCCTGGCGGCTCTGCGGCCGAGTTAGGGAAGGAGGGGGGGAGGGGCAGACTCCCTGACAGCCGGGCGATGCGCGCGCGCCGGCGGCTCGGCGGCACAGGTCGCGAGTGGGGGAGGCCCGGCCGGCAGGTGGACACGCGGGCACCGCCAGCTCGGCGGCAGAGTGAGGAAAGGGGGGGGAGGGGCAGACACCTAGACAGCCGGGCGACGCGCGCGCGCCGGCGGCTCGTGACCAGAGGTCGCGTGTAGGGGAGCAACGGCCGGCAGGTGGACCCGCGGGCACCGCCAGCTCGGCGGCAGAGTGAGGGAAGGAGGGGGAGGGGCGGATTCCAAGCCAGGCGGGCGACGCGCGCGCGCTGGCGTCTCGTCACCAGAGATCGCGAGTGCGAGAGGCCCGGCCGGCAGGTGGACACGCGGGCACCGCCGGCTCGGCGGCAGAGTCAGGGAAGTGGGGGGAGGGGATAGAGCCCCGTCGGGCTCGTCGACCCGCGGCTCCTGGCGGCTCTGCGGCCGAGTTGGGGAAGGAGGGGGGGAGGGGCAGACTCCCTGACAGCCGGGCGATGCGCGCGCGCCGGCGGCTCGGCGGCACAGGTCGCGAGTGGGGGAGGCCCGGCCGGCAGGTGGACACGCGGGCACCGCCAGCTCGGCGGCAGAGTGAGGAAAGGGGGGGCGGGGCAGACACCTCGACAGCCGGGCGATGCGCGCGCGCTGGCGGCTCGTCACCAGAGGTCGCGAGTGCGAGAGGCCCGGCCGGCAGGTGGACACGGGGGCACCGCCGGCTCGGCGGCAGAGTCAGGGAAGTGGGGGGAGGGGATAGAGCCCCGTCGGGCTCGTCGACCCGCGGCTCCTGGCGGCTCTGCGGCCGAGTTGGGGAAGGAGGGGGGGAGGGGCAGACTCCCTGACAGCCGGGCGATGCGCGCGCGCCGGCGGCTCGGCGGCACAGGTCGCGAGTGGGGGAGGCCCGGCCGGCAGGTGGACACGCGGGCACCGCCAGCTCGGCGGCAGAGTGAGGAAAGGGGGGGCGGGGCAGACACCTCGACAGCCGGGCGACGCGCGCGCGCTGGCGGCTCGTCACCAGAGGTCGGGAGTGCGAGAGGCCAGGCCGGCAGGTGGACACGCGGGCACCCGCAGCTCGTCGGCAGGGTTAGGGAAGGGGGGGAGGGGATAGAGCCCCGTCCGGCTGGTCGACCCGCGGGCACTGCCAGGCGGGCGACGGGCGCGCGCTGGCGGCTGGGCGGGCGAGGTCGCCAGTGGGAGAGGCCCGGCCGGCAGGTGCCCGCGGGCAACGCCAGCTGGGCGGCAGAGTGAGGGGAGGAGCGGGGGAGGGGCAGACAGCCTGACAGCCGGGCGACGGGCGCGCGCTGGCGGCTCGGCGGGCGAGGTCGCGAGTGGGAGAGCCCCGGTCGCAGGTGGCCCCGCGGGCACCCGCAGCTCGTCGACAGAGTTAGGGAAGTGGGGGGAGGGGATAGAGCCCCGTCGGGCTCGTCGACCCGCGGCTCCTGGCGGCTCTGCGGCCGAGTTAGGGAAGGAGGGGGGGAGGGGCAGACTCCCTGACAGCCGGGCGATGCGCGCGCGCCGGCGGCTCGGCGGCACAGGTCGCGAGTGGGGGAGGCCCGGCCGGCAGGTGGACACGCGGGCACCGCCAGCTCGGCGGCAGAGTGAGGAAAGGGGGGGGAGGGGCAGACACCTAGACAGCCGGGCGACGCGCGCGCGCCGGCGGCTCGTGACCAGAGGTCGCGTGTAGGGGAGCAACGGCCGGCAGGTGGACCCGCGGGCACCGCCAGCTCGGCGGCAGAGTGAGGGAAGGAGGGGGAGGGGCGGATTCCAAGCCAGGCGGGCGACGCGCGCGCGCTGGCGTCTCGTCACCAGAGATCGCGAGTGCGAGAGGCCCGGCCGGCAGGTGGACACGCGGGCACCGCCGGCTCGGCGGCAGAGTCAGGGAAGTGGGGGGAGGGGATAGAGCCCCGTCGGGCTCGTCGACCCGCGGCTCCTGGCGGCTCTGCGGCCGAGTTGGGGAAGGAGGGGGGGAGGGGCAGACTCCCTGACAGCCGGGCGATGCGCGCGCGCCGGCGGCTCGGCGGCACAGGTCGCGAGTGGGGGAGGCCCGGCCGGCAGGTGGACACGCGGGCACCGCCAGCTCGGCGGCAGAGTGAGGAAAGGGGGGGCGGGGCAGACACCTCGACAGCCGGGCGACGCGCGCGCGCTGGCGGCTCGTCACCAGAGGTCGCGAGTGCGAGAGGCCAGGCCGGCAGGTGGACACGCGGGCACCCGCAGCTCGTCGGCAGGGTTAGGGAAGGGGGGGAGGGGATAGAGCCCCGTCCGGCTGGTCGACCCGCGGGCACTGCCAGGCGGGCGACGGGCGCGCGCTGGCGGCTGGGCGGGCGAGGTCGCCAGTGGGAGAGGCCCGGCCGGCAGGTGCCCGCGGGCAACGCCAGCTGGGCGGCAGAGTGAGGGGAGGAGCGGGGGAGGGGCAGACAGCCTGACAGCCGGGCGACGGGCGCGCGCTGGCGGCTCGGCGGGCGAGGTCGCGAGTGGGAGAGCCCCGGTCGCAGGTGGACCCGCGGGCACCCGCAGCTCGTCGACAGAGCTAGGGAAGTGGGGGGAGGGGATAGAGCCCCGTCGGGCTCGTCGACCCGCGGCTCCTGGCGGCTCTGCGGCCGAGTTAGGGAAGGAGGGGGGGAGGGGCAGACTCCCTGACAGCCGGGCGATGCGCGCGCGCCGGCGGCTCGGCGGCACAGGTCGCGAGTGGGGGAGGCCCGGCCGGCAGGTGGACACGCGGGCACCGCCAGCTCGGCGGCAGAGTGAGGAAAGGGGGGGGAGGGGCAGACACCTAGACAGCCGGGCGACGCGCGCGCGCCGGCGGCTCGTGACCAGAGGTCGCGTGTATGGGAGCACCGGCCGGCAGGTGGACCCGCGGGCAGCGCCAGCTCGGCGGCAGAGTGAGGGAAGGAGGGGGAGGGGCGGATTCCAAGCCAGGCGGGCGACGCGAGCGCGCTGGCGTCTCGTCACCAGAGATCGCGAGTGCGAGAGGCCCGGCCGGCAGGTGGACACGCGGGCACCGCCGGCTCGGCGGCAGAGTCAGGGAAGTGGGGGGAGGGGATAGAGCCCCGTCGGGCTCGTCGACCCGCGGCTCCTGGCGGCTCTGCGGCCGAGTTGGGGAAGGAGGGGGGGAGGGGCAGACTCCCTGACAGCCGGGCGATGCGCGCGCGCCGGCGGCTCGGCGGCACAGGTCGCGAGTGGGGGCGGCCCGGCCGGCAGGTGGACACGCGGGCACCGCCAGCTCGGCGGCAGAGTGAGGAAAGGGGGGGCGGGGCAGACACCTCGACAGCCGGGCGACGCGCGCGCGCTGGCGGCTCGTCACCAGAGGTCGCGAGTGCGAGAGGCCAGGCCGGCAGGTGGACACGCGGGCACCCGCAGCTCGTCGGCAGGGTTAGGGAATGGGGGGAGGGGATAGAGCCCCGTCCGGCTGGTCGACCCGCGGGCACTGCCAGGCGGGCGACGGGCGCGCGCTGGCGGCTGGGCGGGCGAGGTCGCCAGTGGGAGAGGCCCGGCCGGCAGGTGCCCGCGGGCAACGCCAGCTGGGCGGCAGAGTGAGGGGAGGAGCGGGGGAGGGGCCGACAGCCTGACAGCCGGGCGACGGGCGCGCGCTGGCGGCTCGGCGGGCGAGGTCGCGAGTGGGAGAGCCCCGGTCGCAGGTGGCCCCGCGGGCACCCGCAGCTCGTCGACAGAGTTAGGGAAGTGGGGGGAGGGGATAGAGCCCCGTCGGGCTCGTCGACCCGCGGCTCCTGGCGGCTCTGCGGCCGAGTTAGGGAAGGAGGGGGGGAGGGGCAGACTCCCTGACAGCCGGGCGATGCGCGCGCGCCGGCGGCTCGGCGGCACAGGTCGCGAGTGGGGGAGGCCCGGCCGGCAGGTGGACACGCGGGCACCGCCAGCTCGGCGGCAGAGTGAGGAAAGGGGGGGGGAGGGGCAGACACCTAGACAGCCGGGCGACGCGCGCGCGCCGGCGGCTCGTGACCAGAGGTCGCGTGTAGGGGAGCAACGGCCGGCAGGTGGACCCGCGGGCACCGCCAGCTCGGCGGCAGAGTGAGGGAAGGAGGGGGAGGGGCGGATTCCAAGCCAGGCGGGCGACGCGCGCGCGCTGGCGTCTCGTCACCAGAGATCGCGAGAGCGAGAGGCCAGGCCGGCAGGTGGACACGCGGGCACCGCCGGCTCGGCGGCAGAGTCAGGGAAGTGGGGGGAGGGGATAGAGCCCCGTCGGGCTCGTCGACCCGCGGCTCCTGGCGGCTCTGCGGCCGAGTTGGGGAAGGAGGGGGGGAGGGGCAGACTCCCTGACAGCCGGGCGATGCGCGCGCGCCGGCGGCTCGGCGGCACAGGTCGCGAGTGGGGGAGGCCCGGCCGGCAGGTGGACACGCGGGCACCGCCAGCTCGGCGGCAGAGTGAGGAAAGGGGGGGCGGGGCAGACACCTCGACAGCCGGGCGATGCGCGCGCGCTGGCGGCTCGTCACCAGAGGTCGCGAGTGCGAGAGGCCCGGCCGGCAGGTGGACACGGGGGCACCGCCGGCTCGGCGGCAGAGTCAGGGAAGTGGGGGGAGGGGATAGAGCCCCGTCGGGCTCGTCGACCCGCGGCTCCTGGCGGCTCTGCGGCCGAGTTGGGGAAGGAGGGGGGGAGGGGCAGACTCCCTGACAGCCGGGCGATGCGCGCGCGCCGGCGGCTCGGCGGCACAGGTCGCGAGTGGGGGAGGCCCGGCCGGCAGGTGGACACGCGGGCACCGCCAGCTCGGCGGCAGAGTGAGGAAAGGGGGGGCGGGGCAGACACCTCGACAGCCGGGCGACGCGCGCGCGCTGGCGGCTCGTCACCAGAGGTCGCGAGTGCGAGAGGCCAGGCCGGCAGGTGGACACGCGGGCACCCGCAGCTCGTCGGCAGGGTTAGGGAAGGGGGGGAGGGGATAGAGCCCCGTCCGGCTGGTCGACCCGCGGGCACTGCCAGGCGGGCGACGGGCGCGCGCTGGCGGCTGGGCGGGCGAGGTCGCCAGTGGGAGAGGCCCGGCCGGCAGGTGCCCGCGGGCAACGCCAGCTGGGCGGCAGAGTGAGGGGAGGAGCGGGGGAGGGGCAGACAGCCTGACAGCCGGGCGACGGGCGCGCGCTGGCGGCTCGGCGGGCGAGGTCGCGAGTGGGAGAGCCCCGGTCGCAGGTGGCCCCGCGGGCACCCGCAGCTCGTCGACAGAGTTAGGGAAGTGGGGGGAGGGGATAGAGCCCCGTCGGGCTCGTCGACCCGCGGCTCCTGGCGGCTCTGCGGCCGAGTTAGGGAAGGAGGGGGGGAGGGGCAGACTCCCTGACAGCCGGGCGATGCGCGCGCGCCGGCGGCTCGGCGGCACAGGTCGCGAGTGGGGGAGGCCCGGCCGGCAGGTGGACACGCGGGCACCGCCAGCTCGGCGGCAGAGTGAGGAAAGGGGGGGGAGGGGCAGACACCTAGACAGCCGGGCGACGCGCGCGCGCCGGCGGCTCGTGACCAGAGGTCGCGTGTAGGGGAGCAACGGCCGGCAGGTGGACCCGCGGGCACCGCCAGCTCGGCGGCAGAGTGAGGGAAGGAGGGGGAGGGGCGGATTCCAAGCCAGGCGGGCGACGCGCGCGCGCTGGCGTCTCGTCACCAGAGATCGCGAGTGCGAGAGGCCCGGCCGGCAGGTGGACACGCGGGCACCGCCGGCTCGGCGGCAGAGTCAGGGAAGTGGGGGGAGGGGATAGAGCCCCGTCGGGCTCGTCGACCCGCGGCTCCTGGCGGCTCTGCGGCCGAGTTGGGGAAGGAGGGGGGGAGGGGCAGACTCCCTGACAGCCGGGCGATGCGCGCGCGCCGGCGGCTCGGCGGCACAGGTCGCGAGTGGGGGAGGCCCGGCCGGCAGGTGGACACGCGGGCACCGCCAGCTCGGCGGCAGAGTGAGGAAAGGGGGGGCGGGGCAGACACCTCGACAGCCGGGCGATGCGCGCGCGCTGGCGGCTCGTCACCAGAGGTCGCGAGTGCGAGAGGCCCGGCCGGCAGGTGGACACGGGGGCACCGCCGGCTCGGCGGCAGAGTCAGGGAAGTGGGGGGAGGGGATAGAGCCCCGTCGGGCTCGTCGACCCGCGGCTCCTGGCGGCTCTGCGGCCGAGTTGGGGAAGGAGGGGGGGAGGGGCAGACTCCCTGACAGCCGGGCGATGCGCGCGCGCCGGCGGCTCGGCGGCACAGGTCGCGAGTGGGGGAGGCCCGGCCGGCAGGTGGACACGCGGGCACCGCCAGCTCGGCGGCAGAGTGAGGAAAGGGGGGGCGGGGCAGACACCTCGACAGCCGGGCGACGCGCGCGCGCTGGCGGCTCGTCACCAGAGGTCGCGAGTGCGAGAGGCCAGGCCGGCAGGTGGACACGCGGGCACCCGCAGCTCGTCGGCAGGGTTAGGGAAGGGGGGGAGGGGATAGAGCCCCGTCCGGCTGGTCGACCCGCGGGCACTGCCAGGCGGGCGACGGGCGCGCGCTGGCGGCTGGGCGGGCGAGGTCGCCAGTGGGAGAGGCCCGGCCGGCAGGTGCCCGCGGGCAACGCCAGCTGGGCGGCAGAGTGAGGGGAGGAGCGGGGGAGGGGCAGACAGCCTGACAGCCGGGCGACGGGCGCGCGCTGGCGGCTCGGCGGGCGAGGTCGCGAGTGGGAGAGCCCCGGTCGCAGGTGGCCGCGCGGGCACCCGCAGCTCGTCGACAGAGTTAGGGAAGTGGGGGGAGGGGATAGAGCCCCGTCGGGCTCGTCGACCCGCGGCTCCTGGCGGCTCTGCGGCCGAGTTAGGGAAGGAGGGGGGGAGGGGCAGACTCCCTGACAGCCGGGCGATGCGCGCGCGCCGGCGGCTCGGCGGCACAGGTCGCGAGTGGGGGAGGCCCGGCCGGCAGGTGGACACGCGGGCACCGCCAGCTCGGCGGCAGAGTGAGGAAAGGGGGGGGAGGGGCAGACACCTAGACAGCCGGGCGACGCGCGCGCGCCGGCGGCTCGTGACCAGAGGTCGCGTGTAGGGGAGCAACGGCCGGCAGGTGGACCCGCGGGCACCGCCAGCTCGGCGGCAGAGTGAGGGAAGGAGGGGGAGGGGCGGATTCCAAGCCAGGCGGGCGACGCGCGCGCGCTGGCGTCTCGTCACCAGAGATCGCGAGTGCGAGAGGCCCGGCCGGCAGGTGGACACGCGGGCACCGCCGGCTCGGCGGCAGAGTCAGGGAAGTGGGGGGAGGGGATAGAGCCCCGTCGGGCTCGTCGACCCGCGGCTCCTGGCGGCTCTGCGGCCGAGTTGGGGAAGGAGGGGGGGAGGGGCAGACTCCCTGACAGCCGGGCGATGCGCGCGCGCCGGCGGCTCGGCGGCACAGGTCGCGAGTGGGGGAGGCCCGGCCGGCAGGTGGACACGCGGGCACCGCCAGCTCGGCGGCAGAGTGAGGAAAGGGGGGGCGGGGCAGACACCTCGACAGCCGGGCGACGCGCGCGCGCTGGCGGCTCGTCACCAGAGGTCGCGAGTGCGAGAGGCCAGGCCGGCAGGTGGACACGCGGGCACCCGCAGCTCGTCGGCAGGGTTAGGGAAGGGGGGGAGGGGATAGAGCCCCGTCCGGCTGGTCGACCCGCGGGCACTGCCAGGCGGGCGACGGGCGCGCGCTGGCGGCTGGGCGGGCGAGGTCGCCAGTGGGAGAGGCCCGGCCGGCAGGTGCCCGCGGGCAACGCCAGCTGGGCGGCAGAGTGAGGGGAGGAGCGGGGGAGGGGCAGACAGCCTGACAGCCGGGCGACGGGCGCGCGCTGGCGGCTCGGCGGGCGAGGTCGCGAGTGGGAGAGCCCCGGTCGCAGGTGGCCCCGCGGGCACCCGCAGCTCGTCGACAGAGTTAGGGAAGTGGGGGGAGGGGATAGAGCCCCGTCGGGCTCGTCGACCCGCGGCTCCTGGCGGCTCTGCGGCCGAGTTAGGGAAGGAGGGGGGGAGGGGCAGACTCCCTGACAGCCGGGCGATGCGCGCGCGCCGGCGGCTCGGCGGCACAGGTCGCGAGTGGGGGAGGCCCGGCCGGCAGGTGGACACGCGGGCACCGCCAGCTCGGCGGCAGAGTGAGGAAAGGGGGGGGAGGGGCAGACACCTAGACAGCCGGGCGACGCGCGCGCGCCGGCGGCTCGTGACCAGAGGTCGCGTGTAGGGGAGCAACGGCCGGCAGGTGGACCCGCGGGCACCGCCAGCTCGGCGGCATAGTGAGGGAAGGAGGGGGAGGGGCGGATTCCAAGCCAGGCGGGCGACGCGCGCGCGCTGGCGTCTCGTCACCAGAGATCGCGAGTGCGAGAGGCCCGGCCGGCAGGTGGACACGCGGGCACCGCCGGCTCGGCGGCAGAGTCAGGGAAGTGGGGGGAGGGGATAGAGCCCCGTCGGGCTCGTCGACCCGCGGCTCCTGGCGGCTCTGCGGCCGAGTTGGGGAAGGAGGGGGGGAGGGGCAGACTCCCTGACAGCCGGGCGATGCGCGCGCGCCGGCGGCTCGGCGGCACAGGTCGCGAGTGGGGGAGGCCCGGCCGGCAGGTGGACACGCGGGCACCGCCAGCTCGGCGGCAGAGTGAGGAAAGGGGGGGCGGGGCAGACACCTCGACAGCCGGGCGATGCGCGCGCGCTGGCGGCTCGTCACCAGAGGTCGCGAGTGCGAGAGGCCCGGCCGGCAGGTGGACACGGGGGCACCGCCGGCTCGGCGGCAGAGTCAGGGAAGTGGGGGGAGGGGATAGAGCCCCGTCGGGCTCGTCGACCCGCGGCTCCTGGCGGCTCTGCGGCCGAGTTGGGGAAGGAGGGGGGAGGGGCAGACTCCCTGACAGCCGGGCGATGCGCGCGCGCCGGCGGCTCGGCGGCACAGGTCGCGAGTGGGGGAGGCCCGGCCGGCAGGTGGACACGCGGGCACCGCCAGCTCGGCGGCAGAGTGAGGAAAGGGGGGGCGGGGCAGACACCTCGACAGCCGGGCGACGCGCGCGCGCTGGCGGCTCGTCACCAGAGGTCGGGAGTGCGAGAGGCCAGGCCGGCAGGTGGACACGCGGGCACCCGCAGCTCGTCGGCAGGGTTAGGGAAGGGGGGGAGGGGATAGAGCCCCGTCCGGCTGGTCGACCCGCGGGCACTGCCAGGCGGGCGACGGGCGCGCGCTGGCGGCTGGGCGGGCGAGGTCGCCAGTGGGAGAGGCCCGGCCGGCAGGTGCCCGCGGGCAACGCCAGCTGGGCGGCAGAGTGAGGGGAGGAGCGGGGGAGGGGCAGACAGCCTGACAGCCGGGCGACGGGCGCGCGCTGGCGGCTCGGCGGGCGAGGTCGCGAGTGGGAGAGCCCCGGTCGCAGGTGGCCCCGCGGGCACCCGCAGCTCGTCGACAGAGTTAGGGAAGTGGGGGGAGGGGATAGAGCCCCGTCGGGCTCGTCGACCCGCGGCTCCTGGCGGCTCTGCGGCCGAGTTAGGGAAGGAGGGGGGGAGGGGCAGACTCCCTGACAGCCGGGCGATGCGCGCGCGCCGGCGGCTCGGCGGCACAGGTCGCGAGTGGGGGAGGCCCGGCCGGCAGGTGGACACGCGGGCACCGCCAGCTCGGCGGCAGAGTGAGGAAAGGGGGGGGAGGGGCAGACACCTAGACAGCCGGGCGACGCGCGCGCGCCGGCGGCTCGTGACCAGAGGTCGCGTGTAGGGGAGCAACGGCCGGCAGGTGGACCCGCGGGCACCGCCAGCTCGGCGGCAGAGTGAGGGAAGGAGGGGGAGGGGCGGATTCCAAGCCAGGCGGGCGACGCGCGCGCGCTGGCGTCTCGTCACCAGAGATCGCGAGTGCGAGAGGCCCGGCCGGCAGGTGGACACGCGGGCACCGCCGGCTCGGCGGCAGAGTCAGGGAAGTGGGGGGAGGGGATAGAGCCCCGTCGGGCTCGTCGACCCGCGGCTCCTGGCGGCTCTGCGGCCGAGTTGGGGAAGGAGGGGGGGAGGGGCAGACTCCCTGACAGCCGGGCGATGCGCGCGCGCCGGCGGCTCGGCGGCACAGGTCGCGAGTGGGGGAGGCCCGGCCGGCAGGTGGACACGCGGGCACCGCCAGCTCGGCGGCAGAGTGAGGAAAGGGGGGGCGGGGCAGACACCTCGACAGCCGGGCGACGCGCGCGCGCTGGCGGCTCGTCACCAGAGGTCGCGAGTGCGAGAGGCCCGGCCGGCAGGTGGACACGGGGGCACCGCCGGCTCGGCGGCAGAGTCAGGGAAGTGGGGGCAGGGGATAGAGCCCCGTCGGGCTCGTCGACCCGCGGCTCCTGGCGGCTCTGCGGCCGAGTTGGGGAAGGAGGGGGGGAGGGGCAGACTCCCTGACAGCCGGGCGATGCGCGCGCGCCGGCGGCTCGGCGGCACAGGTCGCGAGTGGGGGAGGCCCGGCCGGCAGGTGGACACGCGGGCACCGCCAGCTCGGCGGCAGAGTGAGGAAAGGGGGGGCGGGGCAGACACCTCGACAGCCGGGCGACGCGCGCGCGCTGGCGGCTCGTCACCAGAGGTCGGGAGTGCGAGAGGCCAGGCCGGCAGGTGGACACGCGGGCACCCGCAGCTCGTCGGCAGGGTTAGGGAAGGGGGGGAGGGGATAGAGCCCCGTCCGGCTGGTCGACCCGCGGGCACTGCCAGGCGGGCGACGGGCGCGCGCTGGCGGCTGGGCGGGCGAGGTCGCCAGTGGGAGAGGCCCGGCCGGCAGGTGCCCGCGGGCAACGCCAGCTGGGCGGCAGAGTGAGGGGAGGAGCGGGGGAGGGGCAGACAGCCTGACAGCCGGGCGACGGGCGCGCGCTGGCGGCTCGGCGGGCGAGGTCGCGAGTGGGAGAGCCCCGGTCGCAGGTGGCCCCGCGGGCACCCGCAGCTCGTCGACAGAGTTAGGGAAGTGGGGGGAGGGGATAGAGCCCCGTCGGGCTCGTCGACCCGCGGCTCCTGGCGGCTCTGCGGCCGAGTTAGGGAAGGGGGGGGGAGGGGCAGACTCCCTGACAGCCGGGCGATGCGCGCGCGCCGGCGGCTCGGCGGCACAGGTCGCGAGTGGGGGAGGCCCGGCCGGCAGGTGGACACGCGGGCACCGCCAGCTCGGCGGCAGAGTGAGGAAAGGGGGGGGAGGGGCAGACACCTAGACAGCCGGGCGACGCGCGCGCGCCGGCGGCTCGTGACCAGAGGTCGCGTGTAGGGGAGCAACGGCCGGCAGGTGGACCCGCGGGCACCGCCAGCTCGGCGGCAGAGTGAGGGAAGGAGGGGGAGGGGCGGATTCCAAGCCAGGCGGGCGACGCGCGCGCGCTGGCGTCTCGTCACCAGAGATCGCGAGTGCGAGAGGCCCGGCCGGCAGGTGGACACGCGGGCACCGCCGGCTCGGCGGCAGAGTCAGGGAAGTGGGGGGAGGGGATAGAGCCCCGTCGGGCTCGTCGACCCGCGGCTCCTGGCGGCTCTGCGGCCGAGTTGGGGAAGGAGGGGGGGAGGGGCAGACTCCCTGACAGCCGGGCGATGCGCGCGCGCCGGCGGCTCGGCGGCACAGGTCGCGAGTGGGGGAGGCCCGGCCGGCAGGTGGACACGCGGGCACCGCCAGCTCGGCGGCAGAGTGAGGAAAGGGGGGGCGGGGCAGACACCTCGACAGCCGGGCGATGCGCGCGCGCTGGCGGCTCGTCACCAGAGGTCGCGAGTGCGAGAGGCCCGGCCGGCAGGTGGACACGGGGGCACCGCCGGCTCGGCGGCAGAGTCAGGGAAGTGGGGGGAGGGGATAGAGCCCCGTCGGGCTCGTCGACCCGCGGCTCCTGGCGGCTCTGCGGCCGAGTTGGGGAAGGAGGGGGGGAGGGGCAGACTCCCTGACAGCCGGGCGATGCGCGCGCGCCGGCGGCTCGGCGGCACAGGTCGCGAGTGGGGGAGGCCCGGCCGGCAGGTGGACACGCGGGCACCGCCAGCTCGGCGGCAGAGTGAGGAAAGGGGGGGCGGGGCAGACACCTCGACAGCCGGGCGACGCGCGCGCGCTGGCGGCTCGTCACCAGAGGTCGGGAGTGCGAGAGGCCAGGCCGGCAGGTGGACACGCGGGCACCCGCAGCTCGTCGGCAGGGTTAGGGAAGGGGGGGAGGGGATAGAGCCCCGTCCGGCTGGTCGACCCGCGGGCACTGCCAGGCGGGCGACGGGCGCGCGCTGGCGGCTGGGCGGGCGAGGTCGCCAGTGGGAGAGGCCCGGCCGGCAGGTGCCCGCGGGCAACGCCAGCTGGGCGGCAGAGTGAGGGGAGGAGCGGGGGAGGGGCAGACAGCCTGACAGCCGGGCGACGGGCGCGCGCTGGCGGCTCGGCGGGCGAGGTCGCGAGTGGGAGAGCCCCGGTCGCAGGTGGCCCCGCGGGCACCCGCAGCTCGTCGACAGAGTTAGGGAAGTGGGGGGAGGGGATAGAGCCCCGTCGGGCTCGTCGACCCGCGGCTCCTGGCGGCTCTGCGGCCGAGTTAGGGAAGGAGGGGGGGAGGGGCAGACTCCCTGACAGCCGGGCGATGCGCGCGCGCCGGCGGCTCGGCGGCACAGGTCGCGAGTGGGGGAGGCCCGGCCGGCAGGTGGACACGCGGGCACCGCCAGCTCGGCGGCAGAGTGAGGAAAGGGGGGGGAGGGGCAGACACCTAGACAGCCGGGCGACGCGCGCGCGCCGGCGGCTCGTGACCAGAGGTCGCGTGTAGGGGAGCAACGGCCGGCAGGTGGACCCGCGGGCACCGCCAGCTCGGCGGCAGAGTGAGGGAAGGAGGGGGAGGGGCGGATTCCAAGCCAGGCGGGCGACGCGCGCGCGCTGGCGTCTCGTCACCAGAGATCGCGAGTGCGAGAGGCCCGGCCGGCAGGTGGACACGCGGGCACCGCCGGCTCGGCGGCAGAGTCAGGGAAGTGGGGGGAGGGGATAGAGCCCCGTCGGGCTCGTCGACCCGCGGCTCCTGGCGGCTCTGCGGCCGAGTTGGGGAAGGAGGGGGGAGGGGCAGACTCCCTGACAGCCGGGCGATGCGCGCGCGCCGGCGGCTCGGCGGCACAGGTCGCGAGTGGGGGAGGCCCGGCCGGCAGGTGGACACGCGGGCACCGCCAGCTCGGCGGCAGAGTGAGGAAAGGGGGGGCGGGGCAGACACCTCGACAGCCGGGCGATGCGCGCGCGCTGGCGGCTCGTCACCAGAGGTCGCGAGTGCGAGAGGCCCGGCCGGCAGGTGGACACGGGGGCACCGCCGGCTCGGCGGCAGAGTCAGGGAAGTGGGGGGAGGGGATAGAGCCCCGTCGGGCTCGTCGACCCGCGGCTCCTGGCGGCTCTGCGGCCGAGTTGGGGAAGGAGGGGGGAGGGGCAGACTCCCTGACAGCCGGGCGATGCGCGCGCGCCGGCGGCTCGGCGGCACAGGTCGCGAGTGGGGGAGGCCCGGCCGGCAGGTGGACACGCGGGCACCGCCAGCTCGGCGGCAGAGTGAGGAAAGGGGGGGCGGGGCAGACACCTCGACAGCCGGGCGACGCGCGCGCGCTGGCGGCTCGTCACCAGAGGTCGGGAGTGCGAGAGGCCAGGCCGGCAGGTGGACACGCGGGCACCCGCAGCTCGTCGGCAGGGTTAGGGAAGGGGGGGAGGGGATAGAGCCCCGTCCGGCTGGTCGACCCGCGGGCACTGCCAGGCGGGCGACGGGCGCGCGCTGGCGGCTGGGCGGGCGAGGTCGCCAGTGGGAGAGGCCCGGCCGGCAGGTGCCCGCGGGCAACGCCAGCTGGGCGGCAGAGTGAGGGGAGGAGCGGGGGAGGGGCAGACAGCCTGACAGCCGGGCGACGGGCGCGCGCTGGCGGCTCGGCGGGCGAGGTCGCGAGTGGGAGAGCCCCGGTCGCAGGTGGCCCCGCGGGCACCCGCAGCTCGTCGACAGAGTTAGGGAAGTGGGGGGAGGGGATAGAGCCCCGTCGGGCTCGTCGACCCGCGGCTCCTGGCGGCTCTGCGGCCGAGTTAGGGAAGGAGGGGGGGAGGGGCAGACTCCCTGACAGCCGGGCGATGCGCGCGCGCCGGCGGCTCGGCGGCACAGGTCGCGAGTGGGGGAGGCCCGGCCGGCAGGTGGACACGCGGGCACCGCCAGCTCGGCGGCAGAGTGAGGAAAGGGGGGGGAGGGGCAGACACCTAGACAGCCGGGCGACGCGCGCGCGCCGGCGGCTCGTGACCAGAGGTCGCGTGTAGGGGAGCAACGGCCGGCAGGTGGACCCGCGGGCACCGCCAGCTCGGCGGCAGAGTGAGGGAAGGAGGGGGAGGGGCGGATTCCAAGCCAGGCGGGCGACGCGCGCGCGCTGGCGTCTCGTCACCAGAGATCGCGAGTGCGAGAGGCCCGGCCGGCAGGTGGACACGCGGGCACCGCCGGCTCGGCGGCAGAGTCAGGGAAGTGGGGGGAGGGGATAGAGCCCCGTCGGGCTCGTCGACCCGCGGCTCCTGGCGGCTCTGCGGCCGAGTTGGGGAAGGAGGGGGGAGGGGCAGACTCCCTGACAGCCGGGCGATGCGCGCGCGCCGGCGGCTCGGCGGCACAGGTCGCGAGTGGGGGAGGCCCGGCCGGCAGGTGGACACGCGGGCACCGCCAGCTCGGCGGCAGAGTGAGGAAAGGGGGGGCGGGGCAGACACCTCGACAGCCGGGCGATGCGCGCGCGCTGGCGGCTCGTCACCAGAGGTCGCGAGTGCGAGAGGCCCGGCCGGCAGGTGGACACGGGGGCACCGCCGGCTCGGCGGCAGAGTCAGGGAAGTGGGGGGAGGGGATAGAGCCCCGTCGGGCTCGTCGACCCGCGGCTCCTGGCGGCTCTGCGGCCGAGTTGGGGAAGGAGGGGGGGAGGGGCAGACTCCCTGACAGCCGGGCGATGCGCGCGCGCCGGCGGCTCGGCGGCACAGGTCGCGAGTGGGGGAGGCCCGGCCGGCAGGTGGACACGCGGGCACCGCCAGCTCGGCGGCAGAGTGAGGAAAGGGGGGGCGGGGCAGACACCTCGACAGCCGGGCGACGCGCGCGCGCTGGCGGCTCGTCACCAGAGGTCGGGAGTGCGAGAGGCCAGGCCGGCAGGTGGACACGCGGGCACCCGCAGCTCGTCGGCAGGGTTAGGGAAGGGGGGGAGGGGATAGAGCCCCGTCCGGCTGGTCGACCCGCGGGCACTGCCAGGCGGGCGACGGGCGCGCGCTGGCGGCTGGGCGGGCGAGGTCGCCAGTGGGAGAGGCCCGGCCGGCAGGTGCCCGCGGGCAACGCCAGCTGGGCGGCAGAGTGAGGGGAGGAGCGGGGGAGGGGCAGACAGCCTGACAGCCGGGCGACGGGCGCGCGCTGGCGTCTCGGCGGGCGAGGTCGCGAGTGGGAGAGCCCCGGTCGCAGGTGGCCCCGCGGGCACCCGCAGCTCGTCGACAGAGTTAGGGAAGTGGGGGGAGGGGATAGAGCCCCGTCGGGCTCGTCGACCCGCGGCTCCTGGCGGCTCTGCGGCCGAGTTAGGGAAGGAGGGGGGGAGGGGCAGACTCCCTGACAGCCGGGCGATGCGCGCGCGCCGGCGGCTCGGCGGCACAGGTCGCGAGTGGGGGAGGCCCGGCCGGCAGGTGGACACGCGGGCACCGCCAGCTCGGCGGCAGAGTGAGGAAAGGGGGGGGAGGGGCAGACACCTAGACAGCCGGGCGACGCGCGCGCGCCGGCGGCTCGTGACCAGAGGTCGCGTGTAGGGGAGCAACGGCCGGCAGGTGGACCCGCGGGCACCGCCAGCTCGGCGGCAGAGTGAGGGAAGGAGGGGGAGGGGCGGATTCCAAGCCAGGCGGGCGACGCGCGCGCGCTGGCGTCTCGTCACCAGAGATCGCGAGTGCGAGAGGCCCGGCCGGCAGGTGGACACGCGGGCACCGCCGGCTCGGCGGCAGAGTCAGGGAAGTGGGGGGAGGGGATAGAGCCCCGTCGGGCTCGTCGACCCGCGGCTCCTGGCGGCTCTGCGGCCGAGTTGGGGAAGGAGGGGGGGAGGGGCAGACTCCCTGACAGCCGGGCGATGCGCGCGCGCCGGCGGCTCGGCGGCACAGGTCGCGAGTGGGGGAGGCCCGGCCGGCAGGTGGACACGCGGGCACCGCCAGCTCGGCGGCAGAGTGAGGAAAGGGGGGGCGGGGCAGACACCTCGACAGCCGGGCGATGCGCGCGCGCTGGCGGCTCGTCACCAGAGGTCGCGAGTGCGAGAGGCCCGGCCGGCAGGTGGACACGGGGGCACCGCCGGCTCGGCGGCAGAGTCAGGGAAGTGGGGGGAGGGGATAGAGCCCCGTCGGGCTCGTCGACCCGCGGCTCCTGGCGGCTCTGCGGCCGAGTTGGGGAAGGAGGGGGGGAGGGGCAGACTCCCTGACAGCCGGGCGATGCGCGCGCGCCGGCGGCTCGGCGGCACAGGTCGCGAGTGGGGGAGGCCCGGCCGGCAGGTGGACACGCGGGCACCGCCAGCTCGGCGGCAGAGTGAGGAAAGGGGGGGCGGGGCAGACACCTCGACAGCCGGGCGACGCGCGCGCGCTGGCGGCTCGTCACCAGAGGTCGCGAGTGCGAGAGGCCAGGCCGGCAGGTGGACACGCGGGCACCCGCAGCTCGTCGGCAGGGTTAGGGAAGGGGGGGAGGGGATAGAGCCCCGTCCGGCTGGTCGACCCGCGGGCACTGCCAGGCGGGCGACGGGCGCGCGCTGGCGGCTGGGCGGGCGAGGTCGCCAGTGGGAGAGGCCCGGCCGGCAGGTGCCCGCGGGCAACGCCAGCTGGGCGGCAGAGTGAGGGGAGGAGCGGGGGAGGGGCCGACAGCCTGACAGCCGGGCGACGGGCGCGCGCTGGCGGCTCGGCGGGCGAGGTCGCGAGTGGGAGAGCCCCGGTCGCAGGTGGCCCCGCGGGCACCCGCAGCTCGTCGACAGAGTTAGGGAAGTGGGGGGAGGGGATAGAGCCCCGTCGGGCTCGTCGACCCGCGGCTCCTGGCGGCTCTGCGGCCGAGTTAGGGAAGGAGGGGGGAGGGGCAGACTCCCTGACAGCCGGGCGATGGGCGCGCGCCGGCGGCTCGGCGGCACAGGTCGCGAGTGGGGGAGGCCCGGCCGGCAGGTGGACACGCGGGCACCGCCAGCTCGGCGGCAGAGTGAGGAAAGGGGGGGGAGGGGCAGACACCTAGACAGCCGGGCGACGCGCGCGCGCGGGCGGCTCGTGACCAGAGGTCGCGTGTAGGGGAGCAACGGCCGGCAGGTGGACCCGCGGGCACCGCCAGCTCGGCGGCAGAGTGAGGGAAGGAGGGGGAGGGGCGGATTCCAAGCCAGGCGGGCGACGCGCGCGCGCTGGCGTCTCGTCACCAGAGATCGCGAGTGCGAGAGGCCCGGCCGGCAGGTGGACACGCGGGCACCGCCGGCTCGGCGGCAGTCAGGGAAGTGGGGGGAGGGGATAGAGCCCCGTCGGGCTCGTCGACCCGCGGCTCCTGGCGGCTCTGCGGCCGAGTTGGGGAAGGAGGGGGGGAGGGGCAGACTCCCTGACAGCCGGGCGATGCGCGCGCGCCGGCGGCTCGGCGGCACAGGTCGCGAGTGGGGGAGGCCCGGCCGGCAGGTGGACACGCGGGCACCGCCAGCTCGGCGGCAGAGTGAGGAAAGGGGGGGCGGGGCAGACACCTCGACAGCCGGGCGATGCGCGCGCGCTGGCGGCTCGTCACCAGAGGTCGCGAGTGCGAGAGGCCCGGCCGGCAGGTGGACACGGGGGCACCGCCGGCTCGGCGGCAGAGTCAGGGAAGTGGGGGGAGGGGATAGAGCCCCGTCGGGCTCGTCGACCCGCGGCTCCTGGCGGCTCTGCGGCCGAGTTGGGGAAGGAGGGGGGGAGGGGCAGACTCCCTGACAGCCGGGCGATGCGCGCGCGCCGGCGGCTCGGCGGCACAGGTCGCGAGTGGGGGAGGCCCGGCCGGCAGGTGGACACGCGGGCACCGCCAGCTCGGCGGCAGAGTGAGGAAAGGGGGGGCGGGGCAGACACCTCGACAGCCGGGCGACGCGCGCGCGCTGGCGGCTCGTCACCAGAGGTCGGGAGTGCGAGAGGCCAGGCCGGCAGGTGGACACGCGGGCACCCGCAGCTCGTCGGCAGGGTTAGGGAAGGGGGGGAGGGGATAGAGCCCCGTCCGGCTGGTCGACCCGCGGGCACTGCCAGGCGGGCGACGGGCGCGCGCTGGCGGCTGGGCGGGCGAGGTCGCCAGTGGGAGAGGCCCGGCCGGCAGGTGCCCGCGGGCAACGCCAGCTGGGCGGCAGAGTGAGGGGAGGAGCGGGGGAGGGGCAGACAGCCTGACAGCCGGGCGACGGGCGCGCGCTGGCGGCTCGGCGGGCGAGGTCGCGAGTGGGAGAGCCCCGGTCGCAGGTGGCCCCGCGGGCACCCGCAGCTCGTCGACAGAGTTAGGGAAGTGGGGGGAGGGGATAGAGCCCCGTCGGGCTCGTCGACCCGCGGCTCCTGGCGGCTCTGCGGCCGAGTTAGGGAAGGAGGGGGGGAGGGGCAGACTCCCTGACAGCCGGGCGATGCGCGCGCGCCGGCGGCTCGGCGGCACAGGTCGCGAGTGGGGGAGGCCCGGCCGGCAGGTGGACACGCGGGCACCGCCAGCTCGGCGGCAGAGTGAGGAAAGGGGGGGGAGGGGCAGATACCTAGACAGCCGGGCGACGCGCGCGCGCCGGCGGCTCGTGACCAGAGGTCGCGTGTAGGGGAGCACCGGCCGGCAGGTGGACCCGCGGGCACCGCCAGCTCGGCGGCAGAGTGAGGAAAGGGGGGGCGGGGCAGACACCTCGACAGCCGGGCGACGCGCGCGCGCTGGCGGCTCGTGACCAGAGGTCGCGAGTGCGACAGGCCCGGCCGACAGGTGGACCCGCGGGCACCGCCAGCTCGGCGGCAGAGTGAAGGAAGGAGGGGGAGGGGCGGATTCCAAGCCAGGCGGGCGACGCGCGCGCGCTGGCGTCTCGTCACCAGAGATCGCGAGTGCGAGAGGCCCGGCCGGCAGGTGGACACGCGGGCACCGCCGGCTCGGCGGCAGAGTCAGGGAAGTGGGGGGAGGGGATAGAGCCCCGTCGGGCTCGTCGACCCGCGGCTCCTGGCGGCTCTGCGGCCGAGTTAGGGAAGGAGGGGGTGAGGGGCAGACTCCCTGACAGCCGGGCGATGCGCGCGCGCCGGCGGATCGGCGGCACAGGTCGCGAGTGGGGGAGGCCCGGCCGGCAGGTGGACACGCGGGCACCGCCAGCTCGGCGGCCGAGTGAGGAAAGGGGGGGCGGGGCAGACACCTCGACAGCCGGGCGACGCGCGCGCGCTGGCGGCTCGTCACCAGAGGTCGCGAGTGCGAGAGGCCAGGCCGGCAGGTGGACACGCGGGCACCCGCAGCTCGTCGGCAGGGTTAGGGAAGGGGGGGAGGGGATAGAGCCCCGTCCGGCTGGTCGACCCGCGGGCACTGCCAGGCGGGCGACGGGCGCGCGCTGGCGGCTGGGCGGGCGAGGTCGCCAGTGGGAGAGGCCCGGCCGGCAGGTGCCCGCGGGCAACGCCAGCTGGGCGGCAGAGTGAGGGGAGGAGCGGGGGAGGGGCCGACAGCCTGACAGCCGGGCGACGGGCGCGCGCTGGCGGCTCGGCGGGCGAGGTCGCGAGTGGGAGAGCCCCGGTCGCAGGTGGCCCCGCGGGCACCCGCAGCTCGTCGACAGAGTTAGGGAAGTGGGGGGAGGGGATAGAGCCCCGTCGGGCTCGTCGACCCGCGGCTCCTGGCGGCTCTGCGGCCGAGTTAGGGAAGGAGGGGGGGAGGGGCAGACTCCCTGACAGCCGGGCGATGGGCGCGCGCCGGCGGCTCGGCGGCACAGGTCGCGAGTGGGGGAGGCCCGGCCGGCAGGTGGACACGCGGGCACCGCCAGCTCGGCGGCAGAGTGAGGAAAGGGGGGGGAGGGGCAGACACCTAGACAGCCGGGCGACGCGCGCGCGCCGGCGGCTCGTGACCAGAGGTCGCGTGTAGGGGAGCAACGGCCGGCAGGTGGACCCGCGGGCACCGCCAGCTCGGCGGCAGAGTGAGGGAAGGAGGGGGAGGGGCGGATTCCAAGCCAGGCGGGCGACGCGCGCGCGCTGGCGTCTCGTCACCAGAGATCGCGAGTGCGAGAGGCCCGGCCGGCAGGTGGACACGCGGGCACCGCCGGCTCGGCGGCAGAGTCAGGGAAGTGGGGGGAGGGGATAGAGCCCCGTCGGGCTCGTCGACCCGCGGCTCCTGGCGGCTCTGCGGCCGAGTTGGGGAAGGAGGGGGGGAGGGGCAGACTCCCTGACAGCCGGGCGATGCGCGCGCGCCGGCGGCTCGGCGGCACAGGTCGCGAGTGGGGGAGGCCCGGCCGGCAGGTGGACACGCGGGCACCGCCAGCTCGGCGGCAGAGTGAGGAAAGGGGGGGCGGGGCAGACACCTCGACAGCCGGGCGATGCGCGCGCGCTGGCGGCTCGTCACCAGAGGTCGCGAGTGCGAGAGGCCCGGCCGGCAGGTGGACACGGGGGCACCGCCGGCTCGGCGGCAGAGTCAGGGAAGTGGGGGGAGGGGATAGAGCCCCGTCGGGCTCGTCGACCCGCGGCTCCTGGCGGCTCTGCGGCCGAGTTGGGGAAGGAGGGGGGAGGGGCAGACTCCCTGACAGCCGGGCGATGCGCGCGCGCCGGCGGCTCGGCGGCACAGGTCGCGAGTGGGGGAGGCCCGGCCGGCAGGTGGACACGCGGGCACCGCCAGCTCGGCGGCAGAGTGAGGAAAGGGGGGGCGGGGCAGACACCTCGACAGCCGGGCGACGCGCGCGCGCTGGCGGCTCGTCACCAGAGGTCGGGAGTGCGAGAGGCCAGGCCGGCAGGTGGACACGCGGGCACCCGCAGCTCGTCGGCAGGGTTAGGGAAGGGGGGGAGGGGATAGAGCCCCGTCCGGCTGGTCGACCCGCGGGCACTGCCAGGCGGGCGACGGGCGCGCGCTGGCGGCTGGGCGGGCGAGGTCGCCAGTGGGAGAGGCCCGGCCGGCAGGTGCCCGCGGGCAACGCCAGCTGGGCGGCAGAGTGAGGGGAGGAGCGGGGGAGGGGCAGACAGCCTGACAGCCGGGCGACGGGCGCGCGCTGGCGGCTCGGCGGGCGAGGTCGCGAGTGGGAGAGCCCCGGTCGCAGGTGGCCCCGCGGGCACCCGCAGCTCGTCGACAGAGTTAGGGAAGTGGGGGGAGGGGATAGAGCCCCGTCGGGCTCGTCGACCCGCGGCTCCTGGCGGCTCTGCGGCCGAGTTAGGGAAGGAGGGGGGAGGGGCAGACTCCCTGACAGCCGGGCGATGCGCGCGCGCCGGCGGCTCGGCGGCACAGGTCGCGAGTGGGGGAGGCCCGGCCGGCAGGTGGACACGCGGGCACCGCCAGCTCGGCGGCAGAGTGAGGAAAGGGGGGGGAGGGGCAGACACCTAGACAGCCGGGCGACGCGCGCGCGCCGGCGGCTCGTGACCAGAGGTCGCGTGTAGGGGAGCACCGGCCGGCAGGTGGACCCGCGGGCACCGCCAGCTCGGCGGCAGAGTGAGGGAAGGAGGGGGAGGGGCGGATTCCAAGCCAGGCGGGCGACGCGCGCGCGCTGGCGTCTCGTCACCAGAGATCGCGAGTGCGAGAGGCCCGGCCGGCAGGTGGACACGCGGGCACCGCCGGCTCGGCGGCAGAGTCAGGGAAGTGGGGGGAGGGGATAGAGCCCCGTCGGGCTCGTCGACCCGCGGCTCCTGGCGGCTCTGCGGCCGAGTTGGGGAAGGAGGGGGGGAGGGGCAGACTCCCTGACAGCCGGGCGATGCGCGCGCGCCGGCGGCTCGGCGGCACAGGTCGCGAGTGGGGGAGGCCCGGCCGGCAGGTGGACACGCGGGCACCGCCAGCTCGGCGGCAGAGTGAGGAAAGGGGGGGCGGGGCAGACACCTCGACAGCCGGGCGATGCGCGCGCGCTGGCGGCTCGTCACCAGAGGTCGCGAGTGCGAGAGGCCCGGCCGGCAGGTGGACACGGGGGCACCGCCGGCTCGGCGGCAGAGTCAGGGAAGTGGGGGGAGGGGATAGAGCCCCGTCGGGCTCGTCGACCCGCGGCTCCTGGCGGCTCTGCGGCCGAGTTGGGGAAGGCGGGGGGGAGGGGCAGACTCCCTGACAGCCGGGCGATGCGCGCGCGCCGGCGGCTCGGCGGCACAGGTCGCGAGTGGGGGAGGCCCGGCCGGCAGGTGGACACGCGGGCACCGCCAGCTCGGCGGCAGAGTGAGGAAAGGGGGGGCGGCGCAGACACCTCGACAGCCGGGCGACGCGCGCGCGCTGGCGGCTCGTGACCAGAGGTCGCGAGTGCGACAGGCCCGGCCGGCAGGTGGACCCGCGGGCACTGCCAGCTCGGCGGCAGAGTGAAGGAAGGAGGGGGAGGGGCGGATTCCAAGCCAGGCGGGCGACGCGCGCGCGCTGGCGTCTCGTCACCAGAGATCGCGAGTGCGAGAGGCCCGGCCGGCAGGTGGACACGCGGGCACCGCCGGCTCGGCGGCAGAGTCAGGGAAGTGGGGGGAGGGGATAGAGCCCCGTCGGGCTCGTCGACCCGCGGCTCCTGGCGGCTCTGCGGCCGAGTTAGGGAAGGAGGGGGGAGGGGCAGACTCCCTGACAGCCGGGCGATGCGCGCGCGCCGGCGGCTCGGCGGCACAGGTCGCGAGTGGGGGAGGCCCGGCCGGCAGGTGGACACGCGGGCACCGCCAGCTCGGCGGCAGAGTGAGGAAAGGGGGGGCGGGGCAGACACCTCGACAGCCGGGCGACGCGCGCGCGCTGGCGGCTCGTCACCAGAGGTCGCGAGTGCGAGAGGCCCGGCCGGCAGGTGGACACGCGGGCACCGCCAGCTCGGCGGCAGAGTCAGGGAAGTGGGGGGAGGGGATAGAGCCCCGTCGGGCTCGTCGACCCGCGGCTCCTGGCGGCTCTGCGGCCGAGTTAGGGAAGGAGGGGGGGAGGGGCAGACTCCCTGACAGCCGGGCGATGCGCGCGCGCCGGCGGCTCGGCGGCACAGGTCGCGAGTGGGGGAGGCCCGGCCGGCAGGTGGACACGCGGGCACCGCCAGCTCGGCGGCAGAGTGAGGAAAGGGGGGGCGGGGCAGACACCTCGACAGCCGGGCGACGCGCGCGCGCTGGCGGCTCGTCACCAGAGGTCGCGAGTGCGAGAGGCCAGGCCGGCAGGTGGACACGCGGGCACCCGCAGCTCGTCGGCAGGGTTAGGGAAGGGGGGGAGGGGATAGAGCCCCGTCCGGCTGGTCGACCCGCGGGCACTGCCAGGCGGGCGACGGGCGCACGCTGGCGGCTGGGCGGGCGAGGTCGCCAGTGGGAGAGTTCCGGCCGGCAGGTGCCCGCGGGCAACGCCAGCTGGGCGGCAGAGTGAGGGGAGGAGCGGGGGAGGGGCAGACAGCCTGACAGCCGGGCGACGGGCGCGCGCTGGCGGCTCGGCGGGCGAGGTCGCGAGTGGGAGAGCCCCGGTCGCAGGTGGACCCGCGGGCACCCGCAGCTCGTCGACAGAGCTAGGGAAGTGGGGGGAGGGGATAGAGCCCCGTCGGGCTCGTCGACCCGCGGCTCCTGGCGGCTCTGCGGCCGAGTTAGGGAAGGAGGGGGGGAGGGGCAGACTCCCTGACAGCCGGGCGATGCGCGCGCACCGGCGGCTCGGCGGCACAGGTCGCGAGTGGGGGAGGCCCGGCCGGCAGGTGGACACGCGGGCACCGCCAGCTCGGCGGCAGAGTGAGGAAAGGGGGGGAGGGGCAGACACCTAGACAGCCGGGCGACGCGCGCGCGCCGGCGGCTCGTGACCAGAGGTCGCGTGTAGGGGAGCAACGGCCGGCAGGTGGACCCGCGGGCAGCGCCAGCTCGGCGGCAGAGTGAGGGAAGGAGGGGGAGGGGCGGATTCCAAGCCAGGCGGGCGACGCGCGCGCGCTGGCGTCTCGTCACCAGAGATCGCGAGTGCGAGAGGCCCGGCCGGCAGGTGGACACGCGGGCACCGCCGGCTCGGCGGCAGAGTCAGGGAAGTGGGGGGAGGGGATAGAGCCCCGTCGGGCTCGTCGACCCGCGGCTCCTGGCGGCTCTGCGGCCGAGTTGGGGAAGGAGGGGGGGAGGGGCAGACTCCCTGACAGCCGGGCGATGCGCGCGCGCCGGCGGCTCGGCGGCACAGGTCGCGAGTGGGGGAGGCCCGGCCGGCAGGTGGACACGCGGGCACCGCCAGCTCGGCGGCAGAGTGAGGAAAGGGGGGGCGGGGCAGACACCTCGACAGCCGGGCGACGCGCGCGCGCTGGCGGCTCGTCACCAGAGGTCGCGAGTGCGAGAGGCCAGGCCGGCAGGTGGACACGCGGGCACCCGCAGCTCGTCGGCAGGGTTAGGGAAGGGGGGGAGGGGATAGAGCCCCGTCCGGCTGGTCGACCCGCGGGCACTGCCAGGCGGGCGACGGGCGCGCGCTGGCGGCTGGGCGGGCGAGGTCGCCAGTGGGAGAGGCCCGGCCGGCAGGTGCCCGCGGGCAACGCCAGCTGGGCGGCAGAGTGAGGGGAGGAGCGGGGGAGGGGCAGACAGCCTGACAGCCGGGCGACGGGCGCGCGCTGGCGGCTCGGCGGGCGAGGTCGCGAGTGGGAGAGCCCCGGTCGCAGGTGGACCCGCGGGCACCCGCAGCTCGTCGACAGAGCTAGGGAAGTGGGGGGAGGGGATAGAGCCCCGTCGGGCTCGTCGACCCGCGGCTCCTGGCGGCTCTGCGGCCGAGTTAGGGAAGGAGGGGGGGAGGGGCAGACTCCCTGACAGCCGGGCGATGCGCGCGCGCCGGCGGCTCGGCGGCACAGGTCGCGAGTGGGGGAGGCCCGGCCGGCAGGTGGACACGCGGGCACCGCCAGCTCGGCGGCAGAGTGAGGAAAGGGGGGGGAGGGGCAGACACCTAGACAGCCGGGCGACGCGCGCGCGCCGGCGGCTCGTGACCAGAGGTCGCGTGTAGGGGAGCACCGGCCGGCAGGTGGACCCGCGGGCACCGCCAGCTCGGCGGCAGAGTGAGGGAAGGAGGGGGAGGGGCGGATTCCAAGCCAGGCGGGCGACGCGCGCGCGCTGGCGTCTCGTCACCAGAGATCGCGAGTGCGAGAGGCCCGGCCGGCAGGTGGACACGCGGGCACCGCCGGCTCGGCGGCAGAGTCAGGGAAGTGGGGGGAGGGGATAGAGCCCCGTCGGGCTCGTCGACCCGCGGCTCCTGGCGGCTCTGCGGCCGAGTTGGGGAAGGAGGGGGGGAGGGGCAGACTCCCTGACATCCGGGCGATGCGCGCGCGCCGGCGGCTCGGCGGCACAGGTCGCGAGTGGGGGAGGCCCGGCCGGCAGGTGGACACGCGGGCACCGCCAGCTCGGCGGCAGAGTGAGGAAAGGGGGGGCGGGGCAGAGACCTCGACAGCCGGGCGACGCGCGCGCGCTGGCGGCTCGTGACCAGAGGTCGCGAGTGCGACAGGCCCGGCCGGCAGGTGGACCCGCGGGCACCGCCAGCTCGGCGGCAGAGTGAAGGAAGGAGGGGGAGGGGCGGATTCCAAGCCAGGCGGGCGACGCGCGCGCGCTGGCGTCTCGTCACCAGAGATCGCGAGTGCGAGAGGCCCGGCCGGCAGGTGGACACGCGGGCACCGCCGGCTCGGCGGCAGAGTCAGGGAAGTGGGGGGAGGGGATAGAGCCCCGTCGGGCTCGTCGAC
The DNA here is from genome assembly GCF_054371585.1 of Giraffa tippelskirchi. Lineage (NCBI taxonomy): Eukaryota > Metazoa > Chordata > Mammalia > Artiodactyla > Giraffidae > Giraffa > Giraffa tippelskirchi. The sequence continues at coordinate 70,621,947 of NC_137282.1, forward strand.
CCGCGGCTCCTGGCGGCTCTGCGGCCGAGTTAGGGAAGGAGGGGGGGAGGGGCAGACTCCCTGACAGCCGGGCGATGCGCGCGCGCCGGCGGCTCGGCGGCACAGGTCGCGAGTGGGGGAGGCCCGGCCGGCAGGTGGACACGCGGGCACCGCCAGCTCGGCGGCAGAGTGAGGAAAGGGGGGGCGGGGCAGACACCTCGACAGCCGGGCGACGCGCGCGCGCTGGCGGCTCGTCACCAGAGGTCGCGAGTGCGAGAGGCCCGGCCGGCAGGTGGACACGCGGGCACCGCCAGCTCGGCGGCAGAGTCAGGGAAGTGGGGGGAGGGGATAGAGCCCCGTCGGGCTCGTCGACCCGCGGCTCCTGGCGGCTCTGCGGCCGAGTTAGGGAAGGAGGGGGGGAGGGGCAGACTCCCTGACAGCCGGGCGATGCGCGCGCGCCGGCGGCTCGGCGGCACAGGTCGCGAGTGGGGGAGGCCCGGCCGGCAGGTGGACACGCGGGCACCGCCAGCTCGGCGGCAGAGTGAGGAAAGGGGGGGCGGGGCAGACACCTCGACAGCCGGGCGACGCGCGCGCGCTGGCGGCTCGTCACCAGAGGTCGCGAGTGCGAGAGGCCAGGCCGGCAGGTGGACACGCGGGCACCCGCAGCTCGTCGGCAGGGTTAGGGAAGGGGGGGAGGGGATAGAGCCCCGTCCGGCTGGTCGACCCGCGGGCACTGCCAGGCGGGCGACGGGCGCGCGCTGGCGGCTGGGCGGGCGAGGTCGCCAGTGGGAGAGGCCCGGCCGGCAGGTGCCCGCGGGCAACGCCAGCTGGGCGGCAGAGTGAGGGGAGGAGCGGGGGAGGGGCAGACAGCCTGACAGCCGGGCGACCGGCGCGCGCTGGCGGCTCGGCGGGCGAGGTCGCGAGTGGGAGAGCCCCGGTCGCAGGTGGACCCGCGGGCACCCGCAGCTCGTCGACAGAGCTAGGGAAGTGGGGGGAGGGGATAGAGCCCCGTCGGGCTCGTCGACCCGCGGCTCCTGGCGGCTCTGCGGCCGAGTTGGGGAAGGAGGGGGGGAGGGGCAGACTCCCTGACAGCCGGGCGATGCGCGCGCGCCGGCGGCTCGGCGGCACAGGTCGCGAGTGGGGGAGGCCCGGCCGGCAGGTGGACACGCGGGCACCGCCAGCTCGGCGGCAGAGTGAGGAAAGGGGGGGCGGGGCAGACACCTCGACAGCCGGGCGACGCGCGCGCGCTGGCGGCTCGTCACCAGAGGTCGCGAGTGCGAGAGGCCCGGCCGGCAGGTGGACACGGGGGCACCGCCGGCTCGGCGGCAGAGTCAGGGAAGTGGGGGGAGGGGATAGAGCCCCGTCGGGCTCGTCGACCCGCGGCTCCTGGCGGCTCTGCGGCCGAGTTGGGGAAGGAGGGGGGGAGGGGCAGACTCCCTGACAGCCGGGCGATGCGCGCGCGCCGGCGGCTCGGCGGCACAGGTCGCGAGTGGGGGAGGCCCGGCCGGCAGGTGGACACGCGGGCACCGCCAGCTCGGCGGCAGAGTGAGGAAAGGGGGGGCGGGGCAGACACCTCGACAGCCGGGCGACGCGCGCGCGCTGGCGGCTCGTCACCAGAGGTCGCGAGTGCGAGAGGCCCGGCCGGCAGGTGGACACGGGGGCACCGCCGGCTCGGCGGCAGAGTCAGGGAAGTGGGGGGAGGGGATAGAGCCCCGTCGGGCTCGTCGACCCGCGGCTCCTGGCGGCTCTGCGGCCGAGTTGGGGAAGGAGGGGGGGAGGGGCAGACTCCCTGACAGCCGGGCGCTGCGCGCGCCGGCGGCTCGGCGGCACAGGTCGCGAGTGGGGGAGGCCCGGCCGGCAGGTGGACACGCGGGCACCGCCAGCTCGGCGGCAGAGTGAGGAAAGGGGGGGGAGGGGCAGACACCTAGACAGCCGGGCGACGCGCGCGCGCCGGCGGCTCGTGACCAGAGGTCGCGTGTATGGGAGCACCGGCCGGCAGGTGGACCCGCGGGCAGCGCCAGCTCGGCGGCAGAGTGAGGGAAGGAGGGGGAGGGGCGGATTCCAAGCCAGGCGGGCGACGCGCGCGCGCTGGCGTCTCGTCACCAGAGATCGCGAGTGCGAGAGGCCCGGCCGGCAGGTGGACACGCGGGCACCGCCGGCTCGGCGGCAGAGTCAGGGAAGTGGGGGGAGGGGATAGAGCCCCGTCGGGCTCGTCGACCCGCGGCTCCTGGCGGCTCTGCGGCCGAGTTGGGGAAGGAGGGGGGGAGGGGCAGACTCCCTGACAGCCGGGCGATGCGCGCGCGCCGGCGGCTCGGCGGCACAGGTCGCGAGTGGGGGAGGCCCGGCCGGCAGGTGGACACGCGGGCACCGCCAGCTCGGCGGCAGAGTGAGGAAAGGGGGGGCGGGGCAGACACCTCGACAGCCGGGCGACGCGCGCGCGCTGGCGGCTCGTCACCAGAGGTCGCGAGTGCGAGAGGCCAGGCCGGCAGGTGGACACGCGGGCACCCGCAGCTCGTCGGCAGGGTTAGGGAAGGGGGGGAGGGGATAGAGCCCCGTCCGGCTGGTCGACCCGCGGGCACTGCCAGGCGGGCGACGGGCGCGCGCTGGCGGCTGGGCGGGCGAGGTCGCCAGTGGGAGAGGCCCGGCCGGCAGGTGCCCGCGGGCAACGCCAGCTGGGCGGCAGAGTGAGGGGAGGAGCGGGGGAGGGGCAGACAGCCTGACAGCCGGGCGACGGGCGCGCGCTGGCGGCTCGGCGGGCGAGGTCGCGAGTGGGAGAGCCCCGGTCGCAGGTGGACCCACGGGCACCCGCAGCTCGTCGACAGAGCTAGGGAAGTGGGGGGAGGGGATAGAGCCCCGTCGGGCTCGTCGACCCGCGGCTCCTGGCGGCTCTGCGGCCGAGTTAGGGAAGGAGGGGGGGAGGGGCAGACTCCCTGACAGCCGGGCGATGCGCGCGCGCCGGCGGCTCGGCGGCACAGGTCGCGAGTGGGGGAGGCCCGGCCGGCAGGTGGACACGCGGGCACCGCCAGCTCGGCGGCAGAGTGAGGAAAGGGGGGGGAGGGGCAGACACCTAGACAGCCGGGCGACGCGCGCGCGCCGGCGGCTCGTGACCAGAGGTCGCGTGTAGGGGAGCACCGGCCGGCAGGTGGACCCGCGGGCACCGCCAGCTCGGCGGCAGAGTGAGGGAAGGAGGGGGAGGGGCGGATTCCAAGCCAGGCGGGCGACGCGCGCGCGCTGGCGTCTCGTCACCAGAGATCGCGAGTGCGAGAGGCCCGGCCGGCAGGTGGACACGCGGGCACCGCCGGCTCGGCGGCAGAGTCAGGGAAGTGGGGGGAGGGGATAGAGCCCCGTCGGGCTCGTCGACCCGCGGCTCCTGGCGGCTCTGCGGCCGAGTTGGGGAAGGAGGGGGGGAGGGGCAGACTCCCTGACAGCCGGGCGATGCGCGCGCGCCGGCGGCTCGGCGGCACAGGTCGCGAGTGGGGGAGGCCCGGCCGGCAGGTGGACACGCGGGCACCGCCAGCTCGGCGGCAGAGTGAGGAAAGGGGGGGCGGGGCAGACACCTCGACAGCCGGGCGACGCGCGCGCGCTGGCGGCTCGTCACCAGAGGTCGCGAGTGCGAGAGGCCCGGCCGGCAGGTGGACACGGGGGCACCGCCGGCTCGGCGGCAGAGTCAGGGAAGTGGGGGGAGGGGATAGAGCCCCGTTGGGCTCGTCGACCCGCGGCTCCTGGCGGCTCTGCGGCCGAGTTGGGGAAGGAGGGGGGGAGGGGCAGACTCCCTGACAGCCGGGCGATGCGCGCGCGCCGGCGGCTCGGCGGCACAGGTCGCGAGTGGGGGAGGCCCGGCCGGCAGGTGGACACGCGGGCACCGCCAGCTCGGCGGCAGAGTGAGGAAAGGGGGGGCGGGGCAGACACCTCGACAGCCGGGCGACGCGCGCGCGCTGGCGGCTCGTCACCAGAGGTCGCGAGTGCGACAGGCCCGGCCGGCAGGTGGACACGCGGGCACCCGCAGCTCGTCGGCAGGGTTAGGGAAGGGGGGGGAGGGGATAGAGCCCCGTCCGGCTGGTCGACCCGCGGGAACTGCCAGGCGGGCGACGGGCGCGCGCTGGCGGCTGGGCGGGCGAGGTCGCCAGTGGGAGAGGCCCGGCCGGCAGGTGCCCGCGGGCAACGCCAGCTGGGCGGCAGAGTGAGGGGAGGAGCGGGGGAGGGGCAGACAGCCTGACAGCCGGGCGACGGGCGCGCGCTGGCGGCTCGGCGGGCGAGGTCGCGAGTGGGAGAGCCCCGGTCGCAGGTGGCCCCGCGGGCACCCGCAGCTCGTCGACAGAGTTAGGGAAGTGGGGGGAGGGGATAGAGCCCCGTCGGGCTCGTCGACCCGCGGCTCCTGGCGGCTCTGCGGCCGAGTTAGGGAAGGAGGGGGGGAGGGGCAGACTCCCTGACAGCCGGGCGATGCGCGCGCGCCGGCGGCTCGGCGGCACAGGTCGCGAGTGGGGGAGGCCCGGCCGGCAGGTGGACACGCGGGCACCGCCAGCTCGGCGGCAGAGTGAGGAAAGGGGGGGGAGGGGCAGACACCTAGACAGCCGGGCGACGCGCGCGCGCCGGCGGCTCGTGACCAGAGGTCGCGTGTATGGGAGCACCGGCCGGCAGGTGGACCCGCGGGCAGCGCCAGCTCGGCGGCAGAGTGAGGGAAGGAGGGGGAGGGGCGGATTCCAAGCCAGGCGGGCGACGCGCGCGCGCTGGCGTCTCGTCACCAGAGATCGCGAGTGCGAGAGGCCCGGCCGGCAGGTGGACACGCGGGCACCGCCGGCTCGGCGGCAGAGTCAGGGAAGTGGGGGGAGGGGATAGAGCCCCGTCGGGCTCGTCGACCCGCGGCTCCTGGCGGCTCTGCGGCCGAGTTGGGGAAGGAGGGGGGGAGGGGCAGACTCCCTGACAGCCGGGCGATGCGCGCGCGCCGGCGGCTCGGCGGCACAGGTCGCGAGTGGGGGAGGCCCGGCCGGCAGGTGGACACGCGGGCACCGCCAGCTCGGCGGCAGAGTGAGGAAAGGGGGGGCGGGGCAGACACCTCGACAGCCGGGCGACGCGCGCGCGCTGGCGGCTCGTCACCAGAGGTCGCGAGTGCGAGAGGCCAGGCCGGCAGGTGGACACGCGGGCACCCGCAGCTCGTCGGCAGGGTTAGGGAAGGGGGGGAGGGGATAGAGCCCCGTCCGGCTGGTCGACCCGCGGGCACTGCCAGGCGGGCGACGGGCGCGCGCTGGCGGCTGGGCGGGCGAGGTTGCCAGTGGGAGAGGCCCGGCCGGCAGGTGCCCGCGGGCAACGCCAGCTGGGCGGCAGAGTGAGGGGAGGAGCGGGGGAGGGGCAGACAGCCTGACAGCCGGGCGACGGGCGCGCGCTGGCGGCTCGGCGGGCGAGGTCGCGAGTGGGAGAGCCCCGGTCGCAGGTGGACCCGCGGGCACCCGCAGCTCGTCGACAGAGCTAGGGAAGTGGGGGGAGGGGATAGAGCCCCGTCGGGCTCGTCGACCCGCGGCTCCTGGCGGCTCTGCGGCCGAGTTGGGGAAGGAGGGGGGGAGGGGCAGACTCCCTGACAGCCGGGCGATGCGCGCGCGCCGGCGGCTCGGCGGCACAGGTCGCGAGTGGGGGAGGCCCGGCCGGCAGGTGGACACGCGGGCACCGCCAGCTCGGCGGCAGAGTGAGGAAAGGGGGGGCGGGGCAGACACCTCGACAGCCGGGCGATGCGCGCGCGCTGGCGGCTCGTCAACAGAGGTCGCGAGTGCGAGAGGCCCGGCCGGCAGGTGGACACGGGGGCACCGCCGGCTCGGCGGCAGAGTCAGGGAAGTGGGGGGAGGGGATAGAGCCCCGTCGGGCTCGTCGACCCGCGGCTCCTGGCGGCTCTGCGGCCGAGTTGGGGAAGGAGGGGGGGAGGGGCAGACTCCCTGACAGCCGGGCGATGCGCGCGCGCCGGCGGCTCGGCGGCACAGGTCGCGAGTGGGGGAGGCCCGGCCGGCAGGTGGACACGCGGGCACCGCCAGCTCGGCGGCAGAGTGAGGAAAGGGGGGGCGGGGCAGACACCTCGACAGCCGGGCGACGCGCGCGCGCTGGCGGCTCGTCACCAGAGGTCGCGAGTGCGAGAGGCCCGGCCGGCAGGTGGACACGGGGGCACCGCCGGCTCGGCGGCAGAGTCAGGGAAGTGGGGGGAGGGGATAGAGCCCCGTCGGGCTCGTCGACCCGCGGCTCCTGGCGGCTCTGCGGCCGAGTTGGGGAAGGAGGGGGGGAGGGGCAGACTCCCTGACAGCCGGGCGATGCGCGCGCGCCGGCGGCTCGGCGGCACAGGTCGCGAGTGGGGGAGGCCCGGCCGGCAGGTGGACACGCGGGCACCGCCAGCTCGGCGGCAGAGTGAGGAAAGGGGGGGGAGGGGCAGACACCTAGACAGCCGGGCGACGCGCGCGCGCCGGCGGCTCGTGACCAGAGGTCGCGTGTATGGGAGCACCGGCCGGCAGGTGGACCCGCGGGCAGCGCCAGCTCGGCGGCAGAGTGAGGGAAGGAGGGGGAGGGGCGGATTCCAAGCCAGGCGGGCGACGCGCGCGCGCTGGCGTCTCGTCACCAGAGATCGCGAGTGCGAGAGGCCCGGCCGGCAGGTGGACACGCGGGCACCGCCGGCTCGGCGGCAGAGTCAGGGAAGTGGGGGGAGGGGATAGAGCCCCGTCGGGCTCGTCGACCCGCGGCTCCTGGCGGCTCTGCGGCCGAGTTGGGGAAGGAGGGGGGGAGGGGCAGACTCCCTGACAGCCGGGCGATGCGCGCGCGCCGGCGGCTCGGCGGCACAGGTCGCGAGTGGGGGAGGCCCGGCCGGCAGGTGGACACGCGGGCACCGCCAGCTCGGCGGCAGAGTGAGGAAAGGGGGGGCGGGGCAGACACCTCGACAGCCGGGCGACGCGCGCGCGCTGGCGGCTCGTCACCAGAGGTCGCGAGTGCGAGAGGCCAGGCCGGCAGGTGGACACGCGGGCACCCGCAGCTCGTCGGCAGGGTTAGGGAAGGGGGGGAGGGGATAGAGCCCCGTCCGGCTGGTCGACCCGCGGGCACTGCCAGGCGGGCGACGGGCGCGCGCTGGCGGCTGGGCGGGCGAGGTCGCCAGTGGGAGAGGCCCGGGCGGCAGGTGCCCGCGGGCAACGCCAGCTGGGCGGCAGAGTGAGGGGAGGAGCGGGGGAGGGGCAGACAGCCTGACAGCCGGGCGACGGGCGCGCGCTGGCGGCTCGGCGGGCGAGGTCGCGAGTGGGAGAGCCCCGGTCGCAGGTGGACCCGCGGGCACCCGCAGCTCGTCGACAGAGCTAGGGAAGTGGGGGGAGGGGATAGAGCCCCGTCGGGCTCGTCGACCCGCGGCTCCTGGCGGCTCTGCGGCCGAGTTAGGGAAGGAGGGGGGGAGGGGCAGACTCCCTGACAGCCGGGCGATGCGCGCGCGCCGGCGGCTCGGCGGCACAGGTCGCGAGTGGGGGAGGCCCGGCCGGCAGGTGGACACGCGGGCACCGCCAGCTCGGCGGCAGAGTGAGGAAAGGGGGGGGAGGGGCAGACACCTAGACAGCCGGGCGACGCGCGCGCGCCGGCGGCTCGTGACCAGAGGTCGCGTGTAGGGGAGCACCGGCCGGCAGGTGGACCCGCGGGCACCGCCAGCTCGGCGGCAGAGTGAGGGAAGGAGGGGGAGGGGCGGATTCCAAGCCAGGCGGGCGACGCGCGCGCGCTGGCGTCTCGTCACCAGAGATCGCGAGTGCGAGAGGCCCGGCCGGCAGGTGGACACGCGGGCACCGCCGGCTCGGCGGCAGAGTCAGGGAAGTGGGGGGAGGGGATAGAGCCCCGTCGGGCTCGTCGACCCGCGGCTCCTGGCGGCTCTGCGGCCGAGTTGGGGAAGGAGGGGGGGAGGGGCAGACTCCCTGACAGCCGGGCGATGCGCGCGCGCCGGCGGCTCGGCGGCACAGGTCGCGAGTGGGGGAGGCCCGGCCGGCAGGTGGACACGCGGGCACCGCCAGCTCGGCGGCAGAGTGAGGAAAGGGGGGGCGGGGCAGACACCTCGACAGCCGGGCGACGCGCGCGCGCTGGCGGCTCGTCACCAGAGGTCGCGAGTGCGACAGGCCCGGCCGGCAGGTGGACACGCGGGCACCCGCAGCTCGTCGGCAGGGTTAGGGAAGGGGGGGGAGGGGATAGAGCCCCGTCCGGCTGGTCGACCCGCGGGAACTGCCAGGCGGGCGACGGGCGCGCGCTGGCGGCTGGGCGGGCGAGGTCGCCAGTGGGAGAGGCCCGGCCGGCAGGTGCCCGCGGGCAACGCCAGCTGGGCGGCAGAGTGAGGGGAGGAGCGGGGGAGGGGCAGACAGCCTGACAGCCGGGCGACGGGCGCGCGCTGGCGGCTCGGCGGGCGAGGTCGCGAGTGGGAGAGCCCCGGTCGCAGGTGGCCCCGCGGGCACCCGCAGCTCGTCGACAGAGTTAGGGAAGTGGGGGGAGGGGATAGAGCCCCGTCGGGCTCGTCGACCCGCGGCTCCTGGCGGCTCTGCGGCCGAGTTAGGGAAGGAGGGGGGGAGGGGCAGACTCCCTGACAGCCGGGCGATGCGCGCGCGCCGGCGGCTCGGCGGCACAGGTCGCGAGTGGGGGAGGCCCGGCCGGCAGGTGGACACGCGGGCACCGCCAGCTCGGCGGCAGAGTGAGGAAAGGGGGGGGAGGGGCAGACACCTAGACAGCCGGGCGACGCGCGCGCGCCGGCGGCTCGTGACCAGAGGTCGCGTGTATGGGAGCACCGGCCGGCAGGTGGACCCGCGGGCAGCGCCAGCTCGGCGGCAGAGTGAGGGAAGGAGGGGGAGGGGCGGATTCCAAGCCAGGCGGGCGACGCGCGCGCGCTGGCGTCTCGTCACCAGAGATCGCGAGTGCGAGAGGCCCGGCCGGCAGGTGGACACGCGGGCACCGCCGGCTCGGCGGCAGAGTCAGGGAAGTGGGGGGAGGGGATAGAGCCCCGTCGGGCTCGTCGACCCGCGGCTCCTGGCGGCTCTGCGGCCGAGTTGGGGAAGGAGGGGGGGAGGGGCAGACTCCCTGACAGCCGGGCGATGCGCGCGCGCCGGCGGCTCGGCGGCACAGGTCGCGAGTGGGGGAGGCCCGGCCGGCAGGTGGACACGCGGGCACCGCCAGCTCGGCGGCAGAGTGAGGAAAGGGGGGGCGGGGCAGACACCTCGACAGCCGGGCGACGCGCGCGCGCTGGCGGCTCGTCACCAGAGGTCGGGAGTGCGAGAGGCCAGGCCGGCAGGTGGACACGCGGGCACCCGCAGCTCGTCGGCAGGGTTAGGGAAGGGGGGAAGGGGATAGAGCCCCGTCCGGCTGGTCGACCCGCGGGCACTGCCAGGCGGGCGACGGGCGCGCGCTGGCGGCTGGACGGGCGCGGTCGCCAGTGGGAGAGGCCCGGCCGGCAGGTGCCCGCGGGCAACGCCAGCTGGGCGGCAGAGTGAGGGGAGGAGCGGGGGAGGGGCAGACAGCCTGACAGCCGGGCGACGGGCGCGCGCTGGCGGCTCGGCGGGCGAGGTCGCGAGTGGGAGAGCCCCGGTCGCAGGTGGCCCCGCGGGCACCCGCAGCTCGTCGACAGAGTTAGGGAAGTGGGGGGAGGGGATAGAGCCCCGTCGGGCTCGTCGACCCGAGGCTCCTGGCGGCTCTGCGGCCGAGTTAGGGAAGGAGGGGGGGAGGGGCAGACTCCCTGACAGCCGGGCGATGCGCGCGCGCCGGCGGCTCGGCGGCACAGGTCGCGAGTGGGGGAGGCCCGGCCGGCAGGTGGACACGCGGGCACCGCCAGCTCGGCGGCAGAGTGAGGAAAGGGGGGGGAGGGGCAGACACCTAGACAGCCGGGCGACGCGCGCGCGCCGGCGGCTCGTGACCAGAGGTCGCGTGTATGGGAGCACCGGCCGGCAGGTGGACCCGCGGGCAGCGCCAGCTCGGCGGCAGAGTGAGGGAAGGAGGGGGAGGGGCGGATTCCAAGCCAGGCGGGCGACGCGCGCGCGCTGGCGTCTCGTCACCAGAGATCGCGAGTGCGAGAGGCCCGGCCGGCAGGTGGACACGCGGGCACCGCCGGCTCGGCGGCAGAGTCAGGGAAGTGGGGGGAGGGGATAGAGCCCCGTCGGGCTCGTCGACCCGCGGCTCCTGGCGGCTCTGCGGCCGAGTTGGGGAAGGAGGGGGGAGGGGCAGACTCCCTGACAGCCGGGCGATGCGCGCGCGCCGGCGGCTCGGCGGCACAGGTCGCGAGTGGGGGAGGCCCGGCCGGCAGGTGGACACGCGGGCACCGCCAGCTCGGCGGCAGAGTGAGGGGAGGAGCGGGGGAGGGGCCGACAGCCTGACAGCCGGGCGACGGGCGCGCGCTGGCGGCTCGGCGGGCGAGGTCGCGAGTGGGAGAGCCCCGGTCGCAGGTGGCCCCGCGGGCACCCGCAGCTCGTCGACAGAGTTAGGGAAGTGGGGGGAGGGGATAGAGCCCCGTCGGGCTCGTCGACCCGCGGCTCCTGGCGGCTCTGCGGCCGAGTTAGGGAAGGAGGGGGGAGGGGCAGACTCCCTGACAGCCGGGCGATGCGCGCGCGCCGGCGGCTCGGCGGCACAGGTCGCGAGTGGGGGAGGCCCGGCCGGCAGGTGGACACGCGGGCACCGCCAGCTCGGCGGCAGAGTGAGGAAAGGGGGGGGAGGGGCAGACACCTAGACAGCCGGGCGACGCGCGCGCGCCGGCGGCTCGTGACCAGAGGTCGCGTGTAGGGGAGCACCGGCCGGCAGGTGGACCCGCGGGCACCGCCAGCTCGGCGGCAGAGTGAGGAAAGGGGGGGCGGGGCAGACACCTCGACAGCCGGGCGACGCGCGCGCGCCGGCGGCTCGTGACCAGAGGTCGCGTGTAGGGGAGCAACGGCCGGCAGGTGGACCCGCGGGCAGCGCCAGCTCGGCGGCAGAGTGAGGGAAGGAGGGGGAGGGGCGGATTCCAAGCCAGGCGGGCGACGCGCGCGCGCTGGCGTCTCGTCACCAGAGATCGCGAGTGCGAGAGGCCCGGCCGGCAGGTGGACACGCGGGCACCGCCGGCTCGGCGGCAGAGTCAGGGAAGTGGGGGGAGGGGATAGAGCCCCGTCGGGCTCGTCGACCCGCGGCTCCTGGCGGCTCTGCGGCCGAGTTGGGGAAGGAGGGGGGGAGGGGCAGACTCCCTGACAGCCGGGCGATGCGCGCGCGCCGGCGGCTCGGCGGCACAGGTCGCGAGTGGGGGAGGCCCGGCCGGCAGGTGGACACGTGGGCACCCGCAGCTCGTCGGCAGGGTTAGGGAAGGGGGGGAGGGGATAGAGCCCCGTCCGGCTGGTCGACCCGCGGGAACTGCCAGGCGGGCGACGGGCGCGCGCTGGCGGCTGGGCGGGCGAGGTCGCCAGTGGGAGAGGCCCGGCCGGCAGGTGCCCGCGGGCAACGCCAGCTGGGCGGCAGAGTGAGGGGAGGAGCGGGGGAGGGGCAGACAGCCTGACAGCCGGGCGACGGGCGCGCGCTGGCGGCTCGGCGGGCGAGGTCGCGAGTGGGAGAGCCCCGGTCGCAGGTGGCCCCGCGGGCACCCGCAGCTCGTCGACAGAGTTAGGGAAGTGGGGGGAGGGGATAGAGCCCCGTCGGGCTCGTCGACCCGCGGCTCCTGGCGGCTCTGCGGCCGAGTTAGGGAAGGAGGGGGGGAGGGGCAGACTCCCTGACAGCCGGGCGATGCGCGCGCGCCGGCGGCTCGGCGGCACAGGTCGCGAGTGGGGGAGGCCCGGCCGGCAGGTGGACACGCGGGCACCGCCAGCTCGGCGGCAGAGTGAGGAAAGGGGGGGGAGGGGCAGACACCTAGACAGCCGGGCGACGCGCGCGCGCCGGCGGCTCGTGACCAGAGGTCGCGTGTATGGGAGCACCGGCCGGCAGGTGGACCCGCGGGCAGCGCCAGCTCGGCGGCAGAGTGAGGGAAGGAGGGGGAGGGGCGGATTCCAAGCCAGGCGGGCGACGCGCGCGCGCTGGCGTCTCGTCACCAGAGATCGCGAGTGCGAGAGGCCCGGCCGGCAGGTGGACACGCGGGCACCGCCGGCTCGGCGGCAGAGTCAGGGAAGTGGGGGGAGGGGATAGAGCCCCGTCGGGCTCGTCGACCCGCGGCTCCTGGCGGCTCTGCGGCCGAGTTGGGGAAGGAGGGGGGGAGGGGCAGACTCCCTGACAGCCGGGCGATGCGCGCGCGCCGGCGGCTCGGCGGCACAGGTCGCGAGTGGGGGAGGCCCGGCCGGCAGGTGGACACGCGGGCACCGCCAGCTCGGCGGCAGAGTGAGGAAAGGGGGGGCGGGGCAGACACCTCGACAGCCGGGCGACGCGCGCGCGCTGGCGGCTCGTCACCAGAGGTCGCGAGTGCGAGAGGCCCGGCCGGCAGGTGGACACGGGGGCACCGCCGGCTCGGCGGCAGAGTCAGGGAAGTGGGGGGAGGGGATAGAGCCCCGTCGGGCTCGTCGACCCGCGGCTCCTGGCGGCTCTGCGGCCGAGTTGGGGAAGGAGGGGGGGAGGGGCAGACTCCCTGACAGCCGGGCGATGCGCGCGCGCCGGCGCCTCGGCGGCACAGGTCGCGAGTGGGGGAGGCCCGGCCGGCAGGTGGACACGCGGGCACCGCCAGCTCGGCGGCAGAGTGAGGAAAGGGGGGGCGGGGCAGACACCTCGACAGCCGGGCGACGCGCGCGCGCTGGCGGCTCGTCACCAGAGGTCGGGAGTGCGAGAGGCCAGGCCGGCAGGTGGACACGCGGGCACCCGCAGCTCGTCGGCAGGGTTAGGGAAGGGGGGAAGGGGATAGAGCCCCGTCCGGCTGGTCGACCCGCGGGCACTGCCAGGCGGGCGACGGGCGCGCGCTGGCGGCTGGGCGGGCGCGGTCGCCAGTGGGAGAGGCCCGGCCGGCAGGTGCCCGCGGGCAACGCCAGCTGGGCGGCAGAGTGAGGGGAGGAGCGGGGGAGGGGCAGACAGCCTGACAGCCGGGCGACGGGCGCGCGCTGGCGGCTCGGCGGGCGAGGTCGCGAGTGGGAGAGCCCCGGTCGCAGGTGGCCCCGCGGGCACCCGCAGCTCGTCGACAGAGTTAGGGAAGTGGGGGGAGGGGATAGAGCCCCGTCGGGCTCGTCGACCCGCGGCTCCTGGCGGCTCTGCGGCCGAGTTAGGGAAGGAGGGGGGGAGGGGCAGACTCCCTGACAGCCGGGCGATGCGCGCGCGCCGGCGGCTCGGCGGCACAGGTCGCGAGTGGGGGAGGCCCGGCCGGCAGATGGACACGCGGGCACCGCCAGCTCGGCGGCAGAGTGAGGAAAGGGGGGGGAGGGGCAGACACCTAGACAGCCGGGCGACGCGCGCGCGCCGGCGGCTCGTGACCAGAGGTCGCGTGTATGGGAGCACCGGCCGGCAGGTGGACCCGCGGGCAGCGCCAGCTCGGCGGCAGAGTGAGGGAAGGAGGGGGAGGGGCGGATTCCAAGCCAGGCGGGCGACGCGCGCGCGCTGGCGTCTCGTAACCAGAGATCGCGAGTGCGAGAGGCCCGGCCGGCAGGTGGACACGCGGGCACCGCCGGCTCGGCGGCAGAGTCAGGGAAGTGGGGGGAGGGGATAGAGCCCCGTCGGGCTCGTCGACCCGCGGCTCCTGGCGGCTCTGCGGCCGAGTTGGGGAAGGAGGGGGGGAGGGGCAGACTCCCTGACAGCCGGGCGATGCGCGCGCGCCGGCGGCTCGGCGGCACAGGTCGCGAGTGGGGGAGGCCCGGCCGGCAGGTGGACACGCGGGCACCGCCAGCTCGGCGGCAGAGTGAGGAAAGGGGGGGCGGGGCAGACACCTCGACAGCCGGGCGACGCGCGCGCGCTGGCGGCTCGTCACCAGAGGTCGCGAGTGCGAGAGGCCAGGCCGGCAGGTGGACACGCGGGCACCCGCAGCTCGTCGGCAGGGTTAGGGAAGGGGGGGAGGGGATAGAGCCCCGTCCGGCTGGTCGACCCGCGGGCACTGCCAGGCGGGCGACGGGCGCGCGCTGGCGGCTGGGCGGGCGAGGACGCCAGTGGGAGAGGCCCGGCCGGCAGGTGCCCGCGGGCAACGCCAGCTGGGCGGCAGAGTGAGGGGAGGAGCGGGGGAGGGGCCGACAGCCTGACAGCCGGGCGACGGGCGCGCGCTGGCGGCTCGGCGGGCGAGGTCGCGAGTGGGAGAGCCCCGGTCGCAGGTGGCCCCGCGGGCACCCGCAGCTCGTCGACAGAGTTAGGGAAGTGGGGGGAGAGGATAGAGCCCCGTAGGGTTCGTCGACCCGCGGCTCCTGGCGGCTCTGCGGCCGAGTTAGGGAAGGAGGGGGGAGGGGCAGACTCCCTGACAGCCGGGCGATGCGCGCGCGCCGGCGGCTCGGCGGCACAGGTCGCGAGTGGGGGAGGCCCGGCCGGCAGGTGGACACGCGGGCACCGCCAGCTCGGCGGCAGAGTGAGGAAAGGGGGGGAGGGGCAGACACCTAGACAGCCGGGCGACGCGCGCGCGCCGGCGGCTCGTGACCAGAGGTCGCGTGTAGGGGAGCACCGGCCGGCAGGTGGACCCGCGGGCACCGCCAGCTCGGCGGCAGAGTGAGGAAAGGGGGGGCGGGGCAGACACCTCGACAGCCGGGCGACGCGCGCGCGCTGGCGGCTCGTGACCAGAGGTCGCGAGTGCGACAGGCCCGGCCGGCAGGTGGACCCGCGGGCACCGCCAGCTCGGCGGCAGAGTGAGGAAAGGGGGGGGAGGGGCAGACACCTAGACAGCCGGGCGACGCGCGCGCGCTGGCGGCTCGTGACCAGAGGTCGCGTGTAGGGGAGCACCGGCCGGCAGGTGGAACCGCGGGCACCGCCAGCTCGGCTGCAGAGTGAGGGAAGGAGGGGGAGGGGCGGATTCCAAGCCAGGCGGGCGACGCGCGCGCGCTGGCGTCTCGTCACCAGAGATCGCGAGTGCGAGAGGCCCGGCCGGCAGGTGGACACGCGGGCACCGCCGGCTCGGCGGCAGAGTCAGGGAAGTGGGGGGAGGGGATAGAGCCCCGTCGGGCTCGTCGACCCGCGGCTCCTGGCGGCTCTGCGGCCGAGTTAGGGAAGGAGGGGGGGAGGGGCAGACTCCCTGACAGCCGGGCGATGCGCGCGCGCCGGCGGCTCGGCGGCACAGGTCGCGAGTGGGGGAGGCCCGGCCGGCAGGTGGACACGCGGGCACCGCCAGCTCGGCGGCAGAGTGAGGAAAGGGGGGGCGGGGCAGACACCTCGACAGCCGGGCGACGCGCGCGCGCTGGCGGCTCGTCACCAGAGGTCGCGAGTGCGAGAGGCCCGGCCGGCAGGTGGACACGGGGGCACCGCCGGCTCGGCGGCAGAGTCAGGGAAGTGGGGGGAGGGGATAGAGCCCCGTCGGGCTCGTCGACCCGCGGCTCCTGGCGGCTCTGCGGCCGAGTTGGGGAAGGAGGGGGGGAGGGGCAGACTCCCTGACAGCCGGGCGATGCGCGCGCGCCGGCGGCTCGGCGGCACAGGTCGCGAGTGGGGGAGGCCCGGCCGGCAGGTGGACACGCGGGCACCGCCAGCTCGGCGGCAGAGTGAGGAAAGGGGGGGCGGGGCAGACACCTCGACAGCCGGGCGACGCGCGCGCGCTGGCGGCTCGTCACCAGAGGTCGCGAGTGCGACAGGCCCGGCCGGCAGGTGGACACGCGGGCACCCGCAGCTCGTCGGCAGGGTTAGGGAAGGGGGGGGAGGGGATAGAGCCCCGTCCGGCTGGTCGACCCGCGGGCACTGCCAGGCGGGCGACGGGCGCGCGCTGGCGGCTGGGCGGGCGAGGTCGCCAGTGGGAGAGGCCCGGCCGGCAGGTGCCCGCGGGCAACGCCAGCTGGGCGGCAGAGTGAGGGGAGGAGCGGGGGAGGGGCAGACAGCCTGACAGCCGGGCGACGGGCGCGCGCTGGCGGCTCGGCGGGCGAGGTCGCGAGTGGGAGAGCCCCGGTCGCAGGTGGCCCCGCGGGCACCCGCAGCTCGTCGACAGAGTTAGGGAAGTGGGGGGAGGGGATAGAGCCCCGTCGGGCTCGTCGACCCGCGGCTCCTGGCGGCTCTGCGGCCGAGTTGGGGAAGGAGGGGGGAGGGGCAGACTCCCTGACAGCCGGGCGATGCGCGCGCGCCGGCGGCTCGGCGGCACAGGTCGCGAGTGGGGGAGGCCCGGCCGGCAGGTGGACACGCGGGCACCGCCAGCTCGGCGGCAGAGTGAGGAAAGGGGGGGCGGGGCAGACACCTCGACAGCCGGGCGACGCGCGCGCGCTGGCGGCTCGTCACCAGAGGTCGCGAGTGCGAGAGGCCCGGCCGGCAGGTGGACACGGGGGCACCGCCGGCTCGGCGGCAGAGTCAGGGAAGTGGGGGGAGGGGATAGAGCCCCGTCGGGCTCGTCGACCCGCGGCTCCTGGCGGCTCTGCGGCCGAGTTGGGGAAGGAGGGGGGGAGGGGCAGACTCCCTGACAGCCGGGCGATGCGCGCGCGCCGGCGCCTCGGCGGCACAGGTCGCGAGTGGGGGAGGCCCGGCCGGCAGGTGGACACGCGGGCACCGCCAGCTCGGCGGCAGAGTGAGGAAAGGGGGGGCGGGGCAGACACCTCGACAGCCGGGCGACGCGCGCGCGCTGGCGGCTCGTCACCAGAGGTCGGGAGTGCGAGAGGCCAGGCCGGCAGGTGGACACGCGGGCACCCGCAGCTCGTCGGCAGGGTTAGGGAAGGGGGGAAGGGGATAGAGCCCCGTCCGGCTGGTCGACCCGCGGGCACTGCCAGGCGGGCGACGGGCGCGCGCTGGCGGCTGGGCGGGCGCGGTCGCCAGTGGGAGAGGCCCGGCCGGCAGGTGCCCGCGGGCAACGCCAGCTGGGCGGCAGAGTGAGGGGAGGAGCGGGGGAGGGGCAGACAGCCTGACAGCCGGGCGACGGGCGCGCGCTGGCGGCTCGGCGGGCGAGGTCGCGAGTGGGAGAGCCCCGGTCGCAGGTGGCCCCGCGGGCACCCGCAGCTCGTCGACAGAGTTAGGGAAGTGGGGGGAGGGGATAGAGCCCCGTCGGGCTCGTCGACCCGCGGCTCCTGGCGGCTCTGCGGCCGAGTTAGGGAAGGAGGGGGGGAGGGGCAGACTCCCTGACAGCCGGGCGATGCGCGCGCGCCGGCGGCTCGGCGGCACAGGTCGCGAGTGGGGGAGGCCCGGCCGGCAGATGGACACGCGGGCACCGCCAGCTCGGCGGCAGAGTGAGGAAAGGGGGGGGAGGGGCAGACACCTAGACAGCCGGGCGACGCGCGCGCGCCGGCGGCTCGTGACCAGAGGTCGCGTGTATGGGAGCACCGGCCGGCAGGTGGACCCGCGGGCAGCGCCAGCTCGGCGGCAGAGTGAGGGAAGGAGGGGGAGGGGCGGATTCCAAGCCAGGCGGGCGACGCGCGCGCGCTGGCGTCTCGTAACCAGAGATCGCGAGTGCGAGAGGCCCGGCCGGCAGGTGGACACGCGGGCACCGCCGGCTCGGCGGCAGAGTCAGGGAAGTGGGGGGAGGGGATAGAGCCCCGTCGGGCTCGTCGACCCGCGGCTCCTGGCGGCTCTGCGGCCGAGTTGGGGAAGGAGGGGGGGAGGGGCAGACTCCCTGACAGCCGGGCGATGCGCGCGCGCCGGCGGCTCGGCGGCACAGGTCGCGAGTGGGGGAGGCCCGGCCGGCAGGTGGACACGCGGGCACCGCCAGCTCGGCGGCAGAGTGAGGAAAGGGGGGGCGGGGCAGACACCTCGACAGCCGGGCGACGCGCGCGCGCTGGCGGCTCGTCACCAGAGGTCGCGAGTGCGAGAGGCCAGGCCGGCAGGTGGACACGCGGGCACCCGCAGCTCGTCGGCAGGGTTAGGGAAGGGGGGGAGGGGATAGAGCCCCGTCCGGCTGGTCGACCCGCGGGCACTGCCAGGCGGGCGACGGGCGCGCGCTGGCGGCTGGGCGGGCGAGGACGCCAGTGGGAGAGGCCCGGCCGGCAGGTGCCCGCGGGCAACGCCAGCTGGGCGGCAGAGTGAGGGGAGGAGCGGGGGAGGGGCCGACAGCCTGACAGCCGGGCGACGGGCGCGCGCTGGCGGCTCGGCGGGCGAGGTCGCGAGTGGGAGAGCCCCGGTCGCAGGTGGCCCCGCGGGCACCCGCAGCTCGTCGACAGAGTTAGGGAAGTGGGGGGAGAGGATAGAGCCCCGTAGGGTTCGTCGACCCGCGGCTCCTGGCGGCTCTGCGGCCGAGTTAGGGAAGGAGGGGGGGAGGGGCAGACTCCCTGACAGCCGGGCGATGCGCGCGCGCCGGCGGCTCGGCGGCACAGGTCGCGAGTGGGGGAGGCCCGGCCGGCAGGTGGACACGCGGGCACCGCCAGCTCGGCGGCAGAGTGAGGAAAGGGGGGGGAGGGGCAGACACCTAGACAGCCGGGCGACGCGCGCGCGCCGGCGGCTCGTGACCAGAGGTCGCGTGTAGGGGAGCACCGGCCGGCAGGTGGACCCGCGGGCACCGCCAGCTCGGCGGCAGAGTGAGGAAAGGGGGGGCGGGGCAGACACCTCGACAGCCGGGCGACGCGCGCGCGCTGGCGGCTCGTGACCAGAGGTCGCGAGTGCGACAGGCCCGGCCGGCAGGTGGACCCGCGGGCACCGCCAGCTCGGCGGCAGAGTGAGGAAAGGGGGGGGAGGGGCAGACACCTAGACAGCCGGGCGACGCGCGCGCGCTGGCGGCTCGTGACCAGAGGTCGCGTGTAGGGGAGCACCGGCCGGCAGGTGGAACCGCGGGCACCGCCAGCTCGGCTGCAGAGTGAGGGAAGGAGGGGGAGGGGCGGATTCCAAGCCAGGCGGGCGACGCGCGCGCGCTGGCGTCTCGTCACCAGAGATCGCGAGTGCGAGAGGCCCGGCCGGCAGGTGGACACGCGGGCACCGCCGGCTCGGCGGCAGAGTCAGGGAAGTGGGGGGAGGGGATAGAGCCCCGTCGGGCTCGTCGACCCGCGGCTCCTGGCGGCTCTGCGGCCGAGTTAGGGAAGGAGGGGGGGAGGGGCAGACTCCCTGACAGCCGGGCGATGCGCGCGCGCCGGCGGCTCGGCGGCACAGGTCGCGAGTGGGGGAGGCCCGGCCGGCAGGTGGACACGCGGGCACCGCCAGCTCGGCGGCAGAGTGAGGAAAGGGGGGGCGGGGCAGACACCTCGACAGCCGGGCGACGCGCGCGCGCTGGCGGCTCGTCACCAGAGGTCGCGAGTGCGAGAGGCCCGGCCGGCAGGTGGACACGGGGGCACCGCCGGCTCGGCGGCAGAGTCAGGGAAGTGGGGGGAGGGGATAGAGCCCCGTCGGGCTCGTCGACCCGCGGCTCCTGGCGGCTCTGCGGCCGAGTTGGGGAAGGAGGGGGGGAGGGGCAGACTCCCTGACAGCCGGGCGATGCGCGCGCGCCGGCGGCTCGGCGGCACAGGTCGCGAGTGGGGGAGGCCCGGCCGGCAGGTGGACACGCGGGCACCGCCAGCTCGGCGGCAGAGTGAGGAAAGGGGGGGCGGGGCAGACACCTCGACAGCCGGGCGACGCGCGCGCGCTGGCGGCTCGTCACCAGAGGTCGCGAGTGCGACAGGCCCGGCCGGCAGGTGGACACGCGGGCACCCGCAGCTCGTCGGCAGGGTTAGGGAAGGGGGGGGAGGGGATAGAGCCCCGTCCGGCTGGTCGACCCGCGGGCACTGCCAGGCGGGCGACGGGCGCGCGCTGGCGGCTGGGCGGGCGAGGTCGCCAGTGGGAGAGGCCCGGCCGGCAGGTGCCCGCGGGCAACGCCAGCTGGGCGGCAGAGTGAGGGGAGGAGCGGGGGAGGGGCAGACAGCCTGACAGCCGGGCGACGGGCGCGCGCTGGCGGCTCGGCGGGCGAGGTCGCGAGTGGGAGAGCCCCGGTCGCAGGTGGCCCCGCGGGCACCCGCAGCTCGTCGACAGAGTTAGGGAAGTGGGGGGAGGGGATAGAGCCCCGTCGGGCTCGTCGACCCGCGGCTCCTGGCGGCTCTGCGGCCGAGTTAGGGAAGGAGGGGGGGAGGGGCAGACTCCCTGACAGCCGGGCGATGCGCGCGCGCCGGCGGCTCGGCGGCACAGGTCGCGAGTGGGGGAGGCCCGGCCGGCAGGTGGACACGCGGGCACCGCCAGCTCGGCGGCAGAGTGAGGAAAGGGGGGGGAGGGGCAGACACCTAGACAGCCGGGCGACGCGCGCGCGCCGGCGGCTCGTGACCAGAGGTCGCGTGTATGGGAGCACCGGCCGGCAGGTGGACCCGCGGGCAGCGCCAGCTCGGCGGCAGAGTGAGGGAAGGAGGGGGAGGGGCGGATTCCAAGCCAGGCGGGCGACGCGCGCGCGCTGGCGTCTCGTCACCAGAGATCGCGAGTGCGAGAGGCCCGGCCGGCAGGTGGACACGCGGGCACCGCCGGCTCGGCGGCAGAGTCAGGGAAGTGGGGGGAGGGGATAGAGCCCCGTCGGGCTCGTCGACCCGCGGCTCCTGGCGGCTCTGCGGCCGAGTTGGGGAAGGAGGGGGGAGGGGCAGACTCCCTGACAGCCGGGCGATGCGCGCGCGCCGGCGGCTCGGCGGCACAGGTCGCGAGTGGGGGAGGCCCGGCCGGCAGGTGGACACGCGGGCACCGCCAGCTCGGCGGCAGAGTGAGGAAAGGGGGGGCGGGGCAGACACCTCGACAGCCGGGCGACGCGCGCGCGCTGGCGGCTCGTCACCAGAGGTCGCGAGTGCGAGAGGCCAGGCCGGCAGGTGGACACGCGGGCACCCGCAGCTCGTCGGCAGGGTTAGGGAAGGGGGGGAGGGGATAGAGCCCCGTCCGGCTGGTCGACCCGCGGGCACTGCCAGGCGGGCGACGGGCGCGCGCTGGCGGCTGGGCGGGCGAGGTCGCCAGTGGGAGAGGCCCGGCCGGCAGGTGCCCGCGGGCAACGCCAGCTGGGCGGCAGAGTGAGGGGAGGAGCGGGGGAGGGGCCGACAGCCTGACAGCCGGGCGACGGGCGCGCGCTGGCGGCTCGGCGGGCGAGGTCGCGAGTGGGAGAGCCCCGGTCGCAGGTGGCCCCGCGGGCACCCGCAGCTCGTCGACAGAGTTAGGGAAGTGGGGGGAGGGGATAGAGCCCCGTCGGGCTCGTCGACCCGCGGCTCCTGGCGGCTCTGCGGCCGAGTTAGGGAAGGAGGGGGGGAGGGGCAGACTCCCTGACAGCCGGGCGATGGGCGCGCGCCGGCGGCTCGGCGGCACAGGTCGCGAGTGGGGGAGGCCCGGCCGGCAGGTGGACACGCGGGCACCGCCAGCTCGGCGGCAGAGTGAGGAAAGGGGGGGGAGGGGCAGACACCTAGACAGCCGGGCGACGGGCGCGCGCCGGCGGCTCGTGACCAGAGGTCGCGTGTAGGGGAGCAACGGCCGGCAGGTGGACCCGCGGGCACCGCCAGCTCGGCGGCAGAGTGAGGGAAGGAGGGGGAGGGGCGGATTCCAAGCCAGGCGGGCGACGCGCGCGCGCTGGCGTCTCGTCACCAGAGATCGCGAGTGCGAGAGGCCCGGCCGGCAGGTGGACACGCGGGCACCGCCGGCTCGGCGGCAGTCAGGGAAGTGGGGGGAGGGGATAGAGCCCCGTCGGGCTCGTCGACCCGCGGCTCCTGGCGGCTCTGCGGCCGAGTTGGGGAAGGAGGGGGGGAGGGGCAGACTCCCTGACAGCCGGGCGATGCGCGCGCGCCGGCGGCTCGGCGGCACAGGTCGCGAGTGGGGGAGGCCCGGCCGGCAGGTGGACACGCGGGCACCGCCAGCTCGGCGGCAGAGTGAGGAAAGGGGGGGCGGGGCAGACACCTCGACAGCCGGGCGATGCGCGCGCGCTGGCGGCTCGTCACCAGAGGTCGCGAGTGCGAGAGGCCCGGCCGGCAGGTGGACACGGGGGCACCGCCGGCTCGGCGGCAGAGTCAGGGAAGTGGGGGGAGGGGATAGAGCCCCGTCGGGCTCGTCGACCCGCGGCTCCTGGCGGCTCTGCGGCCGAGTTGGGGAAGGAGGGGGGGAGGGGCAGACTCCCTGACAGCCGGGCGATGCGCGCGCGCCGGCGGCTCGGCGGCACAGGTCGCGAGTGGGGGAGGCCCGGCCGGCAGGTGGACACGCGGGCACCGCCAGCTCGGCGGCAGAGTGAGGAAAGGGGGGGCGGGGCAGACACCTCGACAGCCGGGCGACGCGCGCGCGCTGGCGGCTCGTCACCAGAGGTCGGGAGTGCGAGAGGCCAGGCCGGCAGGTGGACACGCGGGCACCCGCAGCTCGTCGGCAGGGTTAGGGAAGGGGGGGAGGGGATAGAGCCCCGTCCGGCTGGTCGACCCGCGGGCACTGCCAGGCGGGCGACGGGCGCGCGCTGGCGGCTGGGCGGGCGAGGTCGCCAGTGGGAGAGGCCCGGCCGGCAGGTGCCCGCGGGCAACGCCAGCTGGGCGGCAGAGTGAGGGGAGGAGCGGGGGAGGGGCAGACAGCCTGACAGCCGGGCGACGGGCGCGCGCTGGCGGCTCGGCGGGCGAGGTCGCGAGTGGGAGAGCCCCGGTCGCAGGTGGCCCCGCGGGCACCCGCAGCTCGTCGACAGAGTTAGGGAAGTGGGGGGAGGGGATAGAGCCCCGTCGGGCTCGTCGACCCGCGGCTCCTGGCGGCTCTGCGGCCGAGTTAGGGAAGGAGGGGGGGAGGGGCAGACTCCCTGACAGCCGGGCGATGCGCGCGCGCCGGCGGCTCGGCGGCACAGGTCGCGAGTGGGGGAGGCCCGGCCGGCAGGTGGACACGCGGGCACCGCCAGCTCGGCGGCAGAGTGAGGAAAGGGGGGGGAGGGGCAGACACCTAGACAGCCGGGCGACGCGCGCGCTCCGGCGGCTCGTGACCAGAGGTCGCGTGTAGGGGAGCACCGGCCGGCAGGTGGACCCGCGGGCACCGCCAGCTCGGCGGCAGAGTGAGGAAAGGGGGGGCGGGGCAGACACCTCGACAGCCGGGCGACGCGCGCGCGCTGGCGGCTCGTGACCAGAGGTCGCGAGTGCGACAGGCCCGGCCGACAGGTGGACCCGCGGGCACCGCCAGCTCGGCGGCAGAGTGAAGGAAGGAGGGGGAGGGGCGGATTCCAAGCCAGGCGGGCGACGCGCGCGCGCTGTCGTCTCGTCACCAGAGATCGCGAGTGCGAGAGGCCCGGCCGGCAGGTGGACACGCGGGCACCGCCGGCTCGGCGGCAGAGTCAGGGAAGTGGGGGGAGGGGATAGAGCCCCGTCGGGCTCGTCGACCCGCGGCTCCTGGCGGCTCTGCGGCCGAGTTAGGGAAGGAGGGGGGGAGGGGCAGACTCCCTGACAGCCGGGCGATGCGCGCGCGCCGGCGGCTCGGCGGCACAGGTCGCGAGTGGGGGAGGCCCGGCCGGCAGGTGGACACGCGGGCACCGCCAGCTCGGCGGCAGAGTGAGGAAAGGGGGGGCGGGGCAGACACCTCGACAGCCGGGCGACGCGCGCGCGCTGGCGGCTCGTCACCAGAGGTCGCGAGTGCGAGAGGCCAGGCCGGCAGGTGGACACGCGGGCACCCGCAGCTCGTCGGCAGGGTTAGGGAAGGGGGGGAGGGGATAGAGCCCCGTCCGGCTGGTCGACCCGCGGGCACTGCCAGGCGGGCGACGGGCGCGCGCTGGCGGCTGGGCGGGCGAGGTCGCCAGTGGGAGAGGCCCGGCCGGCAGGTGCCCGCGGGCAACGCCAGCTGGGCGGCAGAGTGAGGGGAGGAGCGGGGGAGGGGCCGACAGCCTGACAGCCGGGCGACGGGCGCGCGCTGGCGGCTCGGCGGGCGAGGTCGCGAGTGGGAGAGCCCCGGTCGCAGGTGGCCCCGCGGGCACCCGCAGCTCGTCGACAGAGTTAGGGAAGTGGGGGGAGGGGATAGAGCCCCGTCGGGCTCGTCGACCCGCGGCTCCTGGCGGCTCTGCGGCCGAGTTAGGGAAGGAGGGGGGGAGGGGCAGACTCCCTGACAGCCGGGCGATGCGCGCGCGCCGGCGGCTCGGCGGCACAGGTCGCGAGTGGGGGAGGCCCGGCCGGCAGGTGGACAAGCGGGCACCGCCAGCTCGGCGGCAGAGTGAGGAAAGGGGGGGGAGGGGCAGACACCTAGACAGCCGGGCGACGCGCGCGCGCCGGCGGCTCGTGACCAGAGGTCGCGTGTAGGGGAGCACCGGCCGGCAGGTGGACCCGCGGGCACCGCCAGCTCGGCGGCAGAGTGAGGGAAGGAGGGGGAGGGGCGGATTCCAAGCCAGGCGGGCGACGCGCGCGCGCTGGCGTCTCGTCACCAGAGATCGCGAGTGCGAGAGGCCCGGCCGGCAGGTGGACACGCGGGCACCGCCGGCTCGGCGGCAGAGTCAGGGAAGTGGGGGGAGGGGATAGAGCCCCGTCGGGCTCGTCGACCCGCGGCTCCTGGCGGCTCTGCGGCCGAGTTGGGGAAGGAGGGGGGGAGGGGCAGACTCCCTGACAGCCGGGCGATGCGCGCGCGCCGGCGGCTCGGCGGCACAGGTCGCGAGTGGGGGAGGCCCGGCCGGCAGGTGGACACGCGGGCACCGCCAGCTCGGCGGCAGAGTGAGGAAAGGGGGGGCGGGGCAGACACCTCGACAGCCGGGCGATGCGCGCGCGCTGGCGGCTCGTCACCAGAGGTCGCGAGTGCGAGAGGCCCGGCCGGCAGGTGGACACGGGGGCACCGCCGGCTCGGCGGCAGAGTCAGGGAAGTGGGGGGAGGGGATAGAGCCCCGTCGGGCTCGTCGACCCGCGGCTCCTGGCGGCTCTGCGGCCGAGTTGGGGAAGGCGGGGGGGAGGGGCAGACTCCCTGACAGCCGGGCGATGCGCGCGCGCCGGCGGCTCGGCGGCACAGGTCGCGAGTGGGGGAGGCCCGGCCGGCAGGTGGACACGCGGGCACCGCCAGCTCGGCGGCAGAGTGAGGAAAGGGGGGGCGGGGCAGACACCTCGACAGCCGGGCGACGCGCGCGCGCTGGCGGCTCGTGACCAGAGGTCGCGAGTGCGACAGGCCCGGCCGGCAGGTGGACCCGCGGGCACTGCCAGCTCGGCGGCAGAGTGAAGGAAGGAGGGGGAGGGGCGGATTCCAAGCCAGGCGGGCGACGCGCGCGCGCTGGCGTCTCGTCACCAGAGATCGCGAGTGCGAGAGGCCCGGCCGGCAGGTGGACACGCGGGCACCGCCGGCTCGGCGGCAGAGTCAGGGAAGTGGGGGGAGGGGATAGAGCCCCGTCGGGCTCGTCGACCCGCGGCTCCTGGCGGCTCTGCGGCCGAGTTAGGGAAGGAGGGGGGGAGGGGCAGACTCCCTGACAGCCGGGCGATGCGCGCGCGCCGGCGGCTCGGCGGCACAGGTCGCGAGTGGGGGAGGCCCGGCCGGCAGGTGGACACGCGGGCACCGCCAGCTCGGCGGCAGAGTGAGGAAAGGGGGGGCGGGGCAGACACCTCGACAGCCGGGCGACGCGCGCGCGCTGGCGGCTCGTCACCAGAGGTCGCGAGTGCGAGAGGCCCGGCCGGCAGGTGGACACGCGGGCACCGCCAGCTCGGCGGCAGAGTCAGGGAAGTGGGGGGAGGGGATAGAGCCCCGTCGGGCTCGTCGACCCGCGGATCCTGGCGGCTCTGCGGCCGAGTTGGGGAAGGAGGGGGGGAGGGGCAGACTCCCTGACAGCCGGGCGATGCGCGCGCGCCGGCGGCTCGGCGGCACAGGTCGCGAGTGGGGGAGGCCCGGCCGGCAGGTGGACACGCGGGCAACGCCAGCTCGGCGGCAGAGTGAGGAAAGGGGGGGCGGGGCAGACACCTCGACAGCCGGGCGACGCGCGCGCGCTGGCGGCTCGTCACCAGAGGTCGCGAGTGCGAGAGGCCAGGCCGGCAGGTGGACACGCGGGCACCCGCAGCTCGTCGGCAGGGTTAGGGAAGGGGGGGAGGGGATAGAGCCCCGTCCGGCTGGTCGACCCGCGGGCACTGCCAGGCGGGCGACGGGCGCGCGCTGGCGGCTGGGCGGGCGAGGTCGCCAGTGGGAGAGGCCCGGCCGGCAGGTGCCCGCGGGCAACGCCAGCTGGGCGGCAGAGTGAGGGGAGGAGCGGGGGAGGGGCAGACAGCCTGACAGCCGGGCGACGGGCGCGCGCTGGCGGCTCGGCGGGCGAGGTCGCGAGTGGGAGAGCCCCGGTCGCAGGTGGACCCGCGGGCACCCGCAGCTCGTCGACAGAGCTAGGGAAGTGGGGGGAGGGGATAGAGCCCCGTCGGGCTCGTCCACCCGCGGCTCCTGGCGGCTCTGCGGCCGAGTTAGGGAAGGAGGGGGGGAGGGGCAGACTCCCTGACAGCCGGGCGATGCGCGCGCGCCGGCGGCTCGGCGGCACAGGTCGCGAGTGGGGGAGGCCCGGCCGGCAGGTGGACACGCGGGCACCGCCAGCTCGGCGGCAGAGTGAGGAAAGGGGGGGGAGGGGCAGACACCTAGACAGCCGGGCGACGCGCGCGCGCCGGCGGCTCGTGACCAGAGGTCGCGTGTAGGGGAGCAACGGCCGGCAGGTGGACCCGCGGGCAGCGCCAGCTCGGCGGCAGAGTGAGGGAAGGAGGGGGAGGGGCGGATTCCAAGCCAGGCGGGCGACGCGCGCGCGCTGGCGTCTCGTCACCAGAGATCGCGAGTGCGAGAGGCCCGGCCGGCAGGTGGACACGCGGGCACCGCCGGCTCGGCGGCAGAGTCAGGGAAGTGGGGGGAGGGGATAGAGCCCCGTCGGGCTCGTCGACCCGCGGCTCCTGGCGGCTCTGCGGCCGAGTTGGGGAAGGAGGGGGGGAGGGGCAGACTCCCTGACAGCCGGGCGATGCGCGCGCGCCGGCGGCTCGGCGGCACAGGTCGCGAGTGGGGGAGGCCCGGCCGGCAGGTGGACACGCGGGCACCGCCAGCTCGGCGGCAGAGTGAGGAAAGGGGGGGCGGGGCAGACACCTCGACAGCCGGGCGACGCGCGCGCGCTGGCGGCTCGTCACCAGAGGTCGCGAGTGCGAGAGGCCAGGCCGGCAGGTGGACACGCGGGCACCCGCAGCTCGTCGGCAGGGTTAGGGAAGGGGGGGAGGGGATAGAGCCCCGTCCGGCTGGTCGACCCGCGGGCACTGCCAGGCGGGCGACGGGCGCGCGCTGGCGGCTGGGCGGGCGAGGTCGCCAGTGGGAGAGGCCCGGCCGGCAGGTGCCCGCGGGCAACGCCAGCTGGGCGGCAGAGTGAGGGGAGGAGCGGGGGAGGGGCAGACAGCCTGACAGCCGGGCGACGGGCGCGCGCTGGCGGCTCGGCGGGCGAGGTCGCGAGTGGGAGAGCCCCGGTCGCAGGTGGACCCGCGGGCACCCGCAGCTCGTCGACAGAGCTAGGGAAGTGGGGGGAGGGGATAGAGCCCCGTCGGGCTCGTCGACCCGCGGCTCCTGGCGGCTCTGCGGCCGAGTTAGGGAAGGAGGGGGGGAGGGGCAGACTCCCTGACAGCCGGGCGATGCGCGCGCGCCGGCGGCTCGGCGGCACAGGTCGCGAGTGGGGGAGGCCCGGCCGGCAGGTGGACACGCGGGCACCGCCAGCTCGGCGGCAGAGTGAGGAAAGGGGGGGGAGGGGCAGACACCTAGACAGCCGGGCGACGCGCGCGCGCCGGCGGCTCGTGACCAGAGGTCGCGTGTAGGGGAGCACCGGCCGGCAGGTGGACCCGCGGGCACCGCCAGCTCGGCGGCAGAGTGAGGGAAGGAGGGGGAGGGGCGGATTCCAAGCCAGGCGGGCGACGCGCGCGCGCTGGCGTCTCGTCACCAGAGATCGCGAGTGCGAGAGGCCCGGCCGGCAGGTGGACACGCGGGCACCGCCGGCTCGGCGGCAGAGTCAGGGAAGTGGGGGGAGGGGATAGAGCCCCGTCGGGCTCGTCGACCCGCGGCTCCTGGCGGCTCTGCGGCCGAGTTGGGGAAGGAGGGGGGGAGGGGCAGACTCCCTGACATCCGGGCGATGCGCGCGCCCCGGCGGCTCGGCGGCACAGGTCGCGAGTGGGGGAGGCCCGGCCGGCAGGTGGACACGCGGGCACCGCCAGCTCGGCGGCAGAGTGAGGAAAGGGGGGGCGGGGCAGAGACCTCGACAGCCGGGCGACGCGCGCGCGCTGGCGGCTCGTGACCAGAGGTCGCGAGTGCGACAGGCCCGGCCGGCAGGTGGACCCGCGGGCACCGCCAGCTCGGCGGCAGAGTGAAGGAAGGAGGGGGAGGGGCGGATTCCAAGCCAGGCGGGCGACGCGCGCGCGCTGGCGTCTCGTCACCAGAGATCGCGAGTGCGAGAGGCCCGGCCGGCAGGTGGACACGCGGGCACCGCCGGCTCGGCGGCAGAGTCAGGGAAGTGGGGGGAGGGGATAGAGCCCCGTCGGGCTCGTCGACCCGCGGCTCCTGGCGGCTCTGCGGCCGAGTTAGGGAAGGAGGGGGGGAGGGGCAGACTCCCTGACAGCCGGGCGATGCGCGCGCGCCGGCGGCTCGGCGGCACAGGTCGCGAGTGGGGGAGGCCCGGCCGGCAGGTGGACACGCGGGCACCGCCAGCTCGGCGGCAGAGTGAGGAAAGGGGGGGCGGGGCAGACACCTCGACAGCCGGGCGACGCGCGCGCGCTGGCGGCTCGTCACCAGAGGTCGCGAGTGCGAGAGGCCCGGCCGGCAGGTGGACACGCGGGCACCGCCAGCTCGGCGGCAGAGTCAGGGAAGTGGGGGGAGGGGATAGAGCCCCGTCGGGCTCGTCGACCCGCGGCTCCTGGCGGCTCTGCGGCCGAGTTAGGGAAGGAGGGGGGGAGGGGCAGACTCCCTGACAGCCGGGCGATGCGCGCGCGCCGGCGGCTCGGCGGCACAGGTCGCGAGTGGGGGAGGCCCGGCCGGCAGGTGGACACGCGGGCACCGCCAGCTCGGCGGCAGAGTGAGGAAAGGGGGGGCGGGGCAGACACCTCGACAGCCGGGCGACGCGCGCGCGCTGGCGGCTCGTCACCAAAGGTCGCGAGTGCGAGAGGCCAGGCCGGCAGGTGGACACGCGGGCACCCGCAGCTCGTCGGCAGGGTTAGGGAAGGGGGGGAGGGGATAGAGCCCCGTCCGGCTGGTCGACCCGCGGGCACTGCCAGGCGGGCGACGGGCGCGCGCTGGCGGCTGGGCGGGCGAGGTCGCCAGTGGGAGAGGCCCGGCCGGCAGGTGCCCGCGGGCAACGCCAGCTGGGCGGCAGAGTGAGGGGAGGAGCGGGGGAGGGGCAGACAGCCTGACAGCCGGGCGACGGGCGCGCGCTGGCGGCTCGGCGGGCGAGGTCGCGAGTGGGAGAGCCCCGGTCGCAGGTGGACCCGCGGGCACCCGCAGCTCGTCGACAGAGCTAGGGAAGTGGGGGGAGGGGATAGAGCCCCGTCGGGCTCGTCGACCCGCGGCTCCTGGCGGCTCTGCGGCCGAGTTGGGGAAGGAGGGGGGGAGGGGCAGACTCCCTGACAGCCGGGCGATGCGCGCGCGCCGGCGGCTCGGCGGCACAGGTCGCGAGTGGGGGAGGCCCGGCCGGCAGGTGGACACGCGGGCACCGCCAGCTCGGCGGCAGAGTGAGGAAAGGGGGGGCGGGGCAGACACCTCGACAGCCGGGCGATGCGCGCGCGCTGGCGGCTCGTCACCAGAGGTCGCGAGTGCGAGAGGCCCGGCCGGCAGGTGGACACGGGGGCACCGCCGGCTCGGCGGCAGAGTCAGGGAAGTGGGGGGAGGGGATAGAGCCCCGTCGGGCTCGTCGACCCGCGGCTCCTGGCGGCTCTGCGGCCGAGTTGGGGAAGGAGGGGGGGAGGGGCAGACTCCCTGACAGCCGGGCGATGCGCGCGCGCCGGCGGCTCGGCGGCACAGGTCGCGAGTGGGGGAGGCCCGGCCGGCAGGTGGACACGCGGGCACCGCCAGCTCGGCGGCAGAGTGAGGAAAGGGGGGGCGGGGCAGACACCTCGACAGCCGGGCGACGCGCGCGCGCTGGCGGCTCGTCACCAGAGGTCGCGAGTGCGAGAGGCCCGGCCGGCAGGTGGACACGGGGGCACCGCCGGCTCGGCGGCAGAGTCAGGGAAGTGGGGGGAGGGGATAGAGCCCCGTCGGGCTCGTCGACCCGCGGCTCCTGGCGGCTCTGCGGCCGAGTTGGGGAAGGAGGGGGGGAGGGGCAGACTCCCTGACAGCCGGGCGATGCGCGCGCCGGCGGCTCGGCGGCACAGGTCGCGAGTGGGGGAGGCCCGGCCGGAAGGTGGACACGCGGGCACCGCCAGCTCGGCGGCAGAGTGAGGAAAGGGGGGGAGGGGCAGACACCTAGACAGCCGGGCGACGCGCGCGCGCCGGCGGCTCGTGACCAGAGGTCGCGTGTATGGGAGCACCGGCCGGCAGGTGGACCCGCGGGCAGCGCCAGCTCGGCGGCAGAGTGAGGGAAGGAGGGGGAGGGGCGGATTCCAAGCCAGGCGGGCGACGCGCGCGCGCTGGCGTCTCGTCACCAGAGATCGCGAGTGCGAGAGGCCCGGCCGGCAGGTGGACACGCGGGCACCGCCGGCTCGGCGGCAGAGTCAGGGAAGTGGGGGGAGGGGATAGAGCCCCGTCGGGCTCGTCGACCCGCGGCTCCTGGCGGCTCTGCGGCCGAGTTGGGGAAGGAGGGGGGGAGGGGCAGACTCCCTGACAGCCGGGCGATGCGCGCGCGCCGGCGGCTCGGCGGCACAGGTCGCGAGTGGGGGAGGCCCGGCCGGCAGGTGGACACGCGGGCACCGCCAGCTCGGCGGCAGAGTGAGGAAAGGGGGGGCGGGGCAGACACCTCGACAGCCGGGCGACGCGCGCGCGCTGGCGGCTCGACACCAGAGGTCGCGAGTGCGAGAGGCCAGGCCGGCAGGTGGACACGCGGGCACCCGCAGCTCGTCGGCAGGGTTAGGGAAGGGGGGGAGGGGATAGAGCCCCGTCCGGCTGGTCGACCCGCGGGCACTGCCAGGCGGGCGACGGGCGCGCGCTGGCGGCTGGGCGGGCGAGGTCGCCAGTGGGAGAGGCCCGGCCGGCAGGTGCCCGCGGGCAACGCCAGCTGGGCGGCAGAGTGAGGGGAGGAGCGGGGGAGGGGCAGACAGCCTGACAGCCGGGCGACGGGCGCGCGCTGGCGGCTCGGCGGGCGAGGTCGCGAGTGGGAGAGCCCCGGTCGCAGGTGGACCCGCGGGCACCCGCAGCTCGTCGACAGAGCTAGGGAAGTGGGGGGAGGGGATAGAGCCCCGTCGGGCTCGTCGACCCGCGGCTCCTGGCGGCTCTGCGGCCGAGTTAGGGAAGGAGGGGGGGAGGGGCAGACTCCCTGACAGCCGGGCGATGCGCGCGCGCCGGCGGCTCGGCGGCACAGGTCGCGAGTGGGGGAGGCCCGGCCGGCAGGTGGACACGCGGGCACCGCCAGCTCGGCGGCAGAGTGAGGAAAGGGGGGGGAGGGGCAGACACCTAGACAGCCGGGCGACGCGCGCGCGCCGGCGGCTCGTGACCAGAGGTCGCGTGTAGGGGAGCACCGGCCGGCAGGTGGACCCGCGGGCACCGCCAGCTCGGCGGCAGAGTGAGGGAAGGAGGGGGAGGGGCGGATTCCAAGCCAGGCGGGCGACGCGCGCGCGCTGGCGTCTCGTCACCAGAGATCGCGAGTGCGAGAGGCCCGGCCGGCAGGTGGACACGCGGGCACCGCCGGCTCGGCGGCAGAGTCAGGGAAGTGGGGGGAGGGGATAGAGCCCCGTCGGGCTCGTCGACCCGCGGCTCCTGGCGGCTCTGCGGCCGAGTTGGGGAAGGAGGGGGGGAGGGGCAGACTCCCTGACAGCCGGGCGATGCGCGCGCGCCGGCGGCTCGGCGGCACAGGTCGCGAGTGGGGGAGGCCCGGCCGGCAGGTGGACACGCGGGCACCGCCAGCTCGGCGGCAGAGTGAGGAAAGGGGGGGCGGGGCAGACACCTCGACAGCCGGGCGACGCGCGCGCGCTGGCGGCTCGTCACCAGAGGTCGCGAGTGCGAGAGGCCCGGCCGGCAGGTGGACACGGGGGCACCGCCGGCTCGGCGGCAGAGTCAGGGAAGTGGGGGGAGGGGATAGAGCCCCGTTGGGCTCGTCGACCCGCGGCTCCTGGCGGCTCTGCGGCCGAGTTGGGGAAGGAGGGGGGGAGGGGCAGACTCCCTGACAGCCGGGCGATGCGCGCGCGCCGGCGGCTCGGCGGCACAGGTCGCGAGTGGGGGAGGCCCGGCCGGCAGGTGGACACGCGGGCACCGCCAGCTCGGCGGCAGAGTGAGGAAAGGGGGGGCGGGGCAGACACCTCGACAGCCGGGCGACGCGCGCGCGCTGGCGGCTCGTCACCAGAGGTCGCGAGTGCGACAGGCCCGGCCGGCAGGTGGACACGCGGGCACCCGCAGCTCGTCGGCAGGGTTAGGGAAGGGGGGGGAGGGGATAGAGCCCCGTCCGGCTGGTCGACCCGCGGGAACTGCCAGGCGGGCGACGGGCGCGCGCTGGCGGCTGGGCGGGCGAGGTCGCCAGTGGGAGAGGCCCGGCCGGCAGGTGCCCGCGGGCAACGCCAGCTGGGCGGCAGAGTGAGGGGAGGAGCGGGGGAGGGGCAGACAGCCTGACAGCCGGGCGACGGGCGCGCGCTGGCGGCTCGGCGGGCGAGGTCGCGAGTGGGAGAGCCCCGGTCGCAGGTGGCCCCGCGGGCACCCGCAGCTCGTCGACAGAGTTAGGGAAGTGGGGGGAGGGGATAGAGCCCCGTCGGGCTCGTCGACCCGCGGCTCCTGGCGGCTCTGCGGCCGAGTTAGGGAAGGAGGGGGGGAGGGGCAGACTCCCTGACAGCCGGGCGATGCGCGCGCGCCGGCGGCTCGGCGGCACAGGTCGCGAGTGGGGGAGGCCCGGCCGGCAGGTGGACACGCGGGCACCGCCAGCTCGGCGGCAGAGTGAGGAAAGGGGGGGGAGGGGCAGACACCTAGACAGCCGGGCGACGCGCGCGCGCCGGCGGCTCGTGACCAGAGGTCGCGTGTATGGGAGCACCGGCCGGCAGGTGGACCCGCGGGCAGCGCCAGCTCGGCGGCAGAGTGAGGGAAGGAGGGGGAGGGGCGGATTCCAAGCCAGGCGGGCGACGCGCGCGCGCTGGCGTCTCGTCACCAGAGATCGCGAGTGCGAGAGGCCCGGCCGGCAGGTGGACACGCGGGCACCGCCGGCTCGGCGGCAGAGTCAGGGAAGTGGGGGGAGGGGATAGAGCCCCGTCGGGCTCGTCGACCCGCGGCTCCTGGCGGCTCTGCGGCCGAGTTGGGGAAGGAGGGGGGAGGGGCAGACTCCCTGACAGCCGGGCGATGCGCGCGCGCCGGCGGCTCGGCGGCACAGGTCGCGAGTGGGGGAGGCCCGGCCGGCAGGTGGACACGCGGGCACCGCCAGCTCGGCGGCAGAGTGAGGAAAGGGGGGGCGGGGCAGACACCTCGACAGCCGGGCGACGCGCGCGCGCTGGCGGCTCGTCACCAGAGGTCGCGAGTGCGAGAGGCCAGGCCGGCAGGTGGACACGCGGGCACCCGCAGCTCGTCGGCAGGGTTAGGGAAGGGGGGGAGGGGATAGAGCCCCGTCCGGCTGGTCGACCCGCGGGCACTGCCAGGCGGGCGACGGGCGCGCGCTGGCGGCTGGGCGGGCGAGGTCGCCAGTGGGAGAGGCCCGGCCGGCAGGTGCCCGCGGGCAACGCCAGCTGGGCGGCAGAGTGAGGGGAGGAGCGGGGGAGGGGCAGACAGCCTGACAGCCGGGCGACGGGCGCGCGCTGGCGGCTCGGCGGGCGAGGTCGCGAGTGGGAGAGCCCCGGTCGCAGGTGGACCCGCGGGCACCCGCAGCTCGTCGACAGAGCTAGGGAAGTGGGGGGAGGGGATAGAGCCCCGTCGGGCTCGTCGACCCGCGGCTCCTGGCGGCTCTGCGGCCGAGTTGGGGAAGGAGGGGGGGAGGGGCAGACTCCCTGACAGCCGGGCGATGCGCGCGCGCCGGCGGCTCGGCGGCACAGGTCGCGAGTGGGGGAGGCCCGGCCGGCAGGTGGACACGCGGGCACCGCCAGCTCGGCGGCAGAGTGAGGAAAGGGGGGGCGGGGCAGACACCTCGACAGCCGGGCGATGCGCGCGCGCTGGCGGCTCGTCACCAGAGGTCGCGAGTGCGAGAGGCCCGGCCGGCAGGTGGACACGGGGGCACCGCCGGCTCGGCGGCAGAGTCAGGGAAGTGGGGGGAGGGGATAGAGCCCCGTCGGGCTCGTCGACCCGCGGCTCCTGGCGGCTCTGCGGCCGAGTTGGGGAAGGAGGGGGGGAGGGGCAGACTCCCTGACAGCCGGG
Source organism: Giraffa tippelskirchi (assembly GCF_054371585.1). Classification (NCBI taxonomy): domain Eukaryota; kingdom Metazoa; phylum Chordata; class Mammalia; order Artiodactyla; family Giraffidae; genus Giraffa; species Giraffa tippelskirchi. The sequence goes on from NC_137282.1 coordinate 70,656,165, forward strand.
CGATGCGCGCGCGCCGGCGGCTCGGCGGCACAGGTCGCGAGTGGGGGAGGCCCGGCCGGCAGGTGGACACGCGGGCACCGCCAGCTCGGCGGCAGAGTGAGGAAAGGGGGGGCGGGGCAGACACCTCGACAGCCGGGCGACGCGCGCGCGCTGGCGGCTCGTCACCAGAGGTCGCGAGTGCGAGAGGCCCGGCCGGCAGGTGGACACGGGGGCACCGCCGGCTCGGCGGCAGAGTCAGGGAAGTGGGGGGAGGGGATAGAGCCCCGTCGGGCTCGTCGACCCGCGGCTCCTGGCGGCTCTGCGGCCGAGTTGGGGAAGGAGGGGGGGAGGGGCAGACTCCCTGACAGCCGGGCGATGCGCGCGCGCCGGCGGCTCGGCGGCACAGGTCGCGAGTGGGGGAGGCCCGGCCGGCAGGTGGACACGCGGGCACCGCCAGCTCGGCGGCAGAGTGAGGAAAGGGGGGGGAGGGGCAGACACCTAGACAGCCGGGCGACGCGCGCGCGCCGGCGGCTCGTGACCAGAGGTCGCGTGTATGGGAGCACCGGCCGGCAGGTGGACCCGCGGGCAGCGCCAGCTCGGCGGCAGAGTGAGGGAAGGAGGGGGAGGGGCGGATTCCAAGCCAGGCGGGCGACGCGCGCGCGCTGGCGTCTCGTCACCAGAGATCGCGAGTGCGAGAGGCCCGGCCGGCAGGTGGACACGCGGGCACCGCCGGCTCGGCGGCAGAGTCAGGGAAGTGGGGGGAGGGGATAGAGCCCCGTCGGGCTCGTCGACCCGCGGCTCCTGGCGGCTCTGCGGCCGAGTTGGGGAAGGAGGGGGGGAGGGGCAGACTCCCTGACAGCCGGGCGATGCGCGCGCGCCGGCGGCTCGGCGGCACAGGTCGCGAGTGGGGGAGGCCCGGCCGGCAGGTGGTCACGCGGGCACCGCCAGCTCGGCGGCAGAGTGAGGAAAGGGGGGGCGGGGCAGACACCTCGACAGCCGGGCGACGCGCGCGCGCTGGCGGCTCGTCACCAGAGGTCGCGAGTGCGAGAGGCCAGGCCGGCAGGTGGACACGCGGGCACCCGCAGCTCGTCGGCAGGGTTAGGGAAGGGGGGGAGGGGATAGAGCCCCGTCCGGCTGGTCGACCCGCGGGCACTGCCAGGCGGGCGACGGGCGCGCGCTGGCGGCTGGGCGGGTGAGGTCGCCAGTGGGAGAGGCCCGGCCGGCAGGTGCCCGCGGGCAACGCCAGCTGGGCGGCAGAGTGAGGGGAGGAGCGGGGGAGGGGCAGACAGCCTGACAGCCGGGCGACGGGCGCGCGCTGGCGGCTCGGCGGGCGAGGTCGCGAGTGGGAGAGCCCCGGTCGCAGGTGGACCCGCGGGCACCCGCAGCTCGTCGACAGAGCTAGGGAAGTGGGGGGAGGGGATAGAGCCCCGTCGGGCTCGTCGACCCGCGGCTCCTGGCGGCTCTGCGGCCGAGTTAGGGAAGGAGGGGGGGAGGGGCAGACTCCCTGACAGCCGGGCGATGCGCGCGCGCCGGCGGCTCGGCGGCACAGGTCGCGAGTGGGGGAGGCCCGGCCGGCAGGTGGACACGCGGGCACCGCCAGCTCGGCGGCAGAGTGAGGAAAGGGGGGGGAGGGGCAGACACCTAGACAGCCGGGCGACGCGCGCGCGCCGGCGGCTCGTGACCAGAGGTCGCGTGTAGGGGAGCACCGGCCGGCAGGTGGACCCGCGGGCACCGCCAGCTCGGCGGCAGAGTGAGGGAAGGAGGGGGAGGGGCGGATTCCAAGCCAGGCGGGCGACGCGCGCGCGCTGGCGTCTCGTCACCAGAGATCGCGAGTGCGAGAGGCCCGGCCGGCAGGTGGACACGCGGGCACCGCCGGCTCGGCGGCAGAGTCAGGGAAGTGGGGGGAGGGGATAGAGCCCCGTCGGGCTCGTCGACCCGCGGCTCCTGGCGGCTCTGCGGCCGAGTTGGGGAAGGAGGGGGGAGGGGCAGACTCCCTGACAGCCGGGCGATGCGCGCGCGCCGGCGGCTCGGCGGCACAGGTCGCGAGTGGGGGAGGCCCGGCCGGCAGGTGGACACGCGGGCACCGCCAGCTCGGCGGCAGAGTGAGGAAAGGGGGGGCGGGGCAGACACCTCGACAGCCGCGCGATGCGCGCGCGCTGGCGGCTCGTCACCAGAGGTCGCGAGTGCGAGAGGCCCGGCCGGCAGGTGGACACGGGGGCACCGCCGGCTCGGCGGCAGAGTCAGGGAAGTGGGGGGAGGGGATAGAGCCCCGTCGGGCTCGTCGACCCGCGGCTCCTGGCGGCTCTGCGGCCGAGTTGGGGAAGGAGGGGGGAGGGGCAGACTCCCTGACAGCCGGGCGATTCGCGCGCGCCGGCGGCTCGGCGGCACAGGTCGCGAGTGGGGGAGGCCCGGCCGGCAGGTGGACACGCGGGCACCGCCAGCTCGGCGGCAGAGTGAGGAAAGGGGGGGCGGGGCAGACACCTCGACAGCCGGGCGACGCGCGCGCGCTGGCGGCTCGTCACCAGAGGTCGCGAGTGCGAGAGGCCCGGCCGGCAGGTGGACACGGGGGCACCGCCGGCTCGGCGGCAGAGTCAGGGAAGTGGGGGGAGGGGATAGAGCCCCGTCGGGCTCGTCGACCCGCGGCTCCTGGCGGCTCTGCGGCCGAGTTGGGGAAGGAGGGGGGGAGGGGCAGACTCCCTGACAGCCGGGCGATGCGCGCGCGCCGGCGGCTCGGCGGCACAGGTCGCGAGTGGGGGAGGCCCGGCCGGCAGGTGGACACGCGGGCACCGCCAGCTCGGCGGCAGAGTGAGGAAAGGGGGGGCGGGGCAGACACCTCGACAGCCGGGCGACGCGCGCGCGCTGGCGGCTCGTCACCAGAGGTCGCGAGTGCGACAGGCCCGGCCGGCAGGTGGACACGCGGGCACCCGCAGCTCGTCGGCAGGGTTAGGGAAGGGGGGGGAGGGGATAGAGCCCCGTCCGGCTGGTCGACCCGCGGGAACTGCCAGGCGGGCGACGGGCGCGCGCTGGCGGCTGGGCGGGCGAGGTCGCCAGTGGGAGAGGCCCGGCCGGCAGGTGCCCGCGGGCAACGCCAGCTGGGCGGCAGAGTGAGGGGAGGAGCGGGGGAGGGGCAGACAGCCTGACAGCCGGGCGACGGGCGCGCGCTGGTGGCTCGGCGGGCGAGGTCGCGAGTGGGAGAGCCCCGGTCGCAGGTGGCCCCGCGGGCACCCGCAGCTCGTCGACAGAGTTAGGGAAGTGGGGGGAGGGGATAGAGCCCCGTCGGGCTCGTCGACCCGCGGCTCCTGGCGGCTCTGCGGCCGAGTTAGGGAAGGAGGGGGGGAGGGGCAGACTCCCTGACAGCCGGGCGATGCGCGCGCGCCGGCGGCTCGGCGGCACAGGTCGCGAGTGGGGGAGGCCTGGCCGGCAGGTGGACACGCGGGCACCGCCAGCTCGGCGGCAGAGTGAGGAAAGGGGGGGGAGGGGCAGACACCTAGACAGCCGGGCGACGCGCGCGCGCCGGCGGCTCGTGACCAGAGGTCGCGTGTATGGGAGCACCGGCCGGCAGGTGGACCCGCGGGCAGCGCCAGCTCGGCGGCAGAGTGAGGGAAGGAGGGGGAGGGGCGGATTCCAAGCCAGGCGGGCGACGCGCGCGCGCTGGCGTCTCGTCACCAGAGATCGCGAGTGCGAGAGGCCCGGCCGGCAGGTGGACACGCGGGCACCGCCGGCTCGGCGGCAGAGTCAGGGAAGTGGGGGGAGGGGATAGAGCCCCGTCGGGCTCGTCGACCCGCGGCTCCTGGCGGCTCTGCGGCCGAGTTGGGGAAGGAGGGGGGGAGGGGCAGACTCCCTGACAGCCGGGCGATGCGCGCGCGCCGGCGGCTCGGCGGCACAGGTCGCGAGTGGGGGAGGCCCGGCCGGCAGGTGGACACGCGGGCACCGCCAGCTCGGCGGCAGAGTGAGGAAAGGGGGGGGAGGGGCAGACACCTAGACAGCCGGGCGACGCGCGCGCGCCGGCGGCTCGTGACCAGAGGTCGCGTGTAGGGGAGCACCGGCCGGCAGGTGGACCCGCGGGCACCGCCAGCTCGGCGGCAGAGTGAGGGAAGGAGGGGGAGGGGCGGATTCCAAGCCAGGCGGGCGACGCGCGCGCGCTGGCGTCTCGTCACCAGAGATCGCGAGTGCGAGAGGCCCGGCCGGCAGGTGGACACGCGGGCACCGCCGGCTCGGCGGCAGAGTCAGGGAAGTGGGGGGAGGGGATAGAGCCCCGTCGGGCTCGTCGACCCGCGGCTCCTGGCGGCTCTGCGGCCGAGTTGGGGAAGGAGGGGGGGAGGGGCAGACTCCCTGACAGCCGGGCGATGCGCGCGCGCCGGCGGCTCGGCGGCACAGGTCGCGAGTGGGGGAGGCCCGGCCGGCAGGTGGACACGCGGGCACCGCCAGCTCGGCGGCAGAGTGAGGAAAGGGGGGGCGGGGCAGACACCTCGACAGCCGCGCGATGCGCGCGCGCTGGCGGCTCGTCACCAGAGGTCGCGAGTGCGAGAGGCCCGGCCGGCAGGTGGACACGGGGGCACCGCCGGCTCGGCGGCAGAGTCAGGGAAGTGGGGGGAGGGGATAGAGCCCCGTCGGGCTCGTCGACCCGCGGCTCCTGGCGGCTCTGCGGCCGAGTTGGGGAAGGAGGGGGGGAGGGGCAGACTCCCTGACAGCCGGGCGATTCGCGCGCGCCGGCGGCTCGGCGGCACAGGTCGCGAGTGGGGGAGGCCCGGCCGGCAGGTGGACACGCGGGCACCGCCAGCTCGGCGGCAGAGTGAGGAAAGGGGGGGCGGGGCAGACACCTCGACAGCCGGGCGACGCGCGCGCGCTGGCGGCTCGTCACCAGAGGTCGCGAGTGCGAGAGGCCCGGCCGGCAGGTGGACACGGGGGCACCGCCGGCTCGGCGGCAGAGTCAGGGAAGTGGGGGGAGGGGATAGAGCCCCGTCGGGCTCGTCGACCCGCGGCTCCTGGCGGCTCTGCGGCCGAGTTGGGGAAGGAGGGGGGGAGGGGCAGACTCCCTGACAGCCGGGCGATGCGCGCGCGCCGGCGGCTCGGCGGCACAGGTCGCGAGTGGGGGAGGCCCGGCCGGCAGGTGGACACGCGGGCACCGCCAGCTCGGCGGCAGAGTGAGGAAAGGGGGGGCGGGGCAGACACCTCGACAGCCGGGCGACGCGCGCGCGCTGGCGGCTCGTCACCAGAGGTCGCGAGTGCGACAGGCCCGGCCGGCAGGTGGACACGCGGGCACCCGCAGCTCGTCGGCAGGGTTAGGGAAGGGGGGGGAGGGGATAGAGCCCCGTCCGGCTGGTCGACCCGCGGGAACTGCCAGGCGGGCGACGGGCGCGCGCTGGCGGCTGGGCGGGCGAGGTCGCCAGTGGGAGAGGCCCGGCCGGCAGGTGCCCGCGGGCAACGCCAGCTGGGCGGCAGAGTGAGGGGAGGAGCGGGGGAGGGGCAGACAGCCTGACAGCCGGGCGACGGGCGCGCGCTGGCGGCTCGGCGGGCGAGGTCGCGAGTGGGAGAGCCCCGGTCGCAGGTGGCCCCGCGGGCACCCGCAGCTCGTCGACAGAGTTAGGGAAGTGGGGGGAGGGGATAGAGCCCCGTCGGGCTCGTCGACCCGCGGCTCCTGGCGGCTCTGCGGCCGAGTTAGGGAAGGAGGGGGGAGGGGCAGACTCCCTGACAGCCGGGCGATGCGCGCGCGCCGGCGGCTCGGCGGCACAGGTCGCGAGTGGGGGAGGCCCGGCCGGCAGGTGGACACGCGGGCACCGCCAGCTCGGCGGCAGAGTGAGGAAAGGGGGGGGAGGGGCAGACACCTAGACAGCCGGGCGACGCGCGCGCGCCGGCGGCTCGTGACCAGAGGTCGCGTGTATGGTAGCACCGGCCGGCAGGTGGACCCGCGGGCAGCGCCAGCTCGGCGGCAGAGTGAGGGAAGGAGGGGGAGGGGCGGATTCCAAGCCAGGCGGGCGACGCGCGCGCGCTGGCGTCTCGTCACCAGAGATCGCGAGTGCGAGAGGCCCGGCCGGCAGGTGGACACGCGGGCACCGCCGGCTCGGCGGCAGAGTCAGGGAAGTGGGGGGAGGGGATAGAGCCCCGTCGGGCTCGTCGACCCGCGGCTCCTGGCGGCTCTGCGGCCGAGTTGGGGAAGGAGGGGGCGAGGGGCAGACTCCCTGACAGCCGGGCGATGCGCGCGCGCCGGCGGCTCGGCGGCACAGGTCGCGAGTGGGGGAGGCCCGGCCGGCAGGTGGACACGCGGGCACCGCCAGCTCGGCGGCAGAGTCAGGGAAGTGGGGGGAGGGGATAGAGCCCCGTCGGGCTCGTCGACCCGCGGCTCCTGGCGGCTCTGCGGCCGAGTTGGGGAAGGAGGGGGGGAGGGGCAGACTCCCTGACAGCCGGGCGATGCGCGCGCGCCGGCGCCTCGGCGGCACAGGTCGCGAGTGGGGGAGGCCCGGCCGGCAGGTGGACACGCGGGCACCGCCAGCTCGGCGGCAGAGTGAGGAAAGGGGGGGCGGGGCAGACACCTCGACAGCCGGGCGACGCGCGCGCGCTGGCGGCTCGTCACCAGAGGTCGGGAGTGCGAGAGGCCAGGCCGGCAGGTGGACACGCGGGCACCCGCAGCTCGTCGGCAGGGTTAGGGAAGGGGGGAAGGGGATAGAGCCCCGTCCGGCTGGTCGACCCGCGGGCACTGCCAGGCGGGCGACGGGCGCGCGCTGGCGGCTGGGCGGGCGCGGTCGCCAGTGGGAGAGGCCCGGCCGGCAGGTGCCCGCGGGCAACGCCAGCTGGGCGGCAGAGTGAGGGGAGGAGCGGGGGAGGGGCAGACAGCCTGACAGCCGGGCGACGGGCGCGCGCTGGCGGCTCGGCGGGCGAGGTCGCGAGTGGGAGAGCCCCGGTCGCAGGTGGCCCCGCGGGCACCCGCAGCTCGTCGACAGAGTTAGGGAAGTGGGGGGAGGGGATAGAGCCCCGTCGGGCTCGTCGACCCGCGGCTCCTGGCGGCTCTGCGGCCGAGTTAGGGAAGGAGGGGGGGAGGGGCAGACTCCCTGACAGCCGGGCGATGCGCGCGCGCCGGCGGCTCGGCGGCACAGGTCGCGAGTGGGGGAGGCCCGGCCGGCAGGTGGACACGCGGGCACCGCCAGCTCGGCGGCAGAGTGAGGAAAGGGGGGGAGGGGCAGACACCTAGACAGCCGGGCGACGCGCGCGCGCCGGCGGCTCGTGACCAGAGGTCGCGTGTATGGGAGCACCGGCCGGCAGGTGGACCCGCGGGCAGCGCCAGCTCGGCGGCAGAGTGAGGGAAGGAGGGGGAGGGGCGGATTCCAAGCCAGGCGGGCGACGCGCGCGCGCTGGCGTCTCGTCACCAGAGATCGCGAGTGCGAGAGGCCCGGCCGGCAGGTGGACACGCGGGCACCGCCGGCTCGGCGGCAGAGTCAGGGAAGTGGGGGGAGGGGATAGAGCCCCGTCGGGCTCGTCGACCCGCGGCTCCTGGCGGCTCTGCGGCCGAGTTGGGGAAGGAGGGGGGGAGGGGCAGACTCCCTGACAGCCGGGCGATGCGCGCGCGCCGGCGGCTCGGCGGCACAGGTCGCGAGTGGGGGAGGCCCGGCCGGCAGGTGGACACGCGGGCACCGCCAGCTCGGCGGCAGAGTGAGGAAAGGGGGGGCGGGGCAGACACCTCGACAGCCGGGCGACGCGCGCGCGCTGGCGGCTCGTCACCAGAGGTCGCGAGTGCGAGAGGCCAGGCCGGCAGGTGGACACGCGGGCACCCGCAGCTCGTCGGCAGGGTTAGGGAAGGGGGGGAGGGGATAGAGCCCCGTCCGGCTGGTCGACCCGCGGGCACTGCCAGGCGGGCGACGGGCGCGAGCTGGCGGCTGGGCGGGCGCGGTCGCCAGTGGGAGAGGCCCGGCCGGCAGGTGCCCGCGGGCAACGCCAGCTGGGCGGCAGAGTGAGGGGAGGAGCGGGGGAGGGGCAGACAGCCTGACAGCCGGGCGACGGGCGCGCGCTGGCGGCTCGGCGGGCGAGGTCGCGAGTGGGAGAGCCCCGGTCGCAGGTGGCCCCGCGGGCACCCGCAGCTCGTCGACAGAGTTAGGGAAGTGGGGGGAGGGGATAGAGCCCCGTCGGGCTCGTCGACCCGCGGATCCTGGCGGCTCTGCGGCCGAGTTAGGGAAGGAGGGGGGGAGGGGCAGACTCCCTGACAGCCGGGCGATGCGCGCGCGCCGGCGGCTCGGCGGCACAGGTCGCGAGTGGGGGAGGCCCGGCCGGCAGGTGGACACGCGGGCACCGCCAGCTCGGCGGCAGAGTGAGGAAAGGGGGGGGAGGGGCAGACACCTAGACAGCCGGGCGACGCGCGCGCGCCGGCGGCTCGTGACCAGAGGTCGCGTGTATGGGAGCACCGGCCGGCAGGTGGACCCGCGGGCAGCGCCAGCTCGGCGGCAGAGTGAGGGAAGGAGGGGGAGGGGCGGATTCCAAGCCAGGCGGGCGACGCGCGCGCGCTGGCGTCTCGTCACCAGAGATCGCGAGTGCGAGAGGCCCGGCCGGCAGGTGGACACGCGGGCACCGCCGGCTCGGCGGCAGAGTCAGGGAAGTGGGGGGAGGGGATAGAGCCCCGTCGGGCTCGTCGACCCGCGGCTCCTGGCGGCTCTGCGGCCGAGTTGGGGAAGGAGGGGGGAGGGGCAGACTCCCTGACAGCCGGGCGATGCGCGCGCGCCGGCGGCTCGGCGGCACAGGTCGCGAGTGGGGGAGGCCCGGCCGGCAGGTGGACACGCGGGCACCGCCAGCTCGGCGGCAGAGTGAGGAAAGGGGGGGCGGGGCAGACACCTCGACAGCCGGGCGACGCGCGCGCGCTGGCGGCTCGTCACCAGAGGTCGCGAGTGCGAGAGGCCAGGCCGGCAGGTGGACACGCGGGCACCCGCAGCTCGTCGGCAGGGTTAGGGAAGGGGGGGAGGGGATAGAGCCCCGTCCGGCTGGTCGACCCGCGGGCACTGCCAGGCGGGCGACGGGCGCGCGCTGGCGGCTGGGCGGGCGAGGTCGCCAGTGGGAGAGGCCCGGCCGGCAGGTGCCCGCGGGCAACGCCAGCTGGGCGGCAGAGTGAGGGGAGGAGCGGGGGAGGGGCCGACAGCCTGACAGCCGGGCGACGGGCGCGCGCTGGCGGCTCGGCGGGCGAGGTCGCGAGTGGGAGAGCCCCGGTCGCAGGTGGCCCCGCGGGCACCCGCAGCTCGTCGACAGAGTTAGGGAAGTGGGGGGAGGGGATAGAGCCCCGTCGGGCTCGTCGACCCGCGGCTCCTGGCGGCTCTGCGGCCGAGTTAGGGAAGGAGGGGGGGAGGGGCAGACTCCCTGACAGCCGGGCGATGCGCGCGCGCCGGCGGCTCGGCGGCACAGGTCGCGAGTGGGGGAGGCCCGGCCGGCAGGTGGACACGCGGGCACCGCCAGCTCGGCGGCAGAGTGAGGAAAGGGGGGGAGGGGCAGACACCTAGACAGCCGGGCGACGCGCGCGCGCCGGCGGCTCGTGACCAGAGGTCGCGTGTAGGGGAGCAACGGCCGGCAGGTGGACCCGCGGGCAGCGCCAGCTCGGCGGCAGAGTGAGGGAAGGAGGGGGAGGGGCGGATTCCAAGCCAGGCGGGCGACGCGTGCGCGCTGGCGTCTCGTCACCAGAGATCGCGAGTGCGAGAGGCCCGGCCGGCAGGTGGACACGCGGGCACCGCCGGCTCGGCGGCAGAGTCAGGGAAGTGGGGGGAGGGGATAGAGCCCCGTCGGGCTCGTCGACCCGCGGCTCCTGGCGGCTCTGCGGCCGAGTTGGGGAAGGAGGGGGGGAGGGGCAGACTCCCTGACAGCCGGGCGATGCGCGCGCGCCGGCGGCTCGGCGGCACAGGTCGCGAGTGGGGGAGGCCCGGCCGGCAGGTGGACACGCGGGCACCCGCAGCTCGTCGGCAGGGTTAGGGAAGGGGGGGAGGGGATAGAGCCCCGTCCGGCTGGTCGACCCGCGGGCACTGCCAGGCGGGCGACGGGCGCGCGCTGGCGGCTGGGCGGGCGAGGTCGCCAGTGGGAGAGGCCCGGCCGGCAGGTGCCCGCGGGCAACGCCAGCTGGGCGGCAGAGTGAGGGGAGGAGCGGGGGAGGGGCAGACAGCCTGACAGCCGGGCGACGGGCGCGCGCTGGCGGCTCGGCGGGCGAGGTCGCGAGTGGGAGAGCCCCGGTCGCAGGTGGACCCGCGGGCACCCGCAGCTCGTCGACAGAGCTAGGGAAGTGGGGGGAGGGGATAGAGCCCCGTCGGGCTCGTCGACCCGCGGCTCCTGGCGGCTCTGCGGCCGAGTTGGGGAAGGAGGGGGGGAGGGGCAGACTCCCTGACAGCCGGGCGATGCGCGCGCGCCGGCGGCTCGGCGGCACAGGTCGCGAGTGGGGGAGGCCCGGCCGGCAGGTGGACACGCGGGCACCGCCAGCTCGGCGGCAGAGTGAGGAAAGGGGGGGCGGGGCAGACACCTCGACAGCCGGGCGATGCGCGCGCGCTGGCGGCTCGTCACCAGAGGTCGCGAGTGCGAGAGGCCCGGCCGGCAGGTGGACACGGGGGCACCGCCGGCTCGGCGGCAGAGTCAGGGAAGTGGGGGGAGGGGATAGAGCCCCGTCGGGCTCGTCGACCCGCGGCTCCTGGCGGCTCTGCGGCCGAGTTGGGGAAGGAGGGGGGGAGGGGCAGACTCCCTGACAGCCGGGCGATGCGCGCGCGCCGGCGGCTCGGCGGCACAGGTCGCGAGTGGGGGAGGCCCGGCCGGCAGGTGGACACGCGGGCACCGCCAGCTCGGCGGCAGAGTGAGGAAAGGGGGGGCGGGGCAGACACCTCGACAGCCGGGCGACGCGCGCGCGCTGGCGGCTCGTCACCAGAGGTCGCGAGTGCGAGAGGCCCGGCCGGCAGGTGGACACGGGGGCACCGCCGGCTCGGCGGCAGAGTCAGGGAAGTGGGGGGAGGGGATAGAGCCCCGTCGGGCTCGTCGACCCGCGGCTCCTGGCGGCTCTGCGGCCGAGTTGGGGAAGGAGGGGGGGAGGGGCAGACTCCCTGACAGCCGGGCGATGCGCGCGCGCCGGCGGCTCGGCGGCACAGGTCGCGAGTGGGGGAGGCCCGGCCGGCAGGTGGACACGCGGGCACCGCCAGCTCGGCGGCAGAGTGAGGAAAGGGGGGGGAGGGGCAGACACCTAGACAGCCGGGCGACGCGCGCGCGCCGGCGGCTCGTGACCAGAGGTCGCGTGTATGGGAGCACCGGCCGGCAGGTGGACCCGCGGGCAGCGCCAGCTCGGCGGCAGAGTGAGGGAAGGAGGGGGAGGGGCGGATTCCAAGCCAGGCGGGCGACGCGCGCGCGCTGGCGTCTCGTCACCAGAGATCGCGAGTGCGAGAGGCCCGGCCGGCAGGTGGACACGCGGGCACCGCCGGCTCGGCGGCAGAGTCAGGGAAGTGGGGGGAGGGGATAGAGCCCCGTCGGGCTCGTCGACCCGCGGCTCCTGGCGGCTCTGCGGCCGAGTTGGGGAAGGAGGGGGGGAGGGGCAGACTCCCTGACAGCAGGGCGATGCGCGCGCGCCGGCGGCTCGGCGGCACAGGTCGCGAGTGGGGGAGGCCCGGCCGGCAGGTGGACACGCGGGCACCGCCAGCTCGGCGGCAGAGTGAGGAAAGGGGGGGCGGGGCAGACACCTCGACAGCCGGGCGACGCGCGCGCGCTGGCGGCTCGTCACCAGAGGTCGCGAGTGCGAGAGGCCAGGCCGGCAGGTGGACACGCGGGCACCCGCAGCTCGTCGGCAGGGTTAGGGAAGGGGGGGAGGGGATAGAGCCCCGTCCGGCTGGTCGACCCGCGGGCACTGCCAGGCGGGCGACGGGCGCGCGCTGTCGGCTGGGCGGGCGAGGTCGCCAGTGGGAGAGGCCCGGCCGGCAGGTGCCCGCGGGCAACGCCAGCTGGGCGGCAGAGTGAGGGGAGGAGCGGGGGAGGGGCAGACAGCCTGACAGCCGGGCGACGGGCGCGCGCTGGCGGCTCGGCGGGCGAGGTCGCGAGTGGGAGAGCCCCGGTCGCAGGTGGACCCGCGGGCACCCGCAGCTCGTCGACAGAGCTAGGGAAGTGGGGGGAGGGGATAGAGCCCCGTCGGGCTCGTCGACCCGCGGCTCCTGGCGGCTCTGCGGCCGAGTTAGGGAAGGAGGGGGGGAGGGGCAGACTCCCTGACAGCCGGGCGATGCGCGCGCGCCGGCGGCTCGGCGGCACAGGTCGCGAGTGGGGGAGGCCCGGCCGGCAGGTGGACACGCGGGCACCGCCAGCTCGGCGGCAGAGTGAGGAAAGGGGGGGGAGGGGCAGACACCTAGACAGCCGGGCGACGCGCGCGCGCCGGCGGCTCGTGACCAGAGGTCGCGTGTAGGGGAGCACCGGCCGGCAGGTGGACCCGCGGGCACCGCCAGCTCGGCGGCAGAGTGAGGGAAGGAGGGGGAGGGGCGGATTCCAAGCCAGGCGGGCGACGCGCGCGCGCTGGCGTCTCGTCACCAGAGATCGCGAGTGCGAGAGGCCCGGCCGGCAGGTGGACACGCGGGCACCGCCGGCTCGGCGGCAGAGTCAGGGAAGTGGGGGGAGGGGATAGAGCCCCGTCGGGCTCGTCGACCCGCGGCTCCTGGCGGCTCTGCGGCCGAGTTGGGGAAGGAGGGGGGAGGGGCAGACTCCCTGACAGCCGGGCGATGCGCGCGCGCCGGCGGCTCGGCGGCACAGGTCGCGAGTGGGGGAGGCCCGGCCGGCAGGTGGACACGCGGGCACCGCCAGCTCGGCGGCAGAGTGAGGAAAGGGGGGGCGGGGCAGACACCTCGACAGCCGGGCGACGCGCGCGCGCTGGCGGCTCGTCACCAGAGGTCGCGAGTGCGAGAGGCCCGGCCGGCAGGTGGACACGGGGGCACCGCCGGCTCGGCGGCAGAGTCAGGGAAGTGGGGGGAGGGGATAGAGCCCCGTTGGGCTCGTCGACCCGCGGCTCCTGGCGGCTCTGCGGCCGAGTTGGGGAAGGAGGGGGGGAGGGGCAGACTCCCTGACAGCCGGGCGATGCGCGCGCGCCGGCGGCTCGGCGGCACAGGTCGCGAGTGGGGGAGGCCCGGCCGGCAGGTGGACACGCGGGCACCGCCAGCTCGGCGGCAGAGTGAGGAAAGGGGGGGCGGGGCAGACACCTCGACAGCCGGGCGACGCGCGCGCGCTGGCGGCTCGTCACCAGAGGTCGCGAGTGCGACAGGCCCGGCCGGCAGGTGGACACGCGGGCACCCGCAGCTCGTCGGCAGGGTTAGGGAAGGGGGGGGAGGGGATAGAGCCCCGTCCGGCTGGTCGACCCGCGGGAACTGCCAGGCGGGCGACGGGCGCGCGCTGGCGGCTGGGCGGGCGAGGTCGCCAGTGGGAGAGGCCCGGCCGGCAGGTGCCCGCGGGCAACGCCAGCTGGGCGGCAGAGTGAGGGGAGGAGCGGGGGAGGGGCAGACAGCCTGACAGCCGGGCGACGGGCGCGCGCTGGCGGCTCGGCGGGCGAGGTCGCGAGTGGGAGAGCCCCGGTCGCAGGTGGCCCCGCGGGCACCCGCAGCTCGTCGACAGAGTTAGGGAAGTGGGGGGAGGGGATAGAGCCCCGTCGGGCTCGTCGACCCGCGGCTCCTGGCGGCTCTGCGGCCGAGTTAGGGAAGGAGGGGGGAGGGGCAGACTCCCTGACAGCCGGGCGATGCGCGCGCGCCGGCGGCTCGGCGGCACAGGTCGCGAGTGGGGGAGGCCCGGCCGGCAGGTGGACACGCGGGCACCGCCAGCTCGGCGGCAGAGTGAGGAAAGGGGGGGGAGGGGCAGACACCTAGACAGCCGGGCGACGCGCGCGCGCCGGCGGCTCGTGACCAGAGGTCGCGTGTATGGGAGCACCGGCCGGCAGGTGGACCCGCGGGCAGCGCCAGCTCGGCGGCAGAGTGAGGGAAGGAGGGGGAGGGGCGGATTCCAAGCCAGGCGGGCGACGCGCGCGCGCTGGCGTCTCGTCACCAGAGATCGCGAGTGCGAGAGGCCCGGCCGGCAGGTGGACACGCGGGCACCGCCGGCTCGGCGGCAGAGTCAGGGAAGTGGGGGGAGGGGATAGAGCCCCGTCGGGCTCGTCGACCCGCGGCTCCTGGCGGCTCTGCGGCCGAGTTGGGGAAGGAGGGGGGAGGGGCAGACTCCCTGACAGCCGGGCGATGCGCGCGCGCCGGCGGCTCGGCGGCACAGGTCGCGAGTGGGGGAGGCCCGGCCGGCAGGTGGACACGCGGGCACCGCCAGCTCGGCGGCAGAGTGAGGAAAGGGGGGGCGGGGCAGACACCTCGACAGCCGGGCGACGCGCGCGCGCTGGCGGCTCGTCACCAGAGGTCGCGAGTGCGAGAGGCCAGGCCGGCAGGTGGACACGCGGGCACCCGCAGCTCGTCGGCAGGGTTAGGGAAGGGGGGGAGGGGATAGAGCCCCGTCCGGCTGGTCGACCCGCGGGTACTGCCAGGCGGGCGACGGGCGCGCGCTGGCGGCTGGGCGGGCGAGGTCGCCAGTGGGAGAGGCCCGGCCGGCAGGTGCCCGCGGGCAACGCCAGCTGGGCGGCAGAGTGAGGGGAGGAGCGGGGGAGGGGCAGACAGCCTGACAGCCGGGCGACGGGCGCGCGCTGGCGGCTCGGCGGGCGAGGTCGCGAGTGGGAGAGCCCCGGTCGCAGGTGGACCCGCGGGCACCCGCAGCTCGTCGACAGAGCTAGGGAAGTGGGGGGAGGGGATAGAGCCCCGTCGGGCTCGTCGACCCGCGGCTCCTGGCGGCTCTGCGGCCGAGTTGGGGAAGGAGGGGGGGAGGGGCAGACTCCCTGACAGCCGGGCGATGCGCGCGCGCCGGCGGCTCGGCGGCACAGGTCGCGAGTGGGGGAGGCCCGGCCGGCAGGTGGACACGCGGGCACCGCCAGCTCGGCGGCAGAGTGAGGAAAGGGGGGGCGGGGCAGACACCTCGACAGCCGGGCGATGCGCGCGCGCTGGCGGCTCGTCACCAGAGGTCGCGAGTGCGAGAGGCCCGGCCGGCAGGTGGACACGGGGGCACCGCCGGCTCGGCGGCAGAGTCAGGGAAGTGGGGGGAGGGGATAGAGCCCCGTCGGGCTCGTCGACCCGCGGCTCCTGGCGGCTCTGCGGCCGAGTTGGGGAAGGAGGGGGGGAGGGGCAGACTCCCTGACAGCCGGGCGATGCGCGCGCGCCGGCGGCTCGGCGGCACAGGTCGCGAGTGGGGGAGGCCCGGCCGGCAGGTGGACACGCGGGCACCGCCAGCTCGGCGGCAGAGTGAGGAAAGGGGGGGCGGGGCAGACACCTCGACAGCCGGGCGACGCGCGCGCGCTGGCGTCTCGTCACCAGAGGTCGCGAGTGCGAGAGGCCCGGCCGGCAGGTGGACACGGGGGCACCGCCGGCTCGGCGGCAGAGTCAGGGAAGTGGGGGGAGGGGATAGAGCCCCGTCGGGCTCGTCGACCCGCGGCTCCTGGCGGCTCTGCGGCCGAGTTGGGGAAGGAGGGGGGAGGGGCAGACTCCCTGACAGCCGGGCGATGCGCGCGCGCCGGCGGCTCGGCGGCACAGGTCGCGAGTGGGGGAGGCCCGGCCGGCAGGTGGACACGCGGGCACCGCCAGCTCGGCGGCAGAGTGAGGAAAGGGGGGGGAGGGGCAGACACCTAGACAGCCGGGCGACGCGCGCGCGCCGGCGGCTCGTGACCAGAGGTCGCGTGTATGGGAGCACCGGCCGGCAGGTGGACCCGCGGGCAGCGCCAGCTCGGCGGCAGAGTGAGGGAAGGAGGGGGAGGGGCGGATTCCAAGCCAGGCGGGCGACGCGCGCGCGCTGGCGTCTCGTCACCAGAGATCGCGAGTGCGAGAGGCCCGGCCGGCAGGTGGACACGCGGGCACCGCCAGCTCGGCGGCAGAGTGAGGAAAGGGGGGGCGGGGCAGACACCTCGACAGCCGGGCGACGCGCGCGCGCTGGCGGCTCGTCACCAGAGGTCGCGAGTGCGAGAGGCCAGGCCGGCAGGTGGACACGCGGGCACCCGCAGCTCGTCGGCAGGGTTAGGGAAGGGGGGGAGGGGATAGAGCCCCGTCCGGCTGGTCGACCCGCGGGCACTGCCAGGCGGGCGACGGGCGCGCGCTGGCGGCTGGGCGGGCGAGGTCGCCAGTGGGAGAGGCCCGGCCGGCAGGTGCCCGCGGGCAACGCCAGCTGGGCGGCAGAGTGAGGGGAGGAGCGGGGGAGGGGCAGACAGCCTGACAGCCGGGCGACGGGCGCGCGCTGGCGGCTCGGCGGGCGAGGTCGCGAGTGGGAGAGCCCCGGTCGCAGGTGGACCCGCGGGCACCCGCAGCTCGTCGACAGAGCTAGGGAAGTGGGGGGAGGGGATAGAGCCCCGTCGGGCTCGTCGACCCGCGGCTCCTGGCGGCTCTGCGGCCGAGTTAGGGAAGGAGGGGGGGAGGGGCAGACTCCCTGACAGCCGGGCGATGCGCGCGCGCCGGCGGCTCGGCGGCACAGGTCGCGAGTGGGGGAGGCCCGGCCGGCAGGTGGACACGCGGGCACCGCCAGCTCGGCGGCAGAGTGAGGAAAGGGGGGGGAGGGGCAGACACCTAGACAGCTGGGCGACACGCGCGCGCCGGCGGCTCGTGACCAGAGGTCGCGTGTAGGGGAGCACCGGCCGGCAGGTGGACCCGCGGGCACCGCCAGCTCGGCGGCAGAGTGAGGGAAGGAGGGGGAGGGGCGGATTCCAAGCCAGGCGGGCGACGCGCGCGCGCTGGCGTCTCGTCACCAGAGATCGCGAGTGCGAGAGGCCCGGCCGGCAGGTGGACACGCGGGCACCGCCGGCTCGGCGGCAGAGTCAGGGAAGTGGGGGGAGGGGATAGAGCCCCGTCGGGCTCGTCGACCCGCGGCTCCTGGCGGCTCTGCGGCCGAGTTGGGGAAGGAGGGGGGGAGG
This sequence comes from Giraffa tippelskirchi, assembly GCF_054371585.1. Lineage (NCBI taxonomy): Eukaryota > Metazoa > Chordata > Mammalia > Artiodactyla > Giraffidae > Giraffa > Giraffa tippelskirchi. The sequence continues at coordinate 70,673,074 of NC_137282.1, forward strand.
GGCAGACTCCCTGACAGCCGGGCGATGCGCGCGCGCCGGCGGCTCGGCGGCACAGGTCGCGAGTGGGGGCGGCCCGGCCGGCAGGTGGACACGCGGGCACCGCCAGCTCGGCGGCAGAGTGAGGAAAGGGGGGGCGGGGCAGACACCTCGACAGCCGCGCGACGCGCGCGCGCTGGCGTCTCGTCACCAGAGGTCGCGAGTGCGAGAGGCCCGGCCGGCAGGTGGACACGGGGGCACCGCCGGCTCGGCGGCAGAGTCAGGGAAGTGGGGGGAGGGGATAGAGCCCCGTCGGGCTCGTCGACCCGCGGCTCCTGGCGGCTCTGCGGCCGAGTTGGGGAAGGAGGGGGGGAGGGGCAGACTCCCTGACAGCCGGGCGATGCGCGCGCGCCGGCGGCTCGGCGGCACAGGTCGCGAGTGGGGGAGGCCCGGCCGGCAGGTGGACACGCGGGCACCGCCAGCTCGGCGGCAGAGTGAGGAAAGGGGGGGGAGGGGCAGACACCTAGACAGCCGGGCGACGCGCGCGCGCCGGCGGCTCGTGACCAGAGGTCGCGTGTATGGGAGCACCGGCCGGCAGGTGGACCCGCGGGCAGCGCCAGCTCGGCGGCAGAGTGAGGGAAGGAGGGGGAGGGGCGGATTCCAAGCCAGGCGGGCGACGCGCGCGCGCTGGCGTCTCGTCACCAGAGATCGCGAGTGCGAGAGGCCCGGCCGGCAGGTGGACACGCGGGCACCGCCGGCTCGGCGGCAGAGTCAGGGAAGTGGGGGGAGGGGATAGAGCCCCGTCGGGCTCGTCGACCCGCGGCTCCTGGCGGCTCTGCGGCCGAGTTGGGGAAGGAGGGGGGGAGGGGCAGACTCCCTGACAGCCGGGCGATGCGCGCGCGCCGGCGGCTCGGCGGCACAGGTCGCGAGTGGGGGAGGCCCGGCCGGCAGGTGGACACGCGGGCACCGCCAGCTCGGCGGCAGAGTGAGGAAAGGGGGGGCGGGGCAGACACCTCGACAGCCGGGCGACGCGCGCGCGCTGGCGGCTCGTCACCAGAGGTCGCGAGTGCGAGAGGCCAGGCCGGCAGGTGGACACGCGGGCACCCGCAGCTCGTCGGCAGGGTTAGGGAAGGGGGGGAGGGGATAGAGCCCCGTCCGGCTGGTCGACCCGCGGGCACTGCCAGGCGGGCGACGGGCGCGCGCTGGCGGCTGGGCGGGCGAGGTCGCCAGTGGGAGAGGCCCGGCCGGCAGGTGCCCGCGGGCAACGCCAGCTGGGCGGCAGAGTGAGGGGAGGAGCGGGGGAGGGGCAGACAGCCTGACAGCCGGGCGACGGGCGCGCGCTGGCGGCTCGGCGGGCGAGGTCGCGAGTGGGAGAGCCCCGGTCGCAGGTGGACCCGCGGGCACCCGCAGCTCGTCGACAGAGCTAGGGAAGTGGGGGGAGGGGATAGAGCCCCGTCGGGCTCGTCGACCCGCGGCTCCTGGCGGCTCTGCGGCCGAGTTAGGGAAGGAGGGGGGGAGGGGCAGACTCCCTGACAGCCGGGCGATGCGCGCGCGCCGGCGGCTCGGCGGCACAGGTCGCGAGTGGGGGAGGCCCGGCCGGCAGGTGGACACGCGGGCACCGCCAGCTCGGCGGCAGAGTGAGGAAAGGGGGGGGAGGGGCAGACACCTAGACAGCTGGGCGACACGCGCGCGCCGGCGGCTCGTGACCAGAGGTCGCGTGTAGGGGAGCACCGGCCGGCAGGTGGACCCGCGGGCACCGCCAGCTCGGCGGCAGAGTGAGGGAAGGAGGGGGAGGGGCGGATTCCAAGCCAGGCGGGCGACGCGCGCGCGCTGGCGTCTCGTCACCAGAGATCGCGAGTGCGAGAGGCCCGGCCGGCAGGTGGACACGCGGGCACCGCCGGCTCGGCGGCAGAGTAGGGAAGTGGGGGGAGGGGATAGAGCCCCGTCGGGCTCGTCGACCCGCGGCTCCTGGCGGCTCTGCGGCCGAGTTGGGGAAGGAGGGGGGGAGGGGCAGACTCCCTGACAGCCGGGCGATGCGCGCGCGCCGGCGGCTCGGCGGCACAGGTCGCGAGTGGGGGCGGCCCGGCCGGCAGGTGGACACGCGGGCACCGCCAGCTCGGCGGCAGAGTGAGGAAAGGGGGGGCGGGGCAGACACCTCGACAGCCGCGCGATGCGCGCGCGCTGGCGGCTCGTCACCAGAGGTCGCGAGTGCGAGAGGCCCGGCCGGCAGGTGGACACGGGGGCACCGCCGGCTCGGCGGCAGAGTCAGGGAAGTGGGGGGAGGGGATAGAGCCCCGTCGGGCTCGTCGACCCGCGGCTCCTGGCGGCTCTGCGGCCGAGTTGGGGAAGGAGGGGGGGAGGGGCAGACTCCCTGACAGCCGGGCGATGCGCGCGCGCCGGCGGCTCGGCGGCACAGGTCGCGAGTGGGGGAGGCCCGGCCGGCAGGTGGACACGCGGGCACCGCCAGCTCGGCGGCAGAGTGAGGAAAGGGGGGGGAGGGGCAGACACCTAGACAGCCGGGCGACGCGCGCGCGCCGGCGGCTCGTGACCAGAGGTCGCGTGTATGGGAGCACCGGCCGGCAGGTGGACCCGCGGGTAGCGCCAGCTCGGCGGCAGAGTGAGGGAAGGAGGGGGAGGGGCGGATTCCAAGCCAGGCGGGCGACGCGCGCGCGCTGGCGTCTCGTCACCAGAGATCGCGAGTGCGAGAGGCCCGGCCGGCAGGTGGACACGCGGGCACCGCCGGCTCGGCGGCAGAGTCAGGGAAGTGGGGGGAGGGGATAGAGCCCCGTCGGGCTCGTCGACCCGCGGCTCCTGGCGGCTCTGCGGCCGAGTTGGGGAAGGAGGGGGGGAGGGGCAGACTCCCTGACAGCCGGGCGATGCGCGCGCGCCGGCGGCTCGGCGGCACAGGTCGCGAGTGGGGGAGGCCCGGCCGGCAGGTGGACACGCGGGCACCGCCAGCTCGGCGGCAGAGTGAGGAAAGGGGGGGCGGGGCAGACACCTCGACAGCCGGGCGACGCGCGCGCGCTGGCGGCTCGTCACCAGAGGTCGCGAGTGCGAGAGGCCAGGCCGGCAGGTGGACACGCGGGCACCCGCAGCTCGTCGGCAGGGTTAGGGAAGGGGGGGAGGGGATAGAGCCCCGTCCGGCTGGTCGACCCGCGGGCACTGCCAGGCGGGCGACGGGCGCGCGCTGGCGGCTGGGCGGGCGAGGTCGCCAGTGGGAGAGGCCCGGCCGGCAGGTGCCCGCGGGCAACGCCAGCTGGGCGGCAGAGTGAGGGGAGGAGCGGGGGAGGGGCAGACAGCCTGACAGCCGGGCGACGGGCGCGCGCTGGCGGCTCGGCGGGCGAGGTCGCGAGTGGGAGAGCCCCGGTCGCAGGTGGACCCGCGGGCACCCGCAGCTCGTCGACAGAGCTAGGGAAGTGGGGGGAGGGGATAGAGCCCCGTCGGGCTCGTCGACCCGCGGCTCCTGGCGGCTCTGCGGCCGAGTTAGGGAAGGAGGGGGGAGGGGCAGACTCCCTGACAGCCGGGCGATGCGCGCGCGCCGGCGGCTTGGCGGCACAGGTCGCGAGTGGGGGAGGCCCGGCCGGCAGGTGGACACGCGGGCACCGCCAGCTCGGCGGCAGAGTGAGGAAAGGGGGGGGAGGGGCAGACACCTAGACAGCCGGGCGACGCGCGCGCGCCGGCGGCTCGTGACCAGAGGTCGCGTGTAGGGGAGCACCGGCCGGCAGGTGGACCCGCGGGCACCGCCAGCTCGGCGGCAGAGTGAGGGAAGGAGGGGGAGGGGCGGATTCCAAGCCAGGCGGGCGACGCGCGCGCGCTGGCGTCTCGTCACCAGAGATCGCGAGTGCGAGAGGCCCGGCCGGCAGGTGGACACGCGGGCACCGCCGGCTCGGCGGCAGAGTCAGGGAAGTGGGGGGAGGGGATAGAGCCCCGTCGGGCTCGTCGACCCGCGGCTCCTGGCGGCTCTGCGGCCGAGTTGGGGAAGGAGGGGGGGAGGGGCAGACTCCCTGACAGCCGGGCGATGCGCGCGCGCCGGCGGCTCGGCGGCACAGGTCGCGAGTGGGGGAGGCCCGGCCGGCAGGTGGACACGCGGGCACCGCCAGCTCGGCGGCAGAGTGAGGAAAGGGGGGGCGGGGCAGACACCTCGACAGCCGCGCGATGCGCGCGCGCTGGCGGCTCGTCACCAGAGGTCGCGAGTGCGAGAGGCCCGGCCGGCAGGTGGACACGGGGGCACCGCCGGCTCGGCGGCAGAGTCAGGGAAGTGGGGGGAGGGGATAGAGCCCCGTCGGGCTCGTCGACCCGCGGCTCCTGGCGGCTCTGCGGCCGAGTTGGGGAAGGAGGGGGGGAGGGGCAGACTCCCTGACAGCCGGGCGATTCGCGCGCGCCGGCGGCTCGGCGGCACAGGTCGCGAGTGGGGGAGGCCCGGCCGGCAGGTGGACACGCGGGCACCGCCAGCTCGGCGGCAGAGTGAGGAAAGGGGGGGCGGGGCAGACACCTCGACAGCCGGGCGACGCGCGCGCGCTGGCGGCTCGTCACCAGAGGTCGCGAGTGCGAGAGGCCCGGCCGGCAGGTGGACACGGGGGCACCGCCGGCTCGGCGGCAGAGTCAGGGAAGTGGGGGGAGGGGATAGAGCCCCGTCGGGCTCGTCGACCCGCGGCTCCTGGCGGCTCTGCGGCCGAGTTGGGGAAGGAGGGGGGGAGGGGCAGACTCCCTGACAGCCGGGCGATGCGCGCGCGCCGGCGGCTCGGCGGCACAGGTCGCGAGTGGGGGAGGCCCGGCCGGCAGGTGGACACGCGGGCACCGCCAGCTCGGCGGCAGAGTGAGGAAAGGGGGGGCGGGGCAGACACCTCGACAGCCGGGCGACGCGCGCGCGCTGGCGGCTCGTCACCAGAGGTCGCGAGTGCGACAGGCCCGGCCGGCAGGTGGACACGCGGGCACCCGCAGCTCGTCGGCAGGGTTAGGGAAGGGGGGGGAGGGGATAGAGCCCCGTCCGGCTGGTCGACCCGCGGGAACTGCCAGGCGGGCGACGGGCGCGCGCTGGCGGCTGGGCGGGCGAGGTCGCCAGTGGGAGAGGCCCGGCCGGCAGGTGCCCGCGGGCAACGCCAGCTGGGCGGCAGAGTGAGGGGAGGAGCGGGGGAGGGGCAGACAGCCTGACAGCCGGGCGACGGGCGCGCGCTGGCGGCTCGGCGGGCGAGGTCGCGAGTGGGAGAGCCCCGGTCGCAGGTGGCCCCGCGGGCACCCGCAGCTCGTCGACAGAGTTAGGGAAGTGGGGGGAGGGGATAGAGCCCCGTCGGGCTCGTCGACCCGCGGCTCCTGGCGGCTCTGCGGCCGAGTTAGGGAAGGAGGGGGGGAGGGGCAGACTCCCTGACAGCCGGGCGATGCGCGCGCGCCGGCGGCTCGGCGGCACAGGTCGCGAGTGGGGGAGGCCCGGCCGGCAGGTGGACACGCGGGCACCGCCAGCTCGGCGGCAGAGTGAGGAAAGGGGGGGGAGGGGCAGACACCTAGACAGCCGGGCGACGCGCGCGCGCCGGCGGCTCGTGACCAGAGGTCGCGTGTATGGGAGCACCGGCCGGCAGGTGGACCCGCGGGCAGCGCCAGCTCGGCGGCAGAGTGAGGGAAGGAGGGGGAGGGGCGGATTCCAAGCCAGGCGGGCGACGCGCGCGCGCTGGCGTCTCGTCACCAGAGATCGCGAGTGCGAGAGGCCCGGCCGGCAGGTGGACACGCGGGCACCGCCGGCTCGGCGGCAGAGTCAGGGAAGTGGGGGGAGGGGATAGAGCCCCGTCGGGCTCGTCGACCCGCGGCTCCTGGCGGCTCTGCGGCCGAGTTGGGGAAGGAGGGGGGAGGGGCAGACTCCCTGACAGCCGGGCGATGCGCGCGCGCCGGCGGCTCGGCGGCACAGGTCGCGAGTGGGGGAGGCCCGGCCGGCAGGTGGACACGCGGGCACCGCCAGCTCGGCGGCAGAGTGAGGAAAGGGGGGGCGGGGCAGACACCTCGACAGCCGGGCGACGCGCGCGCGCTGGCGGCTCGTCACCAGAGGTCGCAAGTGCGAGAGGCCCGGCCGGCAGGTGGACACGGGGGCACCGCCGGCTCGGCGGCAGAGTCAGGGAAGTGGGGGGAGGGGATAGAGCCCCGTCGGGCTCGTCGACCCGCGGCTCCTGGCGGCTCTGCGGCCGAGTTGGGGAAGGAGGGGGGGAGGGGCAGACTCCCTGACAGCCGGGCGATGCGCGCGCGCCGGCGCCTCGGCGGCACAGGTCGCGAGTGGGGGAGGCCCGGCCGGCAGGTGGACACGCGGGCACCGCCAGCTCGGCGGCAGAGTGAGGAAAGGGGGGGCGGGGCAGACACCTCGACAGCCGGGCGACGCGCGCGCGCTGGCGGCTCGTCACCAGAGGTCGGGAGTGCGAGAGGCCAGGCCGGCAGGTGGACACGCGGGCACCCGCAGCTCGTCGGCAGGGTTAGGGAAGGGGGGAAGGGGATAGAGCCCCGTCCGGCTGGTCGACCCGCGGGCACTGCCAGGCGGGCGACGGGCGCGCGCTGGCGGCTGGGCGGGCGCGGTCGCCAGTGGGAGAGGCCCGGCCGGCAGGTGCCCGCGGGCAACGCCAGCTGGGCGGCAGAGTGAGGGGAGGAGCGGGGGAGGGGCAGACAGCCTGACAGCCGGGCGACGGGCGCGCGCTGGCGGCTCGGCGGGCGAGGTCGCGAGTGGGAGAGCCCCGGTCGCAGGTGGCCCCGCGGGCACCCGCAGCTCGTCGACAGAGTTAGGGAAGTGGGGGGAGGGGATAGAGCCCCGTCGGGCTCGTCGACCCGCGGCTCCTGGCGGCTCTGCGGCCGAGTTAGGGAAGGAGGGGGGGAGGGGCAGACTCCCTGACAGCCGGGCGATGCGCGCGCGCCGGCGGCTCGGCGGCACAGGTCGCGAGTGGGGGAGGCCCGGCCGGCAGGTGGACACGCGGGCACCGCCAGCTCGGCGGCAGAGTGAGGAAAGGGGGGGGAGGGGCAGACACCTAGACAGCCGGGCGACGCGCGCGCGCCGGCGGCTCGTGACCAGAGGTCGCGTGTATGGGAGCACCGGCCGGCAGGTGGACCCGCGGGCAGCGCCAGCTCGGCGGCAGAGTGAGGGAAGGAGGGGGAGGGGCGGATTCCAAGCCAGGCGGGCGACGCGCGCGCGCTGGCGTCTCGTCACCAGAGATCGCGAGTGCGAGAGGCCCGGCCGGCAGGTGGACACGCGGGCACCGCCGGCTCGGCGGCAGAGTCAGGGAAGTGGGGGGAGGGGATAGAGCCCCGTCGGGCTCGTCGACCCGCGGCTCCTGGCGGCTCTGCGGCCGAGTTGGGGAAGGAGGGGGGGAGGGGCAGACTCCCTGACAGCCGGGCGATGCGCGCGCGCCGGCGGCTCGGCGGCACAGGTCGCGAGTGGGGGAGGCCCGGCCGGCAGGTGGACACGCGGGCACCGCCAGCTCGGCGGCAGAGTGAGGAAAGGGGGGGCGGGGCAGACACCTCGACAGCCGGGCGACGCGCGCGCGCTGGCGGCTCGTCACCAGAGGTCGCGAGTGCGAGAGGCCAGGCCGGCAGGTGGACACGCGGGCACCCGCAGCTCGTCGGCAGGGTTAGGGAAGGGGGGGAGGGGATAGAGCCCCGTCCGGCTGGTCGACCCGCGGGCACTGCCAGGCGGGCGACGGGCGCGCGCTGGCGGCTGGGCGGGCGAGGTCGCCAGTGGGAGAGGCCCGGCCGGCAGGTGCCCGCGGGCAACGCCAGCTGGGCGGCAGAGTGAGGGGAGGAGCGGGGGAGGGGCCGACAGCCTGACAGCCGGGCGACGGGCGCGCGCTGGCGGCTCGGCGGGCGAGGTCGCGAGTGGGAGAGCCCCGGTCGCAGGTGGCCCCGCGGGCACCCGCAGCTCGTCGACAGAGTTAGGGAAGTGGGGGGAGGGGATAGAGCCCCGTCGGGCTCGTCGACCCGCGGCTCCTGGCGGCTCTGCGGCCGAGTTAGGGAAGGAGGGGGGGAGGGGCAGACTCCCTGACAGCCGGGCGATGCGCGCGCGCCGGCGGCTCGGCGGCACAGGTCGCGAGTGGGGGAGGCCCGGCCGGCAGGTGGACACGCGGGCACCGCCAGCTCGGCGGCAGAGTGAGGAAAGGGGGGGAGGGGCAGACACCTAGACAGCCGGGCGACGCGCGCGCGCCGGCGGCTCGTGACCAGAGGTCGCGTGTAGGGGAGCAACGGCCGGCAGGTGGACCCGCGGGCAGCGCCAGCTCGGCGGCAGAGTGAGGGAAGGAGGGGGAGGGGCGGATTCCAAGCCAGGCGGGCGACGCGCGCGCGCTGGCGTCTCGTCACCAGAGATCGCGAGTGCGAGAGGCCCGGCCGGCAGGTGGACACGCGGGCACCGCCGGCTCGGCGGCAGAGTCAGGGAAGTGGGGGGAGGGGATAGAGCCCCGTCGGGCTCGTCGACCCGCGGCTCCTGGCGGCTCTGCGGCCGAGTTGGGGAAGGAGGGGGGGAGGGGCAGACTCCCTGACAGCCGGGCGATGCGCGCGCGCCGGCGGCTCGGCGGCACAGGTCGCGAGTGGGGGAGGCCCGGCCGGCAGGTGGACACGCGGGCACCCGCAGCTCGTCGGCAGGGTTAGGGAAGGGGGGGAGGGGATAGAGCCCTGTCCGGCTGGTCGACCCGCGGGCACTGCCAGGCGGGCGACGGGCGCGCGCTGGCGGCTGGGCGGGCGAGGTCGCCAGTGGGAGAGGCCCGGCCGGCAGGTGCCCGCGGGCAACGCCAGCTGGGCGGCAGAGTGAGGGGAGGAGCGGGGGAGGGGCAGACAGCCTGACAGCCGGGCGACGGGCGCGCGCTGGCGGCTCGGCGGGCGAGGTCGCGAGTGGGAGAGCCCCGGTCGCAGGTGGCCCCGCGGGCACCCGCAGCTCGTCGACAGAGTTAGGGAAGTGGGGGGAGGGGATAGAGCCCCGTCGGGCTCGTCGACCCGCGGCTCCTGGCGGCTCTGCGGCCGAGTTAGGGAAGGAGGGGGGGAGGGGCAGACTCCCTGACAGCCGGGCGATGCGCGCGCGCCGGCGGCTCGGCGGCACAGGTCGCGAGTGGGGGAGGCCCGGCCGGCAGGTGGACACGCGGGCACCGCCAGCTCGGCGGCAGAGTGAGGAAAGGGGGGGGAGGGGCAGACACCTAGACAGCCGGGCGACGCCTGCGCGCCGGCGGCTCGTGACCAGAGGTCGCGTGTATGGGAGCACCGGCCGGCAGGTGGACCCGCGGGCAGCGCCAGCTCGGCGGCAGAGTGAGGGAAGGAGGGGGAGGGGCGGATTCCAAGCCAGGCGGGCGACGCGCGCGCGCTGGCGTCTCGTCACCAGAGATCGCGAGTGCGAGAGGCCCGGCCGGCAGGTGGACACGCGGGCACCGCCGGCTCGGCGGCAGAGTCAGGGAAGTGGGGGGAGGGGATAGAGCCCCGTCGGGCTCGTCGACCCGCGGCTCCTGGCGGCTCTGCGGCCGAGTTGGGGAAGGAGGGGGGAGGGGCAGACTCCCTGACAGCCGGGCGATGCGCGCGCGCCGGCGGCTCGGCGGCACAGGTCGCGAGTGGGGGAGGCCCGGCCGGCAGGTGGACACGCGGGCACCGCCAGCTCGGCGGCAGAGTGAGGAAAGGGGGGGCGGGGCAGACACCTCGACAGCCGGGCGACGCGCGCGCGCTGGCGGCTCGTCACCAGAGGTCGCGAGTGCGAGAGGCCCGGCCGGCAGGTGGACACGGGGGCACCGCCGGCTCGGCGGCAGAGTCAGGGAAGTGGGGGGAGGGGATAGAGCCCCGTCGGGCTCGTCGACCCGCGGCTCCTGGCGGCTCTGCGGCCGAGTTGGGGAAGGAGGGGGGGAGGGGCAGACTCCCTGACAGCCGGGCGATGCGCGCGCGCCGGCGGCTCGGCGGCACAGGTCGCGAGTGGGGGAGGCCCGGCCGGCAGGTGGACACGCGGGCACCGCCAGCTCGGCGGCAGAGTGAGGAAAGGGGGGGCGGGGCAGACACCTCGACAGCCGGGCGACGCGCGCGCGCTGGCGGCTCGTCACCAGAGGTCGCGAGTGCGAGAGGCCAGGCCGGCAGGTGGACACGCGGGCACCCGCAGCTCGTCGGCAGGGTTAGGGAAGGGGGGGAGGGGATAGAGCCCCGTCCGGCTGGTCGACCCGCGGGCACTGCCAGGCGGGCGACGGGCGCGCGCTGGCGGCTGGGCGGGCGAGGTCGCCAGTGGGAGAGGCCCGGCCGGCAGGTGCCCGCGGGCAACGCCAGCTGGGCGGCAGAGTGAGGGGAGGAGCGGGGGAGGGGCCGACAGCCTGACAGCCGGGCGACGGGCGCGCGCTGGCGGCTCGGCGGGCGAGGTCGCGAGTGGGAGAGCCCCGGTCGCAGGTGGCCCCGCGGGCACCCGCAGCTCGTCGACAGAGTTAGGGAAGTGGGGGGAGGGGATAGAGCCCCGTCGGGCTCGTCGACCCGCGGCTCCTGGCGGCTCTGCGGCCGAGTTAGGGAAGGAGGGGGGGAGGGGCAGACTCCCTGACAGCCGGGCGATGCGCGCGCGCCGGCGGCTCGGCGGCACAGGTCGCGAGTGGGGGAGGCCCGGCCGGCAGGTGGACACGCGGGCACCGCCAGCTCGGCGGCAGAGTGAGGAAAGGGGGGGAGGGGCAGACACCTAGACAGCCGGGCGACGCGCGCGCGCCGGCGGCTCGTGACCAGAGGTCGCGTGTAGGGGAGCAACGGCCGGCAGGTGGACCCGCGGGCAGCGCCAGCTCGGCGGCAGAGTGAGGGAAGGAGGGGGAGGGGCGGATTCCAAGCCAGGCGGGCGACGCGCGCGCGCTGGCGTCTCGTCACCAGAGATCGCGAGTGCGAGAGGCCCGGCCGGCAGGTGGACACGCGGGCACCGCCGGCTCGGCGGCAGAGTCAGGGAAGTGGGGGGAGGGGATAGAGCCCCGTCGGGCTCGTCGACCCGCGGCTCCTGGCGGCTCTGCGGCCGAGTTGGGGAAGGAGGGGGGGAGGGGCAGACTCCCTGACAGCCGGGCGATGCGCGCGCGCCGGCGGCTCGGCGGCACAGGTCGCGAGTGGGGGAGGCCCGGCCGGCAGGTGGACACGCGGGCACCCGCAGCTCGTCGGCAGGGTTAGGGAAGGGGGGGAGGGGATAGAGCCCCGTCCGGCTGGTCGACCCGCGGGCACTGCCAGGCGGGCGACGGGCGCGCGCTGGCGGCTGGGCGGGCGAGGTCGCCAGTGGGAGAGGCCCGGCCGGCAGGTGCCCGCGGGCAACGCCAGCTGGGCGGCAGAGTGAGGGGAGGAGCGGGGGAGGGGCAGACAGCCTGACAGCCGGGCGACGGGCGCGCGCTGGCGGCTCGGCGGGCGAGGTCGCGAGTGGGAGAGCCCCGGTCGCAGGTGGACCCGCGGGCACCCGCAGCTCGTCGACAGAGCTAGGGAAGTGGGGGGAGGGGATAGAGCCCCGTCGGGCTCGTCGACCCGCGGCTCCTGGCGGCTCTGCGGCCGAGTTGGGGAAGGAGGGGGGGAGGGGCAGACTCCCTGACAGCCGGGCGATGCGCGCGCGCCGGCGGCTCGGCGGCACAGGTCGCGAGTGGGGGAGGCCCGGCCGGCAGGTGGACACGCGGGCACCGCCAGCTCGGCGGCAGAGTGAGGAAAGGGGGGGCGGGGCAGACACCTCGACAGCCGGGCGATGCGCGCGCGCTGGCGGCTCGTCACCAGAGGTCGCGAGTGCGAGAGGCCCGGCCGGCAGGTGGACACGGGGGCACCGCCGGCTCGGCGGCAGAGTCAGGGAAGTGGGGGGAGGGGATAGAGCCCCGTCGGGCTCGTCGACCCGCGGCTCCTGGCGGCTCTGCGGCCGAGTTGGGGAAGGAGGGGGGGAGGGGCAGACTCCCTGACAGCCGGGCGATGCGCGCGCGCCGGCGGCTCGGCGGCACAGGTCGCGAGTGGGGGAGGCCCGGCCGGCAGGTGGACACGCGGGCACCGCCAGCTCGGCGGCAGAGTGAGGAAAGGGGGGGCGGGGCAGACACCTCGACAGCCGGGCGACGCGCGCGCGCTGGCGGCTCGTCACCAGAGGTCGCGAGTGCGAGAGGCCCGGCCGGCAGGTGGACACGGGGGCACCGCCGGCTCGGCGGCAGAGTCAGGGAAGTGGGGGGAGGGGATAGAGCCCCGTCGGGCTCGTCGACCCGCGGCTCCTGGCGGCTCTGCGGCCGAGTTGGGGAAGGAGGGGGGGAGGGGCAGACTCCCTGACAGCCGGGCGATGCGCGCGCGCCGGCGGCTCGGCGGCACAGGTCGCGAGTGGGGGAGGCCCGGCCGGCAGGTGGACACGCGGGCACCGCCAGCTCGGCGGCAGAGTGAGGAAAGGGGGGGGAGGGGCAGACACCTAGACAGCCGGGCGACGCGCGCGCGCCGGCGGCTCGTGACCAGAGGTCGCGTGTATGGGAGCACCGGCCGGCAGGTGGACCCGCGGGCAGCGCCAGCTCGGCGGCAGAGTGAGGGAAGGAGGGGGAGGGGCGGATTCCAAGCCAGGCGGGCGACGCGCGCGCGCTGGCGTCTCGTCACCAGAGATCGCGAGTGCGAGAGGCCCGGCCGGCAGGTGGACACGCGGGCACCGCCGGCTCGGCGGCAGAGTCAGGGAAGTGGGGGGAGGGGATAGAGCCCCGTCGGGCTCGTCGATCCGCGGCTCCTGGCGGCTCTGCGGCCGAGTTGGGGAAGGAGGGGGGGAGGGGCAGACTCCCTGACAGCCGGGCGATGCGCGCGCGCCGGCGGCTCGGCGGCACAGGTCGCGAGTGGGGGAGGCCCGGCCGGCAGGTGGACACGCGGGCACCGCCAGCTCGGCGGCAGAGTGAGGAAAGGGGGGGCGGGGCAGACACCTCGACAGCCGGGCGTCGCGCGCGCGCTGGCGGCTCGTCACCAGAGGTCGCGAGTGCGAGAGGCCAGGCCGGCAGGTGGACACGCGGGCACCCGCAGCTCGTCGGCAGGGTTAGGGAAGGGGGGGAGGGGATAGAGCCCCGTCCGGCTGGTCGACCCGCGGGCACTGCCAGGCGGGCGACGGGCGCGCGCTGGCGGCTGGGCGGGCGAGGTCGCCAGTGGGAGAGGCCCGGCCGGCAGGTGCCCGCGGGCAACGCCAGCTGGGCGGCAGAGTGAGGGGAGGAGCGGGGGAGGGGCAGACAGCCTGACAGCCGGGCGACGGGCGCGCGCTGGCGGCTCGGCGGGCGAGGTCGCGAGTGGGAGAGCCCCGGTCGCAGGTGGACCCGCGGGCACCCGCAGCTCGTCGACAGAGCTAGGGAAGTGGGGGGAGGGGATAGAGCCCCGTCGGGCTCGTCGACCCGCGGCTCCTGGCGGCTCTGCGGCCGAGTTAGGGAAGGAGGGGGGGAGGGGCAGACTCCCTGACAGCCGGGCGATGCGCGCGCGCCGGCGGCTCGGCGGCACAGGTCGCGAGTGGGGGAGGCCCGGCCGGCAGGTGGACACGCGGGCACCGCCAGCTCGGCGGCAGAGTGAGGAAAGGGGGGGGAGGGGCAGACACCTAGACAGCCGGGCGACGCGCGCGCGCCGGCGGCTCGTGACCAGAGGTCGCGTGTATGGGAGCACCGGCCGGCAGGTGGACCCGCGGGCAGCGCCAGCTCGGCGGCAGAGTGAGGGAAGGAGGGGGAGGGGCGGATTCCAAGCCAGGCGGGCGACGCGCGCGCGCTGGCGTCTCGTCACCAGAGATCGCGAGTGCGAGAGGCCCGGCCGGCAGGTGGACACGCGGGCACCGCCGGCTCGGCGGCAGAGTCAGGGAAGTGGGGGGAGGGGATAGAGCCCCGTCGGGCTCGTCGACCCGCGGCTCCTGGCGGCTCTGCGGCCGAGTTGGGGAAGGAGGGGGGGAGGGGCAGACTCCCTGACAGCCGGGCGATGCGCGCGCGCCGGCGGCTCGGCGGCACAGGTCGCGAGTGGGGGAGGCCCGGCCGGCAGGTGGACACGCGGGCACCGCCAGCTCGGCGGCAGAGTGAGGAAAGGGGGGGCGGGGCAGACACCTCGACAGCCGGGCGACGCGCGCGCGCTGGCGGCTCGTCACCAGAGGTCGCGAGTGCGAGAGGCCAGGCCGGCAGGTGGACACGCGGGCACCCGCAGCTCGTCGGCAGGGTTAGGGAAGGGGGGGAGGGGATAGAGCCCCGTCCGGCTGGTCGACCCGCGGGCACTGCCAGGCGGGCGACGGGCGCGCGCTGGCGGCTGGGCGGGCGAGGTCGCCAGTGGGAGAGGCCCGGCCGGCAGGTGCCCGCGGGCAACGCCAGCTGGGCGGCAGAGTGAGGGGAGGAGCGGGGGAGGGGCCGACAGCCTGACAGCCGTGCGACGGGCGCGCGCTGGCGGCTCGGCGGGCGAGGTCGCGAGTGGGAGAGCCCCGGTCGCAGGTGGCCCCGCGGGCACCCGCAGCTCGTCGACAGAGTTAGGGAAGTGGGGGGAGGGGATAGAGCCCCGTCGGGCTCGTCGACCCGCGGCTCCTGGCGGCTCTGCGGCCGAGTTAGGGAAGGAGGGGGGGAGGGGCAGACTCCCTGACAGCCGGGCGATGCGCGCGCGCCGGCGGCTCGGCGGCACAGGTCGCGAGTGGGGGAGGCCCGGCCGGCAGGTGGACACGCGGGCACCGCCAGCTCGGCGGCAGAGTGAGGAAAGGGGGGGGAGGGGCAGACACCTAGACAGCCGGGCGACGCGCGCGCGCCGGCGGCTCGTGACCAGAGGTCGCGTGTAGGGGAGCAACGGCCGGCAGGTGGACCCGCGGGCAGCGCCAGCTCGGCGGCAGAGTGAGGGAAGGAGGGGGAGGGGCGGATTCCAAGCCAGGCGGGCGACGCGCGCGCGCTGGCGTCTCGTCACCAGAGATCGCGAGTGCGAGAGGCCCGGCCGGCAGGTGGACACGCGGGCACCGCCGGCTCGGCGGCAGAGTCCGGGAAGTGGGGGGAGGGGATAGAGCCCCGTCGGGCTCGTCGACCCGCGGCTCCTGGCGGCTCTGCGGCCGAGTTGGGGAAGGAGGGGGGGAGGGGCAGACTCCCTGACAGCCGGGCGATGCGCGCGCGCCGGCGGCTCGGCGGCACAGGTCGCGAGTGGGGGAGGCCCGGCCGGCAGGTGGACACGCGGGCACCGCCAGCTCGGCGGCAGAGTGAGGAAAGGGGGGGCGGGGCAGACACCTCGACAGCCGGGCGACGCGCGCGCGCTGGCGGCTCGTCACCAGAGGTCGCGAGTGCGAGAGGCCCGGCCGGCAGGTGGACACGGGGGCACCGCCGGCTCGGCGGCAGAGTCAGGGAAGTGGGGGGAGGGGATAGAGCCCCGTCGGGCTCGTCGACCCGCGGCTCCTGGCGGCTCTGCGGCCGAGTTGGGGAAGGAGGGGGGGAGGGGCAGACTCCCTGACAGCCGGGCGATGCGCGCGCGCCGGCGGCTCAGCGGCACAGGTCGCGAGTGGGGGAGGCCCGGCCGGCAGGTGGACACGCGGGCACCGCCAGCTCGGCGGCAGAGTGAGGAAAGGGGGGGCGGGGCAGACACCTCGACAGCCGGGCGACGCGCGCGCGCTGGCGGCTCGTCACCAGAGGTCGCGAGTGCGACAGGCCCGGCCGGCAGGTGGACACGCGGGCACCCGCAGCTCGTCGGCAGGGTTAGGGAAGGGGGGGGAGGGGATAGAGCCCCGTCCGGCTGGTCGACCCGCGGGCACTGCCAGGCGGGCGACGGGCGCGCGCTGGCGGCTGGGCGGGCGAGGTCGCCAGTGGGAGAGGCCCGGCCGGCAGGTGCCCGCGGGCAACGCCAGCTGGGCGGCAGAGTGAGGGGAGGAGCGGGGGAGGGGCAGACAGCCTGACAGCCGGGCGACGGGCGCGCGCTGGGGGCTCTGCGGGCGAGGTCGCGAGTGGGAGAGCCCCGGTCGCAGGTGGCCCCGCGGGCACCCGCAGCTCGTCGACAGAGTTAGGGAAGTGGGGGGAGGGGATAGAGCCCCGTCGGGCTCGTCGACCCGCGGCTCCTGGCGGCTCTGCGGCCGAGTTAGGGAAGGAGGGGGGGAGGGGCAGACTCCCTGACAGCCGGGCGATGCGCGCGCGCCGGCGGCTCGGCGGCACAGGTCGCGAGTGGGGGAGGCCCGGCCGGCAGGTGGACACGCGGGCACCGCCAGCTCGGCGGCAGAGTGAGGAAAGGGGGGGGAGGGGCAGACACCTAGACAGCCGGGCGACGCGCGCGCGCCGGCGGCTCGTGACCAGAGGTCGCGTGTATGGGAGCACCGGCCGGCAGGTGGACCCGCGGGCAGCGCCAGCTCGGCGGCAGAGTGAGGGAAGGAGGGGGAGGGGCGGATTCCAAGCCAGGCGGGCGACGCGAGCGCGCTGGCGTCTCGTCACCAGAGATTGCGAGTGCGAGAGGCCCGGCCGGCAGGTGGACACGCGGGCACCGCCGGCTCGGCGGCAGAGTCAGGGAAGTGGGGGGAGGGGATAGAGCCCCGTCGGGCTCGTCGACCCGCGGCTCCTGGCGGCTCTGCGGCCGAGTTGGGGAAGGAGGGGGGGAGGGGCAGACTCCCTGACAGCCGGGCGATGCGCGCGCGCCGGCGGCTCGGCGGCACAGGTCGCGAGTGGGGGAGGCCCGGCCGGCAGGTGGACACGCGGGCACCGCCAGCTCGGCGGCAGAGTGAGGAAAGGGGGGGCGGGGCAGACACCTCGACAGCCGGGCGACGCGCGCGCGCTGGCGGCTCGTCACCAGAGGTCGCGAGTGCGAGAGGCCAGGCCGGCAGGTGGACACGCGGGCACCCGCAGCTCGTCGGCAGGGTTAGGGAATGGGGGGAGGGGATAGAGCCCCGTCCGGCTGGTCGACCCGCGGGCACTGCCAGGCGGGCGACGGGCGCGCGCTGGCGGCTGGGCGGGCGAGGTCGCCAGTGGGAGAGGCCCGGCCGGCAGGTGCCCGCGGGCAACGCCAGCTGGGCGGCAGAGTGAGGGGAGGAGCGGGGGAGGGGCCGACAGCCTGACAGCCGTGCGACGGGCGCGCGCTGGCGGCTCGGCGGGCGAGGTCGCGAGTGGGAGAGCCCCGGTCGCAGGTGGCCCCGCGGGCACCCGCAGCTCGTCGACAGAGTTAGGGAAGTGGGGGGAGGGGATAGAGCCCCGTCGGGCTCGTCGACCCGCGGCTCCTGGCGGCTCTGCGGCCGAGTTAGGGAAGGAGGGGGGAGGGGCAGACTCCCTGACAGCCGGGCGATGCGCGCGCGCCGGCGGCTCGGCGGCACAGGTCGCGAGTGGGGGAGGCCCGGCCGGCAGGTGGACACGCGGGCACCGCCAGCTCGGCGGCAGAGTGAGGAAAGGGGGGGGAGGGGCAGACACCTAGACAGCCGGGCGACGCGCGCGCGCCGGCGGCTCGTGACCAGAGGTCGCGTGTAGGGGAGCAACGGCCGGCAGGTGGACCCGCGGGCACCGCCAGCTCGGCGGCAGAGTGAGGGAAGGAGGGGGAGGGGCGGATTCCAAGCCAGGCGGGCGACGCGCGCGCGCTGGCGTCTCGTCACCAGAGATCGCGAGAGCGAGAGGCCCGGCCGGCAGGTGGACACGCGGGCACCGCCGGCTCGGCGGCAGAGTCAGGGAAGTGGGGGGAGGGGATAGAGCCCCGTCGGGCTCGTCGACCCGCGGCTCCTGGCGGCTCTGCGGCCGAGTTGGGGAAGGAGGGGGGGAGGGGCAGACTCCCTGACAGCCGGGCGATGCGCGCGCGCCGGCGGCTCGGCGGCACAGGTCGCGAGTGGGGGAGGCCCGGCCGGCAGGTGGACACGCGGGCACCGCCAGCTCGGCGGCAGAGTGAGGAAAGGGGGGGCGGGGCAGACACCTCGACAGCCGGGCGACGCGCGCGCGCTGGCGGCTCGTCACCAGAGGTCGCGAGTGCGAGAGGCCCGGCCGGCAGGTGGACACGGGGGCACCGCCGGCTCGGCGGCAGAGTCAGGGAAGTGGGGGGAGGGGATAGAGCCCCGTCGGGCTCGTCGACCCGCGGCTCCTGGCGGCTCTGCGGCCGAGTTGGGGAAGGAGGGGGGGAGGGGCAGACTCCCTGACAGCCGGGCGATGCGCGCGCGCCGGCGGCTCAGCGGCACAGGTCGCGAGTGGGGGAGGCCCGGCCGGCAGGTGGACACGCGGGCACCGCCAGCTCGGCGGCAGAGTGAGGAAAGGGGGGGCGGGGCAGACACCTCGACAGCCGGGCGACGCGCGCGCGCTGGCGGCTCGTCACCAGAGGTCGCGAGTGCGACAGGCCCGGCCGGCAGGTGGACACGCGGGCACCCGCAGCTCGTCGGCAGGGTTAGGGAAGGGGGGGAGGGGATAGAGCCCCGTCCGGCTGGTCGACCCGCGGGCACTGCCAGGCGGGCGACGGGCGCGCGCTGGCGGCTGGGCGGGCGAGGTCGCCAGTGGGAGAGGCCCGGCCGGCAGGTGCCCGCGGGCAACGCCAGCTGGGCGGCAGAGTGAGGGGAGGAGCGGGGGAGGGGCAGACAGCCTGACAGCCGGGCGACGGGCGCGCGCTGGCGGCTCGGCGGGCGAGGTCGCGAGTGGGAGAGCCCCGGTCGCAGGTGGCCCCGCGGGCACCCGCAGCTCGTCGACAGAGTTAGGGAAGTGGGGGGAGGGGATAGAGCCCCGTCGGGCTCGTCGACCCGCGGCTCCTGGCGGCTCTGCGGCCGAGTTAGGGAAGGAGGGGGGGAGGGGCAGACTCCCTGACAGCCGGGCGATGCGCGCGCGCCGGCGGCTCGGCGGCACAGGTCGCGAGTGGGGGAGGCCCGGCCGGCAGGTGGACACGCGGGCACCGCCAGCTCGGCGGCAGAGTGAGGAAAGGGGGGGGAGGGGCAGACACCTAGACAGCCGGGCGACGCGCGCGCGCCGGCGGCTCGTGACCAGAGGTCGCGTGTATGGGAGCACCGGCCGGCAGGTGGACCCGCGGGCAGCGCCAGCTCGGCGGCAGAGTGAGGGAAGGAGGGGGAGGGGCGGATTCCAAGCCAGGCGGGCGACGCGAGCGCGCTGGCGTCTCGTCACCAGAGATCGCGAGTGCGAGAGGCCCGGCCGGCAGGTGGACACGCGGGCACCGCCGGCTCGGCGGCAGAGTCAGGGAAGTGGGGGGAGGGGATAGAGCCCCGTCGGGCTCGTCGACCCGCGGCTCCTGGCGGCTCTGCGGCCGAGTTGGGGAAGGAGGGGGGAGGGGCAGACTCCCTGACAGCCGGGCGATGCGCGCGCGCCGGCGGCTCGGCGGCACAGGTCGCGAGTGGGGGAGGCCCGGCCGGCAGGTGGACACGCGGGCACCGCCAGCTCGGCGGCAGAGTGAGGAAAGGGGGGGCGGGGCAGACACCTCGACAGCCGGGCGACGCGCGCGCGCTGGCGGCTCGTCACCAGAGGTCGCGAGTGCGAGAGGCCAGGCCGGCAGGTGGACACGCGGGCACCCGCAGCTCGTCGGCAGGGTTAGGGAATGGGGGGAGGGGATAGAGCCCCGTCCGGCTGGTCGACCCGCGGGCACTGCCAGGCGGGCGACGGGCGCGCGCTGGCGGCTGGGCGGGCGAGGTCGCCAGTGGGAGAGGCCCGGCCGGCAGGTGCCCGCGGGCAACGCCAGCTGGGCGGCAGAGTGAGGGGAGGAGCGGGGGAGGGGCCGACAGCCTGACAGCCGGGCGACGGGCGCGCGCTGGCGGCTCGGCGGGCGAGGTCGCGAGTGGGAGAGCCCCGGTCGCAGGTGGCCCCGCGGGCACCCGCAGCTCGTCGACAGAGTTAGGGAAGTGGGGGGAGGGGATAGAGCCCCGTCGGGCTCGTCGACCCGCGGCTCCTGGCGGCTCTGCGGCCGAGTTAGGGAAGGAGGGTGGGAGGGGCAGACTCCCTGACAGCCGGGCGATGCGCGCGCGCCGGCGGCTCGGCGGCACAGGTCGCGAGTGGGGGAGGCCCGGCCGGCAGGTGGACACGCGGGCACCGCCAGCTCGGCGGCAGAGTGAGGAAAGGGGGGGGAGGGGCAGACACCTAGACAGCCGGGCGACGCGCGCGCGCCGGCGGCTCGTGACCAGAGGTCGCGTGTAGGGGAGCAACGGCCGGCAGGTGGACCCGCGGGCACCGCCAGCTCGGCGGCAGAGTGAGGGAAGGAGGGGGAGGGGCGGATTCCAAGCCAGGCGGGCGACGCGCGCGCGCTGG
Organism: Giraffa tippelskirchi; assembly: GCF_054371585.1. NCBI lineage: Eukaryota > Metazoa > Chordata > Mammalia > Artiodactyla > Giraffidae > Giraffa > Giraffa tippelskirchi. Next base: position 70,693,122 of record NC_137282.1, read on the forward strand.
CGTCTCGTCACCAGAGATCGCGAGAGCGAGAGGCCCGGCCGGCAGGTGGACACGCGGGCACCGCCGGCTCGGCGGCAGAGTCAGGGAAGTGGGGGGAGGGGATAGAGCCCCGTCGGGCTCGTCGACCCGCGGCTCCTGGCGGCTCTGCGGCCGAGTTGGGGAAGGAGGGGGGGAGGGGCAGACTCCCTGACAGCCGGGCGATGCGCGCGCGCCGGCGGCTCGGCGGCACAGGTCGCGAGTGGGGGAGGCCCGGCCGGCAGGTGGACACGCGGGCACCGCCAGCTCGGCGGCAGAGTGAGGAAAGGGGGGGCGGGGCAGACACCTCGACAGCCGGGCGATGCGCGCGCGCTGGCGGCTCGTCACCAGAGGTCGCGAGTGCGAGAGGCCCGGCCGGCAGGTGGACACGGGGGCACCGCCGGCTCGGCGGCAGAGTCAGGGAAGTGGGGGGAGGGGATAGAGCCCCGTCGGGCTCGTCGACCCGCGGCTCCTGGCGGCTCTGCGGCCGAGTTGGGGAAGGAGGGGGGGAGGGGCAGACTCCCTGACAGCCGGGCGATGCGCGCGCGCCGGCGGCTCGGCGGCACAGGTCGCGAGTGGGGGAGGCCCGGCCGGCAGGTGGACACGCGGGCACCGCCAGCTCGGCGGCAGAGTGAGGAAAGGGGGGGCGGGGCAGACACCTCGACAGCCGGGCGACGCGCGCGCGCTGGCGGCTCGTCACCAGAGGTCGCGAGTGCGAGAGGCCAGGCCGGCAGGTGGACACGCGGGCACCCGCAGCTCGTCGGCAGGGTTAGGGAAGGGGGGGAGGGGATAGAGCCCCGTACGGCTGGTCGACCCGCGGGCACTGCCAGGCGGGCGACGGGCGCGCGCTGGCGGCTGGGCGGGCGAGGTCGCCAGTGGGAGAGGCCCGGCCGGCAGGTGCCCGCGGGCAACGCCAGCTGGGCGGCAGAGTGAGGGGAGGAGCGGGGGAGGGGCAGACAGCCTGACAGCCGGGCGACGGGCGCGCGCTGGCGGCTCGGCGGGCGAGGTCGCGAGTGGGAGAGCCCCGGTCGCAGGTGGACCCGCGGGCACCCGCAGCTCGTCGACAGAGTTAGGGAAGTGGGGGGAGGGGATAGAGCCCCGTCGGGCTCGTCGACCCGCGGCTCCTGGCGGCTCTGCGGCCGAGTTAGGGAAGGGGGGGGGAGGGGCAGACTCCCTGACAGCCGGGCGATGCGCGCGCGCCGGCGGCTCGGCGGCACAGGTCGCGAGTGGGGGAGGCCCGGCCGGCAGGTGGACACGCGGGCACCGCCAGCTCGGCGGCAGAGTGAGGAAAGGGGGGGGAGGGGCAGACACCTAGACAGCCGGGCGACGCGCGCGCGCCGGCGGCTCGTGACCAGAGGTCGCGTGTAGGGGAGCAACGGCCGGCAGGTGGACCCGCGGGCACCGCCAGCTCGGCGGCAGAGTGAGGGAAGGAGGGGGAGGGGCGGATTCCAAGCCAGGCGGGCGACGCGCGCGCGCTGGCGTCTCGTCACCAGAGATCGCGAGTGCGAGAGGCCCGGCCGGCAGGTGGACACGCGGGCACCGCCGGCTCGGCGGCAGAGTCAGGGAAGTGGGGGGAGGGGATAGAGCCCCGTCGGGCTCGTCGACCCGCGGCTCCTGGCGGCTCTGCGGCCGAGTTGGGGAAGGAGGGGGGGAGGGGCAGACTCCCTGACAGCCGGGCGATGCGCGCGCGCCGGCGGCTCGGCGGCACAGGTCGCGAGTGGGGGAGGCCCGGCCGGCAGGTGGACACGCGGGCACCGCCAGCTCGGCGGCAGAGTGAGGAAAGGGGGGGCGGGGCAGACACCTCGACAGCCGGGCGATGCGCGCGCGCTGGCGGCTCGTCACCAGAGGTCGCGAGTGCGAGAGGCCCGGCCGGCAGGTGGACACGGGGGCACCGCCGGCTCGGCGGCAGAGTCAGGGAAGTGGGGGGAGGGGATAGAGCCCCGTCGGGCTCGTCGACCCGCGGCTCCTGGCGGCTCTGCGGCCGAGTTGGGGAAGGAGGGGGGGAGGGGCAGACTCCCTGACAGCCGGGCGATGCGCGCGCGCCGGCGGCTCGGCGGCACAGGTCGCGAGTGGGGGAGGCCCGGCCGGCAGGTGGACACGCGGGCACCGCCAGCTCGGCGGCAGAGTGAGGAAAGGGGGGGCGGGGCAGACACCTCGACAGCCGGGCGACGCGCGCGCGCTGGCGGCTCGTCACCAGAGGTCGGGAGTGCGAGAGGCCAGGCCGGCAGGTGGACACGCGGGCACCCGCAGCTCGTCGGCAGGGTTAGGGAAGGGGGGGAGGGGATAGAGCCCCGTCCGGCTGGTCGACCCGCGGGCACTGCCAGGCGGGCGACGGGCGCGCGCTGGCGGCTGGGCGGGCGAGGTCGCCAGTGGGAGAGGCCCGGCCGGCAGGTGCCCGCGGGCAACGCCAGCTGGGCGGCAGAGTGAGGGGAGGAGCGGGGGAGGGGCAGACAGCCTGACAGCCGGGCGACGGGCGCGCGCTGGCGGCTCGGCGGGCGAGGTCGCGAGTGGGAGAGCCCCGGTCGCAGGTGGCCCCGCGGACACCCGCAGCTCGTCGACAGAGTTAGGGAAGTGGGGGGAGGGGATAGAGCCCCGTCGGGCTCGTCGACCCGCGGCTCCTGGCGGCTCTGCGGCCGAGTTAGGGAAGGAGGGGGGGAGGGGCAGACTCCCTGACAGCCGGGCGATGCACGCGCGCCGGCGGCTCGGCGGCACAGGTCGCGAGTGGGGGAGGCCCGGCCGGCAGGTGGACACGCGGGCACCGCCAGCTCGGCGGCAGAGTGAGGAAAGGGGGGGGAGGGGCAGACACCTAGACAGCCGGGCGACGCGCGCGCGCCGGCGGCTCGTGACCAGAGGTCGCGTGTATGGGAGCACCGGCCGGCAGGTGGACCCGCGGGCAGCGCCAGCTCGGCGGCAGAGTGAGGGAAGGAGGGGGAGGGGCGGATTCCAAGCCAGGCGGGCGACGCGAGCGCGCTGGCGTCTCGTCACCAGAGATCGCGAGTGCGAGAGGCCCGGCCGGCAGGTGGACACGCGGGCACCGCCGGCTCGGCGGCAGAGTCAGGGAAGTGGGGGGAGGGGATAGAGCCCCGTCGGGCTCGTCGACCCGCGGCTCCTGGCGGCTCTGCGGCCGAGTTGGGGAAGGAGGGGGGGAGGGGCAGACTCCCTGACAGCCGGGCGATGCGCGCGCGCCGGCGGCTCGGCGGCACAGGTCGCGAGTGGGGGAGGCCCGGCCGGCAGGTGGACACGCGGGCACCGCCAGCTCGGCGGCAGAGTGAGGAAAGGGGGGGCGGGGCAGACACCTCGACAGCCGGGCGACGCGCGCGCGCTGGCGGCTCGTCACCAGAGGTCGCGAGTGCGAGAGGCCAGGCCGGCAGGTGGACACGCGGGCACCCGCAGCTCGTCGGCAGGGTTAGGGAAGGGGGGGAGGGGATAGAGCGCCGTCCGGCTGGTCGACCCGCGGGCACTGCCAGGCGGGCGACGGGCGCGCGCTGGCGGCTGGGCGGGCGAGGTCGCCAGTGGGAGAGGCCCGGCCGGCAGGTGCCCGCGGGCAACGCCAGCTGGGCGGCAGAGTGAGGGGAGGAGCGGGGGAGGGGCAGACAGCCTGACAGCCGGGCGACGGGCGCGCGCTGGCGGCTCGGCGGGCGAGGTCGCGAGTGGGAGAGCCCCGGTCGCAGGTGGCCCCGCGGGCACCCGCAGCTCGTCGACAGAGTTAGGGAAGTGGGGGGAGGGGATAGAGCCCCGTCGGGCTCGTCGACCCGCGGCTCCTGGCGGCTCTGCGGCCGAGTTAGGGAAGGAGGGGGGGAGGGGCAGACTCCCTGACAGCCGGGCGATGCGCGCGCGCCGGCGGCTCGGCGGCACAGGTCGCGAGTGGGGGAGGCCCGGCCGGCAGGTGGACACGCGGGCACCGCCAGCTCGGCGGCAGAGTGAGGAAAGGGGGGGGAGGGGCAGACACCTAGACAGCCGGGCGACGCGCGCGCGCCGGCGGCTCGTGACCAGAGGTCGCGTGTAGGGGAGCAACGGCCGGCAGGTGGACCCGCGGGCACCGCCAGCTCGGCGGCAGAGTGAGGGAAGGAGGGGGAGGGGCGGATTCCAAGCCAGGCGGGCGACGCGCGCGCGCTGGCGTCTCGTCACCAGAGATCGCGAGTGCGAGAGGCCCGGCCGGCAGGTGGACACGCGGGCACCGCCGGCTCGGCGGCAGAGTCAGGGAAGTGGGGGGAGGGGATAGAGCCCCGTCGGGCTCGTCGACCCGCGGCTCCTGGCGGCTCTGCGGCCGAGTTGGGGAAGGAGGGGGGAGGGGCAGACTCCCTGACAGCCGGGCGATGCGCGCGCGCCGGCGGCTCGGCGGCACAGGTCGCGAGTGGGGGAGGCCCGGCCGGCAGGTGGACACGCGGGCACCGCCAGCTCGGCGGCAGAGTGAGGAAAGGGGGGGCGGGGCAGACACCTCGACAGCCGGGCGATGCGCGCGCGCTGGCGGCTCGTCATCAGAGGTCGCGAGTGCGAGAGGCCCGGCCGGCAGGTGGACACGGGGGCACCGCCGGCTCGGCGGCAGAGTCAGGGAAGTGGGGGGAGGGGATAGAGCCCCGTCGGGCTCGTCGACCCGCGGCTCCTGGCGGCTCTGCGGCCGAGTTGGGGAAGGAGGGGGGGAGGGGCAGACTCCCTGACAGCCGGGCGATGCGCGCGCGCCGGCGGCTCGGCGGCACAGGTCGCGAGTGGGGGAGGCCCGGCCGGCAGGTGGACACGCGGGCACCGCCAGCTCGGCGGCAGAGTGAGGAAAGGGGGGGCGGGGCAGACACCTCGACAGCCGGGCGACGCGCGCGCGCTGGCGGCTCGTCACCAGAGGTCGGGAGTGCGAGAGGCCAGGCCGGCAGGTGGACACGCGGGCACCCGCAGCTCGTCGGCAGGGTTAGGGAAGGGGGGGAGGGGATAGAGCCCCGTCCGGCTGGTCGACCCGCGGGCACTGCCAGGCGGGCGACGGGCGCGCGCTGGCGGCTGGGCGGGCGAGGTCGCCAGTGGGAGAGGCCCGGCCGGCAGGTGCCCGCGGGCAACGCCAGCTGGGCGGCAGAGTGAGGGGAGGAGCGGGGGAGGGGCAGACAGCCTGACAGCCGGGCGACGGGCGCGCGCTGGCGGCTCGGCGGGCGAGGTCGCGAGTGGGAGAGCCCCGGTCGCAGGTGGACCCGCGGGCACCCGCAGCTCGTCGACAGAGCTAGGGAAGTGGGGGGAGGGGATAGAGCCCCGTCGGGCTCGTCGACCCGCGGCTCCTGGCGGCTCTGCGGCCGAGTTAGGGAAGGAGGGGGGGAGGGGCAGACTCCCTGACAGCCGGGCGATGCGCGCGCGCCGGCGGCTCGGCGGCACAGGTCGCGAGTGGGGGAGGCCCGGCCGGCAGGTGGACACGCGGGCACCGCCAGCTCGGCGGCAGAGTGAGGAAAGGGGGGGGAGGGGCAGACACCTAGACAGCCGGGCGACGCGCGCGCGCCGGCGGCTCGTGACCAGAGGTCGCGTGTAGGGGAGCACCGGCCGGCAGGTGGACCCGCGGGCACCGCCAGCTCGGCGGCAGAGTGAGGGAAGGAGGGGGAGGGGCGGATTCCAAGCCAGGCGGGCGACGCGCGCGCGCTGGCGTCTCGTCACCAGAGATCGCGAGTGCGAGAGGCCCGGCCGGCAGGTGGACACGCGGGCACCGCCGGCTCGGCGGCAGAGTCAGGGAAGTGGGGGGAGGGGATAGAGCCCCGTCGGGCTCGTCGACCCGCGGCTCCTGGCGGCTCTGCGGCCGAGTTGGGGAAGGAGGGGGGGAGGGGCAGACTCCCTGACAGCCGGGCGATGCGCGCGCGCCGGCGGCTCGGCGGCACAGGTCGCGAGTGGGGGAGGCCCGGCCGGCAGGTGGACACGCGGGCACCGCCAGCTCGGCGGCAGAGTGAGGAAAGGGGGGGCGGGGCAGACACCTCGACAGCCGGGCGATGCGCGCGCGCTGGCGGCTCGTCACCAGAGGTCGCGAGTGCGAGAGGCCCGGCCGGCAGGTGGACACGCGGGCACCGCCAGCTCGGCGGCAGAGTGAGGAAAGGGGGGGCGGGGCAGACACCTCGACAGCCGGGCGACGCGCGCGCGCTGGCGGCTCGTCACCAGAGGTCGCGAGTGCGAGAGGCCCGGCCGGCAGGTGGACACGGGGGCACCGCCGGCTCGGCGGCAGAGTCAGGGAAGTGGGGGGAGGGGATAGAGCCCCGTCGGGCTCGTCGACCCGCGGCTCCTGGCGGCTCTGCGGCCGAGTTGGGGAAGGAGGGGGGAGGGGCAGACTCCCTGACAGCCGGGCGATGCGCGCGCGCCGGCGGCTCGGCGGCACAGGTCGCGAGTGGGGGAGGCCCGGCCGGCAGGTGGACACGCGGGCACCGCCAGCTCGGCGGCAGAGTGAGGAAAGGGGGGGCGGGGCAGACACCTCGACAGCCGGGCGACGCGCGCGCGCTGGCGGCTCGTCACCAGAGGTCGCGAGTGCGACAGGCCCGGCCGGCAGGTGGACACGCGGGCACCCGCAGCTCGTCGGCAGGGTTAGGGAAGGGGGGGGAGGGGATAGAGCCCCGTCCGGCTGGTCGACCCGCGGGCACTGCCAGGCGGGCGACGGGCGCGCGCTGGCGGCTGGGCGGGCGAGGTCGCCAGTGGGAGAGGCCCGGCCGGCAGGTGCCCGCGGGCAACGCCAGCTGGGCGGCAGAGTGAGGGGAGGAGCGGGGGAGGGGCAGACAGCCTGACAGCCGGGCGACGGGCGCGCGCTGGCGGCTCGGCGGGCGAGGTCGCGAGTGGGAGAGCCCCGGTCGCAGGTGGCCCCGCGGGCACCCGCAGCTCGTCGACAGAGTTAGGGAAGTGGGGGGAGGGGATAGAGCCCCGTCGGGCTCGTCGACCCGCGGCTCCTGGCGGCTCTGCGGCCGAGTTAGGGAAGGAGGGGGGGAGGGGCAGACTCCCTGACAGCCGGGCGATGCGCGCGCGCCGGCGGCTCGGCGGCACAGGTCGCGAGTGGGGGAGGCCCGGCCGGCAGGTGGACACGCGGGCACCGCCAGCTCGGCGGCAGAGTGAGGAAAGGGGGGGGAGGGGCAGACACCTAGACAGCCGGGCGACGCGCGCGCGCCGGCGGCTCGTGACCAGAGGTCGCGTGTAGGGGAGCACCGGCCGGCAGGTGGACCCGCGGGCACCGCCAGCTCGGCGGCAGAGTGAGGGAAGGAGGGGGAGGGGCGGATTCCAAGCCAGGCGGGCGACGCGCGCGCGCTGGCGTCTCGTCACCAGAGATCGCGAGTGCGAGAGGCCCGGCCGGCAGGTGGACACGCGGGCACCGCCGGCTCGGCGGCAGAGTCAGGGAAGTGGGGGGAGGGGATAGAGCCCCGTCGGGCTCGTCGACCCGCGGCTCCTGGCGGCTCTGCGGCCGAGTTGGGGAAGGAGGGGGGGAGGGGCAGACTCCCTGACAGCCGGGCGATGCGCGCGCGCCGGCGGCTCGGCGGCACAGGTCGCGAGTGGGGGAGGCCCGGCCGGCAGGTGGACACGCGGGCACCGCCAGCTCGGCGGCAGAGTGAGGAAAGGGGGGGCGGGGCAGACACCTCGACAGCCGGGCGACGCGCGCGCGCTGGCGGCTCGTCACCAGAGGTCGCGAGTGCGAGAGGCCCGGCCGGCAGGTGGACACGGGGGCACCGCCGGCTCGGCGGCAGAGTCAGGGAAGTGGGGGGAGGGGATAGAGCCCCGTCGGGCTCGTCGACCCGCGGCTCCTGGCGGCTCTGCGGCCGAGTTGGGGAAGGAGGGGGGGAGGGGCAGACTCCCTGACAGCCGGGCGATGCGCGCGCGCCGGCGGCTCGGCGGCACAGGTCGCGAGTGGGGGAGGCCCGGCCGGCAGGTGGACACGCGGGCACCGCCAGCTCGGCGGCAGAGTGAGGAAAGGGGGGGCGGGGCAGACACCTCGACAGCCGGGCGACGCGCGCGCGCTGGCGGCTCGTCACCAGAGGTCGCGAGTGCGACAGGCCCGGCCGGCAGGTGGACACGCGGGCACCCGCAGCTCGTCGGCAGGGTTAGGGAAGGGGGGGGAGGGGATAGAGCCCCGTCCGGCTGGTCGACCCGCGGGCACTGCCAGGCGGGCGACGGGCGCGCGCTGGCGGCTGGGCGGGCGAGGTCGCCAGTGGGAGAGGCCCGGCCGGCAGGTGCCCGCGGGCAACGCCAGCTGGGCGGCAGAGTGAGGGGAGGAGCGGGGGAGGGGCAGACAGCCTGACAGCCGGGCGACGGGCGTGCGCTGGCGGCTCGGCGGGCGAGGTCGCGAGTGGGAGAGCCCCGGTCGCAGGTGGCCCCGCGGGCACCCGCAGCTCGTCGACAGAGTTAGGGAAGTGGGGGGAGGGGATAGAGCCCCGTCGGGCTCGTCGACCCGCGGCTCCTGGCGGCTCTGCGGCCGAGTTAGGGAAGGAGGGGGGGAGGGGCAGACTCCCTGACATCCGGGCGATGCGCGCGCGCCGGCGGCTCGGCGGCACAGGTCGCGAGTGGGGGAGGCCCGGCCGGCAGGTGGACACGCGGGCACCGCCAGCTCGGCGGCAGAGTGAGGAAAGGGGGGGGAGGGGCAGACACCTAGACAGCCGGGCGACGCGCGCGCGCCGGCGGCTCGTGACCAGAGGTCGCGTGTATGGGAGCACCGGCCGGCAGGTGGACCCGCGGGCAGCGCCAGCTCGGCGGCAGAGTGAGGGAAGGAGGGGGAGGGGCGGATTCCAAGCCAGGCGGGCGACGCGAGCGCGCTGGCGTCTCGTCACCAGAGATCGCGAGTGCGAGAGGCCCGGCCGGCAGGTGGACACGCGGGCACCGCCGGCTCGGCGGCAGAGTCAGGGAAGTGGGGGGAGGGGATAGAGCCCCGTCGGGCTCGTCGACCCGCGGCTCCTGGCGGCTCTGCGGCCGAGTTGGGGAAGGAGGGGGGGAGGGGCAGACTCCCTGACAGCCGGGCGATGCGCGCGCGCCGGCGGCTCGGCGGCACAGGTCGCGAGTGGGGGAGGCCCGGCCGGCAGGTGGACACGCGGGCACCGCCAGCTCGGCGGCAGAGTGAGGAAAGGGGGGGCGGGGCAGACACCTCGACAGCCGGGCGACGCGCGCGCGCTGGCGGCTCGTCACCAGAGGTCGCGAGTGCGAGAGGCCAGGCCGGCAGGTGGACACGCGGGCACCCGCAGCTCGTCGGCAGGGTTAGGGAAGGGGGGGAGGGGATAGAGCGCCGTCCGGCTGGTCGACCCGCGGGCACTGCCAGGCGGGCGACGGGCGCGCGCTGGCGGCTGGGCGGGCGAGGTCGCCAGTGGGAGAGGCCCGGCCGGCAGGTGCCCGCGGGCAACGCCAGCTGGGCGGCAGAGTGAGGGGAGGAGCGGGGGAGGGGCAGACAGCCTGACAGCCGGGCGACGGGCGCGCGCTGGCGGCTCGGCGGGCGAGGTCGCGAGTGGGAGAGCCCCGGTCGCAGGTGGCCCCGTGGGCACCCGCAGCTCGTCGACAGAGTTAGGGAAGTGGGGGGAGGGGATAGAGCCCCGTCGGGCTCGTCGACCCGCGGCTCCTGGCGGCTCTGCGGCCGAGTTAGGGAAGGAGGGGGGGAGGGGCAGACTCCCTGACAGCCGGGCGATGCGCGCGCGCCGGCGGCTCGGCGGCACAGGTCGCGAGTGGGGGAGGCCCGGCCGGCAGGTGGACACGCGGGCACCGCCAGCTCGGCGGCAGAGTGAGGAAAGGGGGGGGAGGGGCAGACACCTAGACAGCCGGGCGACGCGCGCGCGCCGGCGGCTCGTGACCAGAGGTCGCGTGTAGGGGAGCAACGGCCGGCAGGTGGACCCGCGGGCACCGCCAGCTCGGCGGCAGAGTGAGGGAAGGAGGGGGAGGGGCGGATTCCAAGCCAGGCGGGCGATGCGCGCGCGCTGGCGTCTCGTCACCAGAGATCGCGAGTGCGAGAGGCCCGGCCGGCAGGTGGACACGCGGGCACCGCCGGCTCGGCGGCAGAGTCAGGGAAGTGGGGGGAGGGGATAGAGCCCCGTCGGGCTCGTCGACCCGCGGCTCCTGGCGGCTCTGCGGCCGAGTTGGGGAAGGAGGGGGGGAGGGGCAGACTCCCTGACAGCCGGGCGATGCGCGCGCGCCGGCGGCTCGGCGGCACAGGTCGCGAGTGGGGGAGGCCCGGCCGGCAGGTGGACACGCGGGCACCGCCAGCTCGGCGGCAGAGTGAGGAAAGGGGGGGCGGGGCAGACACCTCGACAGCCGGGCGATGCGCGCGCGCTGGCGGCTCGTCATCAGAGGTCGCGAGTGCGAGAGGCCCGGCCGGCAGGTGGACACGGGGGCACCGCCGGCTCGGCGGCAGAGTCAGGGAAGTGGGGGGAGGGGATAGAGCCCCGTCGGGCTCGTCGACCCGCGGCTCCTGGCGGCTCTGCGGCCGAGTTGGGGAAGGAGGGGGGGAGGGGCAGACTCCCTGACAGCCGGGCGATGCGCGCGCGCCGGCGGCTCGGCGGCACAGGTCGCGAGTGGGGGAGGCCCGGCCGGCAGGTGGACACGCGGGCACCGCCAGCTCGGCGGCAGAGTGAGGAAAGGGGGGGCGGGGCAGACACCTCGACAGCCGGGCGACGCGCGCGCGCTGGCGGCTCGTCACCAGAGGTCGGGAGTGCGAGAGGCCAGGCCGGCAGGTGGACACGCGGGCACCCGCAGCTCGTCGGCAGGGTTAGGGAAGGGGGGGAGGGGATAGAGCCCCGTCCGGCTGGTCGACCCGCGGGCACTGCCAGGCGGGCGACGGGCGCGCGCTGGCGGCTGGGCGGGCGAGGTCGCCAGTGGGAGAGGCCCGGCCGGCAGGTGCCCGCGGGCAACGCCAGCTGGGCGGCAGAGTGAGGGGAGGAGCGGGGGAGGGGCAGACAGCCTGACAGCCGGGCGACGGGCGCGCGCTGGCGGCTCGGCGGGCGAGGTCGCGAGTGGGAGAGCCCCGGTCGCAGGTGGACCCGCGGGCACCCGCAGCTCGTCGACAGAGCTAGGGAAGTGGGGGGAGGGGATAGAGCCCCGTCGGGCTCGTCGACCCGCGGCTCCTGGCGGCTCTGCGGCCGAGTTAGGGAAGGAGGGGGGGAGGGGCAGACTCCCTGACAGCCGGGCGATGCGCGCGCGCCGGCGGCTCGGCGGCACAGGTCGCGAGTGGGGGAGGCCCGGCCGGCAGGTGGACACGCGGGCACCGCCAGCTCGGCGGCAGAGTGAGGAAAGGGGGGGGAGGGGCAGACACCTAGACAGCCGGGCGACGCGCGCGCGCCGGCGGCTCGTGACCAGAGGTCGCGTGTAGGGGAGCAACGGCCGGCAGGTGGACCCGCGGGCACCGCCAGCTCGGCGGCAGAGTGAGGGAAGGAGGGGGAGGGGCGGATTCCAAGCCAGGCGGGCGACGCGCGCGCGCTGGCGTCTCGTCACCAGAGATCGCGAGTGCGAGAGGCCCGGCCGGCAGGTGGACACGCGGGCACCGCCGGCTCGGCGGCAGAGTCAGGGAAGTGGGGGGAGGGGATAGAGCCCCGTCGGGCTCGTCGACCCGCGGCTCCTGGCGGCTCTGCGGCCGAGTTGGGGAAGGAGGGGGGGAGGGGCAGACTCCCTGACAGCCGGGCGATGCGCGCGCGCCGGCGGCTCGGCGGCACAGGTCGCGAGTGGGGGAGGCCCGGCCAGCAGGTGGACACGCGGGCACCGCCAGCTCGGCGGCAGAGTGAGGAAAGGGGGGGCGGGGCAGACACCTCGACAGCCGGGCGATGCGCGCGCGCTGGCGGCTCGTCACCAGAGGTCGCGAGTGCGAGAGGCCCGGCCGGCAGGTGGACACGGGGGCACCGCCGGCTCGGCGGCAGAGTCAGGGAAGTGGGGGGAGGGGATAGAGCCCCGTCGGGCTCGTCGACCCGCGGCTCCTGGCGGCTCTGCGGCCGAGTTGGGGAAGGAGGGGGGGAGGGGCAGACTCCCTGACAGCCGGGCGATGCGCGCGCGCCGGCGGCTCGGCGGCACAGGTCGCGAGTGGGGGAGGCCCGGCCGGCAGGTGGACACGCGGGCACCGCCAGCTCGGCGGCAGAGTGAGGAAAGGGGGGGCGGGGCAGACACCTCGACAGCCGGGCGACGCGCGCGCGCTGGCGGCTCGTCACCAGAGGTCGGGAGTGCGAGAGGCCAGGCCGGCAGGTGGACACGCGGGCACCCGCAGCTCGTCGGCAGGGTTAGGGAAGGGGGGGAGGGGATAGAGCCCCGTCCGGCTGGTCGACCCGCGGGCACTGCCAGGCGGGCGACGGGCGCGCGCTGGCGGCTGGGCGGGCGAGGTCGCCAGTGGGAGAGGCCCGGCCGGCAGGTGCCCGCGGGCAACGCCAGCTGGGCGGCAGAGTGAGGGGAGGAGCGGGGGAGGGGCAGACAGCCTGACAGCCGGGCGACGGGCGCGCGCTGGCGGCTCGGCGGGCGAGGTCGCGAGTGGGAGAGCCCCGGTCGCAGGTGGCCCCGCGGGCACCCGCAGCTCGTCGACAGAGTTAGGGAAGTGGGGGGAGGGGATAGAGCCCCGTCGGGCTCGTCGACCCGCGGCTCCTGGCGGCTCTGCGGCCGAGTTAGGGAAGGAGGGGGGGAGGGGCAGACTCCCTGACAGCCGGGCGATGCGCGCGCGCCGGCGGCTCGGCGGCACAGGTCGCGAGTGGGGGAGGCCCGGCCGGCAGGTGGACACGCGGGCACCGCCAGCTCGGCGGCAGAGTGAGGAAAGGGGGGGGAGGGGCAGACACCTAGACAGCCGGGCGACGCGCGCGCGCCGGCGGCTCGTGACCAGAGGTCGCGTGTAGGGGAGCAACGGCCGGCAGGTGGACCCGCGGGCACCGCCAGCTCGGCGGCAGAGTGAGGGAAGGAGGGGGAGGGGCGGATTCCAAGCCAGGCGGGCGACGCGCGCGCGCTGGCGTCTCGTCACCAGAGATCGCGAGTGCGAGAGGCCCGGCCGGCAGGTGGACACGCGGGCACCGCCGGCTCGGCGGCAGAGTCAGGGAAGTGGGGGGAGGGGATAGAGCCCCGTCGGGCTCGTCGACCCGCGGCTCCTGGCGGCTCTGCGGCCGAGTTGGGGAAGGAGGGGGGGAGGGGCAGACTCCCTGACAGCCGGGCGATGCGCGCGCGCCGGCGGCTCGGCGGCACAGGTCGCGAGTGGGGGAGGCCCGGCCGGCAGGTGGACACGCGGGCACCGCCAGCTCGGCGGCAGAGTGAGGAAAGGGGGGGCGGGGCAGACACCTCGACAGCCGGGCGATGCGCGCGCGCTGGCGGCTCGTCACCAGAGGTCGCGAGTGCGAGAGGCCCGGCCGGCAGGTGGACACGGGGGCACCGCCGGCTCGGCGGCAGAGTCAGGGAAGTGGGGGGAGGGGATAGAGCCCCGTCGGGCTCGTCGACCCGCGGCTCCTGGCGGCTCTGCGGCCGAGTTGGGGAAGGAGGGGGGAGGGGCAGACTCCCTGACAGCCGGGCGATGCGCGCGCGCCGGCGGCTCGGCGGCACAGGTCGCGAGTGGGGGAGGCCCGGCCGGCAGGTGGACACGCGGGCACCGCCAGCTCGGCGGCAGAGTGAGGAAAGGGGGGGCGGGGCAGACACCTCGACAGCCGGGCGACGCGCGCGCGCTGGCGGCTCGTCACCAGAGGTCGGGAGTGCGAGAGGCCAGGCCGGCAGGTGGACACGCGGGCACCCGCAGCTCGTCGGCAGGGTTAGGGAAGGGGGGGAGGGGATAGAGCCCCGTCCGGCTGGTCGACCCGCGGGCACTGCCAGGCGGGCGACGGGCGCGCGCTGGCGGCTGGGCGGGCGAGGTCGCCAGTGGGAGAGGCCCGGCCGGCAGGTGCCCGCGGGCAACGCCAGCTGGGCGGCAGAGTGAGGGGAGGAGCGGGGGAGGGGCAGACAGCCTGACAGCCGGGCGACGGGCGCGCGCTGGCGGCTCGGCGGGCGAGGTCGCGAGTGGGAGAGCCCCGGTCGCAGGTGGCCCCGCGGGCACCCGCAGCTCGTCGACAGAGTTAGGGAAGTGGGGGGAGGGGATAGAGCCCCGTCGGGCTCGTCGACCCGCGGCTCCTGGCGGCTCTGCGGCCGAGTTATGGAAGGAGGGGGGGAGGGGCAGACTCCCTGACAGCCGGGCGATGCGCGCGCGCCGGCGGCTCGGCGGCACAGGTCGCGAGTGGGGGAGGCCCGGCCGGCAGGTGGACACGCGGGCACCGCCAGCTCGGCGGCAGAGTGAGGAAAGGGGGGGGAGGGGCAGACACCTAGACAGCCGGGCGACGCGCGCGCGCCGGCGGCTCGTGACCAGAGGTCGCGTGTAGGGGAGCAACGGCCGGCAGGTGGACCCGCGGGCACCGCCAGCTCGGCGGCAGAGTGAGGGAAGGAGGGGGAGGGGCGGATTCCAAGCCAGGCGGGCGACGCGCGCGCGCTGGCGTCTCGTCACCAGAGATCGCGAGTGCGAGAGGCCCGGCCGGCAGGTGGACACGCGGGCACCGCCGGCTCGGCGGCAGAGTCAGGGAAGTGGGGGGAGGGGATAGAGCCCCGTCGGGCTCGTCGACCCGCGGCTCCTGGCGGCTCTGCGGCCGAGTTGGGGAAGGAGGGGGGGAGGGGCAGACTCCCTGACAGCCGGGCGATGCGCGCGCGCCGGCGGCTCGGCGGCACAGGTCGCGAGTGGGGGAGGCCCGGCCGGCAGGTGGACACGCGGGCACCGCCAGCTCGGCGGCAGAGTGAGGAAAGGGGGGGCGGGGCAGACACCTCGACAGCCGGGCGATGCGCGCGCGCTGGCGGCTCGTCACCAGAGGTCGCGAGTGCGAGAGGCCCGGCCGGCAGGTGGACACGGGGGCACCGCCGGCTCGGCGGCAGAGTCAGGGAAGTGGGGGGAGGGGATAGAGCCCCGTCGGGCTCGTCGACCCGCGGCTCCTGGCGGCTCTGCGGCCGAGTTGGGGAAGGAGGGGGGGAGGGGCAGACTCCCTGACAGCCGGGCGATGCGCGCGCGCCGGCGGCTCGGCGGCACAGGTCGCGAGTGGGGGAGGCCCGGCCGGCAGGTGGACACGCGGGCACCGCCAGCTCGGCGGCAGAGTGAGGAAAGGGGGGGCGGGGCAGACACCTCGACAGCCGGGCGACGCGCGCGCGCTGGCGGCTCGTCACCAGAGGTCGGGAGTGCGAGAGGCCAGGCCGGCAGGTGGACACGCGGGCACCCGCAGCTCGTCGGCAGGGTTAGGGAAGGGGGGGAGGGGATAGAGCCCCGTCCGGCTGGTCGACCCGCGGGCACTGCCAGGCGGGCGACGGGCGCGCGCTGGCGGCTGGGCGGGCGAGGTCGCCAGTGGGAGAGGCCCGGCCGGCAGGTGCCCGCGGGCAACGCCAGCTGGGCGGCAGAGTGAGGGGAGGAGCGGGGGAGGGGCAGACAGCCTGACAGCCGGGCGACGGGCGCGCGCTGGCGGCTCGGCGGGCGAGGTCGCGAGTGGGAGAGCCCCGGTCGCAGGTGGCCCCGCGGGCACCCGCAGCTCGTCGACAGAGTTAGGGAAGTGGGGGGAGGGGATAGAGCCCCGTCGGGCTCGTCGACCCGCGGCTCCTGGCGGCTCTGCGGCCGAGTTAGGGAAGGAGGGGGGGAGGGGCAGACTCCCTGACAGCCGGGCGATGCGCGCGCGCCGGCGGCTCGGCGGCACAGGTCGCGAGTGGGGGAGGCCCGGCCGGCAGGTGGACACGCGGGCACCGCCAGCTCGGCGGCAGAGTGAGGAAAGGGGGGGGAGGGGCAGACACCTAGACAGCCGGGCGACGCGCGCGCGCCGGCGGCTCGTGACCAGAGGTCGCGTGTAGGGGAGCAACGGCCGGCAGGTGGACCCGCGGGCACCGCCAGCTCGGCGGCAGAGTGAGGGAAGGAGGGGGAGGGGCGGATTCCAAGCCAGGCGGGCGACGCGCGCGCGCTGGCGTCTCGTCACCAGAGATCGCGAGTGCGAGAGGCCCGGCCGGCAGGTGGACACGCGGGCACCGCCGGCTCGGCGGCAGAGTCAGGGAAGTGGGGGGAGGGGATAGAGCCCCGTCGGGCTCGTCGACCCGCGGCTCCTGGCGGCTCTGCGGCCGAGTTGGGGAAGGAGGGGGGGAGGGGCAGACTCCCTGACAGCCGGGCGATGCGCGCGCGCCGGCGGCTCGGCGGCACAGGTCGCGAGTGGGGGAGGCCCGGCCGGCAGGTGGACACGCGGGCACCGCCAGCTCGGCGGCAGAGTGAGGAAAGGGGGGGCGGGGCAGACACCTCGACAGCCGGGCGATGCGCGCGCGCTGGCGGCTCGTCACCAGAGGTCGCGAGTGCGAGAGGCCCGGCCGGCAGGTGGACACGGGGGCACCGCCGGCTCGGCGGCAGAGTCAGGGAAGTGGGGGGAGGGGATAGAGCCCCGTCGGGCTCGTCGACCCGCGGCTCCTGGCGGCTCTGCGGCCGAGTTGGGGAAGGAGGGGGGAGGGGCAGACTCCCTGACAGCCGGGCGATGCGCGCGCGCCGGCGGCTCGGCGGCACAGGTCGCGAGTGGGGGAGGCCCGGCCGGCAGGTGGACACGCGGGCACCGCCAGCTCGGCGGCAGAGTGAGGAAAGGGGGGGCGGGGCAGACACCTCGACAGCCGGGCGACGCGCGCGCGCTGGCGGCTCGTCACCAGAGGTCGCGAGTGCGAGAGGCCAGGCCGGCAGGTGGACACGCGGGCACCCGCAGCTCGTCGGCAGGGTTAGGGAAGGGGGGGAGGGGATAGAGCCCCGTCCGGCTGGTCGACCCGCGGGCACTGCCAGGCGGGCGACGGGCGCGCGCTGGCGGCTGGGCGGGCGAGGTCGCCAGTGGGAGAGGCCCGGCCGGCAGGTGCCCGCGGGCAACGCCAGCTGGGCGGCAGAGTGAGGGGAGGAGCGGGGGAGGGGCAGACAGCCTGACAGCCGGGCGACGGGCGCGCGCTGGCGGCTCGGCGGGCGAGGTCGCGAGTGGGAGAGCCCCGGTCGCAGGTGGCCCCGCGGGCACCCGCAGCTCGTCGACAGAGTTAGGGAAGTGGGGGGAGGGGATAGAGCCCCGTCGGGCTCGTCGACCCGCGGCTCCTGGCGGCTCTGCGGCCGAGTTAGGGAAGGAGGGGGGGAGGGGCAGACTCCCTGACAGCCGGGCGATGCGCGCGCGCCGGCGGCTCGGCGGCACAGGTCGCGAGTGGGGGAGGCCCGGCCGGCAGGTGGACACGCGGGCACCGCCAGCTCGGCGGCAGAGTGAGGAAAGGGGGGGGAGGGGCAGACACCTAGACAGCCGGGCGACGCGCGCGCGCCGGCGGCTCGTGACCAGAGGTCGCGTGTAGGGGAGCAACGGCCGGCAGGTGGACCCGCGGGCACCGCCAGCTCGGCGGCAGAGTGAGGGAAGGAGGGGGAGGGGCGGATTCCAAGCCAGGCGGGCGACGCGCGCGCGCTGGCGTCTCGTCACCAGAGATCGCGAGTGCGAGAGGCCCGGCCGGCAGGTGGACACGCGGGCACCGCCGGCTCGGCGGCAGAGTCAGGGAAGTGGGGGGAGGGGATAGAGCCCCGTCGGGCTCGTCGACCCGCGGCTCCTGGCGGCTCTGCGGCCGAGTTGGGGAAGGAGGGGGGGAGGGGCAGACTCCCTGACAGCCGGGCGATGCGCGCGCGCCGGCGGCTCGGCGGCACAGGTCGCGAGTGGGGGAGGCCCGGCCGGCAGGTGGACACGCGGGCACCGCCAGCTCGGCGGCAGAGTGAGGAAAGGGGGGGCGGGGCAGACACCTCGACAGCCGGGCGATGCGCGCGCGCTGGCGGCTCGTCACCAGAGGTCGCGAGTGCGAGAGGCCCGGCCGGCAGGTGGACACGGGGGCACCGCCGGCTCGGCGGCAGAGTCAGGGAAGTGGGGGGAGGGGATAGAGCCCCGTCGGGCTCGTCGACCCGCGGCTCCTGGCGGCTCTGCGGCCGAGTTGGGGAAGGAGGGGGGGAGGGGCAGACTCCCTGACAGCCGGGCGATGCGCGCGCGCCGGCGGCTCGGCGGCACAGGTCGCGAGTGGGGGAGGCCCGGCCGGCAGGTGGACACGCGGGCACCGCCAGCTCGGCGGCAGAGTGAGGAAAGGGGGGGCGGGGCAGACACCTCGACAGCCGGGCGACGCGCGCGCGCTGGCGGCTCGTCACCAGAGGTCGGGAGTGCGAGAGGCCAGGCCGGCAGGTGGACACGCGGGCACCCGCAGCTCGTCGGCAGGGTTAGGGAAGGGGGGGAGGGGATAGAGCCCCGTCCGGCTGGTCGACCCGCGGGCACTGCCAGGCGGGCGACGGGCGCGCGCTGGCGGCTGGGCGGGCGAGGTCGCCAGTGGGAGAGGCCCGGCCGGCAGGTGCCCGCGGGCAACGCCAGCTGGGCGGCAGAGTGAGGGGAGGAGCGGGGGAGGGGCAGACAGCCTGACAGCCGGGCGACGGGCGCGCGCTGGCGGCTCGGCGGGCGAGGTCGCGAGTGGGAGAGCCCCGGTCGCAGGTGGCCCCGCGGGCACCCGCAGCTCGTCGACAGAGTTAGGGAAGTGGGGGGAGGGGATAGAGCCCCGTCGGGCTCGTCGACCCGCGGCTCCTGGCGGCTCTGCGGCCGAGTTAGGGAAGGAGGGGGGGAGGGGCAGACTCCCTGACAGCCGGGCGATGCGCGCGCGCCGGCGGCTCGGCGGCACAGGTCGCGAGTGGGGGAGGCCCGGCCGGCAGGTGGACACGCGGGCACCGCCAGCTCGGCGGCAGAGTGAGGAAAGGGGGGGGAGGGGCAGACACCTAGACAGCCGGGCGACGCGCGCGCGCCGGCGGCTCGTGACCAGAGGTCGCGTGTAGGGGAGCAACGGCCGGCAGGTGGACCCGCGGGCACCGCCAGCTCGGCGGCAGAGTGAGGGAAGGAGGGGGAGGGGCGGATTCCAAGCCAGGCGGGCGACGCGCGCGCGCTGGCGTCTCGTCACCAGAGATCGCGAGTGCGAGAGGCCCGGCCGGCAGGTGGACACGCGGGCACCGCCGGCTCGGCGGCAGAGTCAGGGAAGTGGGGGGAGGGGATAGAGCCCCGTCGGGCTCGTCGACCCGCGGCTCCTGGCGGCTCTGCGGCCGAGTTGGGGAAGGAGGGGGGGAGGGGCAGACTCCCTGACAGCCGGGCGATGCGCGCGCGCCGGCGGCTCGGCGGCACAGGTCGCGAGTGGGGGAGGCCCGGCCGGCAGGTGGACACGCGGGCACCGCCAGCTCGGCGGCAGAGTGAGGAAAGGGGGGGCGGGGCAGACACCTCGACAGCCGGGCGACGCGCGCGCGCTGGCGGCTCGTCACCAGAGGTCGCGAGTGCGAGAGGCCCGGCCGGCAGGTGGACACGGGGGCACCGCCGGCTCGGCGGCAGAGTCAGGGAAGTGGGGGGAGGGGATAGAGCCCCGTCGGGCTCGTCGACCCGCGGCTCCTGGCGGCTCTGCGGCCGAGTTGGGGAAGGGGGGGGAGGGGCAGACTCCCTGACAGCCGGGCGATGCGCGCGCGCCGGCGGCTCGGCGGCACAGGTCGCGAGTGGGGGAGGCCCGGCCGGCAGGTGGACACGCGGGCACCGCCAGCTCGGCGGCAGAGTGAGGAAAGGGGGGGCGGGGCAGACACCTCGACAGCCGGGCGACGCGCGCGCGCTGGCGGCTCGTCACCAGAGGTCGGGAGTGCGAGAGGCCAGGCCGGCAGGTGGACACGCGGGCACCCGCAGCTCGTCGGCAGGGTTAGGGAAGGGGGGGAGGGGATAGAGCCCCGTCCGGCTGGTCGACCCGCGGGCACTGCCAGGCGGGCGACGGGCGCGCGCTGGCGGCTGGGCGGGCGAGGTCGCCAGTGGGAGAGGCCCGGCCGGCAGGTGCCCGCGGGCAACGCCAGCTGGGCGGCAGAGTGAGGGGAGGAGCGGGGGAGGGGCAGACAGCCTGACAGCCGGGCGACGGGCGCGCGCTGGCGGCTCGGCGGGCGAGGTCGCGAGTGGGAGAGCCCCGGTCGCAGGTGGCCCCGCGGGCACCCGCAGCTCGTCGACAGAGTTAGGGAAGTGGGGGGAGGGGATAGAGCCCCGTCGGGCTCGTCGACCCGCGGCTCCTGGCGGCTCTGCGGCCGAGTTAGGGAAGGAGGGGGGGAGGGGCAGACTCCCTGACAGCCGGGCGATGCGCGCGCGCCGGCGGCTCGGCGGCACAGGTCGCGAGTGGGGGAGGCCCGGCCGGCAGGTGGACACGCGGGCACCGCCAGCTCGGCGGCAGAGTGAGGAAAGGGGGGGGAGGGGCAGACACCTAGACAGCCGGGCGACGCGCGCGCGCCGGCGGCTCGTGACCAGAGGTCGCGTGTAGGGGAGCAACGGCCGGCAGGTGGACCCGCGGGCAGCGCCAGCTCGGCGGCAGAGTGAGGGAAGGAGGGGGAGGGGCGGATTCCAAGCCAGGCGGGCGACGCGCGCGCGCTGGCGTCTCGTCACCAGAGATCGCGAGTGCGAGAGGCCCGGCCGGCAGGTGGACACGCGGGCACCGCCGGCTCGGCGGCAGAGTCAGGGAAGTGGGGGGAGGGGATAGAGCCCCGTCGGGCTCGTCGACCCGCGGCTCCTGGCGGCTCTGCGGCCGAGTTGGGGAAGGAGGGGGGGAGGGGCAGACTCCCTGACAGCCGGGCGATGCGCGCGCGCCGGCGGCTCGGCGGCACAGGTCGCGAGTGGGGGAGGCCCGGCCGGCAGGTGGACACGCGGGCACCGCCAGCTCGGCGGCAGAGTGAGGAAAGGGGGGGCGGGGCAGACACCTCGACAGCCGGGCGACGCGCGCGCGCTGTTGGCTCGTCACCAGAGGTCGCGAGTGCGAGAGGCCCGGCCGGCAGGTGGACACGGGGGCACCGCCGGCTCGGCGGCAGAGTCAGGGAAGTGGGGGGAGGGGATAGAGCCCCGTCGGGCTCGTCGACCCGCGGCTCCTGGCGGCTCTGCGGCCGAGTTGGGGAAGGAGGGGGGGAGGGGCAGACTCCCTGACAGCCGGGCGATGCGCGCGCGCCGGCGGCTCGGCGGCACAGGTCGCGAGTGGGGGAGGCCCGGCCGGCAGGTGGACACGCGGGCACCGCCAGCTCGGCGGCAGAGTGAGGAAAGGGGGGGCGGGGCAGACACCTCGACAGCCGGGCGACGCGCGCGCGCTGGCGGCTCGTCACCAGAGGTCGGGAGTGCGAGAGGCCAGGCCGGCAGGTGGACACGCGGGCACCCGCAGCTCGTCGGCAGGGTTAGGGAAGGGGGGGAGGGGATAGAGCCCCGTCCGGCTGGTCGACCCGCGGGCACTGCCAGGCGGGCGACGGGCGCGCGCTGGCGGCTGGGCGGGCGAGGTCGCCAGTGGGAGAGGCCCGGCCGGCAGGTGCCCGCGGGCAACGCCAGCTGGGCGGCAGAGTGAGGGGAGGAGCGGGGGAGGGGCAGACAGCCTGACAGCCGGGCGACGGGCGCGCGCTGGCGGCTCGGCGGGCGAGGTCGCGAGTGGGAGAGCCCCGGTCGCAGGTGGCCCCGCGGGCACCCGCAGCTCGTCGACAGAGTTAGGGAAGTGGGGGGAGGGGATAGAGCCCCGTCGGGCTCGTCGACCCGCGGCTCCTGGCGGCTCTGCGGCCGAGTTAGGGAAGGAGGGGGGGAGGGGCAGACTCCCTGACAGCCGGGCGATGCGCGCGCGCCGGCGGCTCGGCGGCACAGGTCGCGAGTGGGGGAGGCCCGGCCGGCAGGTGGACACGCGGGCACCGCCAGCTCGGCGGCAGAGTGAGGAAAGGGGGGGGAGGGGCAGACACCTAGACAGCCGGGCGACGCGCGCGCGCCGGCGGCTCGTGACCAGAGGTCGCGTGTAGGGGAGCAACGGCCGGCAGGTGGACCCGCGGGCACCGCCAGCTCGGCGGCAGAGTGAGGGAAGGAGGGGGAGGGGCGGATTCCAAGCCAGGCGGGCGACGCGCGCGCGCTGGCGTCTCGTCACCAGAGATCGCGAGTGCGAGAGGCCCGGCCGGCAGGTGGACACGCGGGCACCGCCGGCTCGGCGGCAGAGTCAGGGAAGTGGGGGGAGGGGATAGAGCCCCGTCGGGCTCGTCGACCCGCGGCTCCTGGCGGCTCTGCGGCCGAGTTGGGGAAGGAGGGGGGGAGGGGCAGACTCCCTGACAGCCGGGCGATGCGCGCGCGCCGGCGGCTCGGCGGCACAGGTCGCGAGTGGGGGAGGCCCGGCCGGCAGGTGGACACGCGGGCACCGCCAGCTCGGCGGCAGAGTGAGGAAAGGGGGGGCGGGGCAGACACCTCGACAGCCGGGCGATGCGCGCGCGCTGGCGGCTCGTCACCAGAGGTCGCGAGTGCGAGAGGCCCGGCCGGCAGGTGGACACGGGGGCACCGCCGGCTCGGCGGCAGAGTCAGGGAAGTGGGGGGAGGGGATAGAGCCCCGTCGGGCTCGTCGACCCGCGGCTCCTGGCGGCTCTGCGGCCGAGTTGGGGAAGGAGGGGGGGAGGGGCAGACTCCCTGACAGCCGGGCGATGCGCGCGCGCCGGCGGCTCGGCGGCACAGGTCGCGAGTGGGGGAGGCCCGGCCGGCAGGTGGACACGCGGGCACCGCCAGCTCGGCGGCAGAGTGAGGAAAGGGGGGGCGGGGCAGACACCTCGACAGCCGGGCGACGCGCGCGCGCTGGCGGCTCGTCACCAGAGGTCGGGAGTGCGAGAGGCCAGGCCGGCAGGTGGACACGCGGGCACCCGCAGCTCGTCGGCAGGGTTAGGGAAGGGGGGGAGGGGATAGAGCCCCGTCCGGCTGGTCGACCCGCGGGCACTGCCAGGCGGGCGACGGGCGCGCGCTGGCGGCTGGGCGGGCGAGGTCGCCAGTGGGAGAGGCCCGGCCGGCAGGTGCCCGCGGGCAACGCCAGCTGGGCGGCAGAGTGAGGGGAGGAGCGGGGGAGGGGCAGACAGCCTGACAGCCGGGCGACGGGCGCGCGCTGGCGGCTCGGCGGGCGAGGTCGCGAGTGGGAGAGCCCCGGTCGCAGGTGGCCCCGCGGGCACCCGCAGCTCGTCGACAGAGTTAGGGAAGTGGGGGGAGGGGATAGAGCCCCGTCGGGCTCGTCGACCCGCGGCTCCTGGCGGCTCTGCGGCCGAGTTAGGGAAGGAGGGGGGGAGGGGCAGACTCCCTGACAGCCGGGCGATGCGCGCGCGCCGGCGGCTCGGCGGCACAGGTCGCGAGTGGGGGAGGCCCGGCCGGCAGGTGGACACGCGGGCACCGCCAGCTCGGCGGCAGAGTGAGGAAAGGGGGGGGAGGGGCAGACACCTAGACAGCCGGGCGACGCGCGCGCGCCGGCGGCTCGTGACCAGAGGTCGCGTGTAGGGGAGCACCGGCCGGCAGGTGGACCCGCGGGCAGCGCCAGCTCGGCGGCAGAGTGAGGGAAGGAGGGGGAGGGGCGGATTCCAAGCCAGGCGGGCGACGCGCGCGCGCTGGCGTCTCGTCACCAGAGATCGCGAGTGCGAGAGGCCCGGCCGGCAGGTGGACACGCGGGCACCGCCGGCTCGGCGGCAGAGTCAGGGAAGTGGGGGGAGGGGATAGAGCCCCGTCGGGCTCGTCGACCCGCGGCTCCTGGCGGCTCTGCGGCCGAGTTGGGGAAGGAGGGGGGGAGGGGCAGACTCCCTGACAGCCGGGCGATGCGCGCGCGCCGGCGGCTCGGCGGCACAGGTCGCGAGTGGGGGAGGCCCGGCCGGCAGGTGGACACGCGGGCACCGCCAGCTCGGCGGCAGAGTGAGGAAAGGGGGGGCGGGGCAGACACCTCGACAGCCGGGCGACGCGCGCGCGCTGGCGGCTCGTCACCAGAGGTCGCGAGTGCGAGAGGCCCGGCCGGCAGGTGGACACGGGGGCACCGCCGGCTCGGCGGCAGAGTCAGGGAAGTGGGGGGAGGGGATAGAGCCCCGTCGGGCTCGTCGACCCGCGGCTCCTGGCGGCTCTGCGGCCGAGTTGGGGAAGGAGGGGGGGAGGGGCAGACTCCCTGACAGCCGGGCGATGCGCGCGCGCCGGCGCCTCGGCGGCACAGGTCGCGAGTGGGGGAGGCCCGGCCGGCAGGTGGACACGCGGGCACCGCCAGCTCGGCGGCAGAGTGAGGAAAGGGGGGGCGGGGCAGACACCTCGACAGCCGGGCGACGCGCGCGCGCTGGCGGCTCGTCACCAGAGGTCGGGAGTGCGAGAGGCCAGGCCGGCAGGTGGACACGCGGGCACCCGCAGCTCGTCGGCAGGGTTAGGGAAGGGGGGGAGGGGATAGAGCCCCGTCCGGCTGGTCGACCCGCGGGCACTGCCAGGCGGGCGACGGGCGCGCGCTGGCGGCTGGGCGGGCGAGGTCGCCAGTGGGAGAGGCCCGGCCGGCAGGTGCCCGCGGGCAACGCCAGCTGGGCGGCAGAGTGAGGGGAGGAGCGGGGGAGGGGCAGACAGCCTGACAGCCGGGCGACGGGCGCGCGCTGGCGGCTCGGCGGGCGAGGTCGCGAGTGGGAGAGCCCCGGTCGCAGGTGGCCCCGCGGGCACCCGCAGCTCGTCGACAGAGTTAGGGAAGTGGGGGGAGGGGATAGAGCCCCGTCGGGCTCGTCGACCCGCGGCTCCTGGCGGCTCTGCGGCCGAGTTAGGGAAGGAGGGGGGGAGGGGCAGACTCCCTGACAGCCGGGCGATGCGCGCGCGCCGGCGGCTCGGCGGCACAGGTCGCGAGTGGGGGAGGCCCGGCCGGCAGGTGGACACGCGGGCACCGCCAGCTCGGCGGCAGAGTGAGGAAAGGGGGGGGAGGGGCAGACACCTAGACAGCCGGGCGACGCGCGCGCGCCGGCGGCTCGTGACCAGAGGTCGCGTGTAGGGGAGCACCGGCCGGCAGGTGGACCCGCGGGCAGCGCCAGCTCGGCGGCAGAGTGAGGGAAGGAGGGGGAGGGGCGGATTCCAAGCCAGGCGGGCGACGCGCGCGCGCTGGCGTCTCGTCACCAGAGATCGCGAGTGCGAGAGGCCCGGCCGGCAGGTGGACACGCGGGCACCGCCGGCTCGGCGGCAGAGTCAGGGAAGTGGGGGGAGGGGATAGAGCCCCGTCGGGCTCGTCGACCCGCGGCTCCTGGCGGCTCTGCGGCCGAGTTGGGGAAGGAGGGGGGGAGGGGCAGACTCCCTGACAGCCGGGCGATGCGCGCGCGCCGGCGGCTCGGCGGCACAGGTCGCGAGTGGGGGAGGCCCGGCCGGCAGGTGGACACGCGGGCACCGCCAGCTCGGCGGCAGAGTGAGGAAAGGGGGGGCGGGGCAGACACCTCGACAGCCGGGCGACGCGCGCGCGCTGGCGGCTCGTCACCAGAGGTCGCGAGTGCGAGA
This sequence comes from Giraffa tippelskirchi, assembly GCF_054371585.1. NCBI lineage: Eukaryota > Metazoa > Chordata > Mammalia > Artiodactyla > Giraffidae > Giraffa > Giraffa tippelskirchi. The sequence goes on from NC_137282.1 coordinate 70,718,348, forward strand.
GGCCCGGCCGGCAGGTGGACACGGGGGCACCGCCGGCTCGGCGGCAGAGTCAGGGAAGTGGGGGGAGGGGATAGAGCCCCGTCGGGCTCGTCGACCCGCGGCTCCTGGCGGCTCTGCGGCCGAGTTGGGGAAGGAGGGGGGGAGGGGCAGACTCCCTGACAGCCGGGCGATGCGCGCGCGCCGGCGCCTCGGCGGCACAGGTCGCGAGTGGGGGAGGCCCGGCCGGCAGGTGGACACGCGGGCACCGCCAGCTCGGCGGCAGAGTGAGGAAAGGGGGGGCGGGGCAGACACCTCGACAGCCGGGCGACGCGCGCGCGCTGGCGGCTCGTCACCAGAGGTCGGGAGTGCGAGAGGCCAGGCCGGCAGGTGGACACGCGGGCACCCGCAGCTCGTCGGCAGGGTTAGGGAAGGGGGGAAGGGGATAGAGCCCCGTCCGGCTGGTCGACCCGCGGGCACTGCCAGGCGGGCGACGGGCGCGCGCTGGCGGCTGGGCGGGCGCGGTCGCCAGTGGGAGAGGCCCGGCCGGCAGGTGCCCGCGGGCAACGCCAGCTGGGCGGCAGAGTGAGGGGAGGAGCGGGGGAGGGGCAGACAGCCTGACAGCCGGGCGACGGGCGCGCGCTGGCGGCTCGGCGGGCGAGGTCGCGAGTGGGAGAGCCCCGGTCGCAGGTGGCCCCGCGGGCACCCGCAGCTCGTCGACAGAGTTAGGGAAGTGGGGGGAGGGGATAGAGCCCCGTCGGGCTCGTCGACCCGCGGCTCCTGGCGGCTCTGCGGCCGAGTTAGGGAAGGAGGGGGGGAGGGGCAGACTCCCTGACAGCCGGGCGATGCGCGCGCGCCGGCGGCTCGGCGGCACAGGTCGCGAGTGGGGGAGGCCCGGCCGGCAGGTGGACACGCGGGCACCGCCAGCTCGGCGGCAGAGTGAGGAAAGGGGGGGGAGGGGCAGACACCTAGACAGCCGGGCGACGCGCGCGCGCCGGCGGCTCGTGACCAGAGGTCGCGTGTATGGGAGCACCGGCCGGCAGGTGGACCCGCGGGCAGCGCCAGCTCGGCGGCAGAGTGAGGGAAGGAGGGGGAGGGGCGGATTCCAAGCCAGGCGGGCGACGCGCGCGCGCTGGCGTCTCGTCACCAGAGATCGCGAGTGCGAGAGGCCCGGCCGGCAGGTGGACACGCGGGCACCGCCGGCTCGGCGGCAGAGTCAGGGAAGTGGGGGGAGGGGATAGAGCCCCGTCGGGCTCGTCGACCCGCGGCTCCTGGCGGCTCTGCGGCCGAGTTGGGGAAGGAGGGGGGGAGGGGCAGACTCCCTGACAGCCGGGCGATGCGCGCGCGCCGGCGGCTCGGCGGCACAGGTCGCGAGTGGGGGAGGCCCGGCCGGCAGGTGGACACGCGGGCACCGCCAGCTCGGCGGCAGAGTGAGGAAAGGGGGGGCGGGGCAGACACCTCGACAGCCGGGCGACGCGCGCGCGCTGGCGGCTCGTCACCAGAGGTCGCGAGTGCGAGAGGCCAGGCCGGCAGGTGGACACGCGGGCACCCGCAGCTCGTCGGCAGGGTTAGGGAAGGGGGGGAGGGGATAGAGCCCCGTCCGGCTGGTCGACCCGCGGGCACTGCCAGGCGGGCGACGGGCGCGCGCTGGCGGCTGGGCGGGCGAGGTCGCCAGTGGGAGAGGCCCGGCCGGCAGGTGCCCGCGGGCAACGCCAGCTGGGCGGCAGAGTGAGGGGAGGAGCGGGGGAGGGGCCGACAGCCTGACAGCCGGGCGACGGGCGCGCGCTGGCGGCTCGGCGGGCGAGGTCGCGAGTGGGAGAGCCCCGGTCGCAGGTGGCCCCGCGGGCACCCGCAGCTCGTCGACAGAGTTAGGGAAGTGGGGGGAGGGGATAGAGCCCCGTCGGGCTCGTCGACCCGCGGCTCCTGGCGGCTCTGCGGCCGAGTTAGGGAAGGAGGGGGGAGGGGCAGACTCCCTGACAGCCGGGCGATGCGCGCGCGCCGGCGGCTCGGCGGCACAGGTCGCGAGTGGGGGAGGCCCGGCCGGCAGGTGGACACGCGGGCACCGCCAGCTCGGCGGCAGAGTGAGGAAAGGGGGGGAGGGGCAGACACCTAGACAGCCGGGCGACGCGCGCGCGCCGGCGGCTCGTGACCAGAGGTCGCGTGTAGGGGAGCAACGGCCGGCAGGTGGACCCGCGGGCAGCGCCAGCTCGGCGGCAGAGTGAGGGAAGGAGGGGGAGGGGCGGATTCCAAGCCAGGCGGGCGACGCGCGCGCGCTGGCGTCTCGTCACCAGAGATCGCGAGTGCGAGAGGCCCGGCCGGCAGGTGGACACGCGGGCACCGCCGGCTCGGCGGCAGAGTCAGGGAAGTGGGGGGAGGGGATAGAGCCCCGTCGGGCTCGTCGACCCGCGGCTCCTGGCGGCTCTGCGGCCGAGTTGGGGAAGGAGGGGGGGAGGGGCAGACTCCCTGACAGCCGGGCGATGCGCGCGCGCCGGCGGCTCGGCGGCACAGGTCGCGAGTGGGGGAGGCCCGGCCGGCAGGTGGACACGCGGGCACCCGCAGCTCGTCGGCAGGGTTAGGGAAGGGGGGGAGGGGATAGAGCCCCGTCCGGCTGGTCGACCCGCGGGCACTGCCAGGCGGGCGACGGGCGCGCGCTGGCGGCTGGGCGGGCGAGGTCGCCAGTGGGAGAGGCCCGGCCGGCAGGTGCCCGCGGGCAACGCCAGCTGGGCGGCAGAGTGAGGGGAGGAGCGGGGGAGGGGCAGACAGCCTGACAGCCGGGCGACGGGCGCGCGCTGGCGGCTCGGCGGGCGAGGTCGCGAGTGGGAGAGCCCCGGTCGCAGGTGGACCCGCGGGCACCCGCAGCTCGTCGACAGAGCTAGGGAAGTGGGGGGAGGGGATAGAGCCCCGTCGGGCTCGTCGACCCGCGGCTCCTGGCGGCTCTGCGGCCGAGTTGGGGAAGGAGGGGGGGAGGGGCAGACTCCCTGACAGCCGGGCGATGCGCGCGCGCCGGCGGCTCGGCGGCACAGGTCGCGAGTGGGGGAGGCCCGGCCGGCAGGTGGACACGCGGGCACCGCCAGCTCGGCGGCAGAGTGAGGAAAGGGGGGGCGGGGCAGACACCTCGACAGCCGGGCGATGCGCGCGCGCTGGCGGCTCGTCACCAGAGGTCGCGAGTGCGAGAGGCCCGGCCGGCAGGTGGACACGGGGGCACCGCCGGCTCGGCGGCAGAGTCAGGGAAGTGGGGGGAGGGGATAGAGCCCCGTCGGGCTCGTCGACCCGCGGCTCCTGGCGGCTCTGCGGCCGAGTTGGGGAAGGAGGGGGGGAGGGGCAGACTCCCTGACAGCCGGGCGATGCGCGCGCGCCGGCGGCTCGGCGGCACAGGTCGCGAGTGGGGGAGGCCCGGCCGGCAGGTGGACACGCGGGCACCGCCAGCTCGGCGGCAGAGTGAGGAAAGGGGGGGCGGGGCAGACACCTCGACAGCCGGGCGACGCACGCGCGCTGGCGGCTCGTCACCAGAGGTCGCGAGTGCGAGAGGCCAGGCCGGCAGGTGGACACGCGGGCACCCGCAGCTCGTCGGCAGGGTTAGGGAAGGGGGGGAGGGGATAGAGCCCCGTCCGGCTGGTCGACCCGCGGGCACTGCCAGGCGGGCGACGGGCGCGCGCTGGCGGCTGGGCGGGCGAGGTCGCCAGTGGGAGAGGCCCGGCCGGCAGGTGCCCGCGGGCAACGCCAGCTGGGCGGCAGAGTGAGGGGAGGAGCGGGGGAGGGGCAGACAGCCTGACAGCCGGGCGACGGGCGCGCGCTGGCGGCTCGGCGGGCGAGGTCGCGAGTGGGAGAGCCCCGGTCGCAGGTGGACCCGCGGGCACCCGCAGCTCGTCGACAGAGTTAGGGAAGTGGGGGGAGGGGATAGAGCCCCGTCGGGCTCGTCGACCCGCGGCTCCTGGCGGCTCTGCGGCCGAGTTAGGGAAGGAGGGGGGGAGGGGCAGACTCCCTGACAGCCGGGCGATGCGCGCACGCCGGCGGCTCGGCGGCACAGGTCGCGAGTGGGGGAGGCCCGGCCGGCAGGTGGACACGCGGGCACCGCCAGCTCGGCGGCAGAGTGAGGAAAGGGGGGGGAGGGGCAGACACCTAGACAGCCGGGCGACGCGCGCGCGCCGGCGGCTCGTGACCAGAGGTCGCGTGTAGGGGAGCAACGGCCGGCAGGTGGACCCGCGGGCACCGCCAGCTCGGCGGCAGAGTGAGGGAAGGAGGGGGAGGGGCGGATTCCAAGCCAGGCGGGCGACGCGCGCGCGCTGGCGTCTCGTCACCAGAGATCGCGAGTGCGAGAGGCCCGGCCGGCAGGTGGACACGCGGGCACCGCCGGCTCGGCGGCAGAGTCAGGGAAGTGGGGGGAGGGGATAGAGCCCCGTCGGGCTCGTCGACCCGCGGCTCCTGGCGGCTCTGCGGCCGAGTTGGGGAAGGAGGGGGGGAGGGGCAGACTCCCTGACAGCCGGGCGATGCGCGCGCGCCGGCGGCTCGGCGGCACAGGTCGCGAGTGGGGGAGGCCCGGCCGGCAGGTGGACACGCGGGCACCGCCAGCTCGGCGGCAGAGTGAGGAAAGGGGGGGCGGGGCAGACACCTCGACAGCCGGGCGATGCGCGCGCGCTGGCGGCTCGTCACCAGAGGTCGCGAGTGCGAGAGGCCCGGCCGGCAGGTGGACACGGGGGCACCGCCGGCTCGGCGGCAGAGTCAGGGAAGTGGGGGGAGGGGATAGAGCCCCGTCGGGCTCGTCGACCCGCGGCTCCTGGCGGCTCTGCGGCCGAGTTGGGGAAGGAGGGGGGGAGGGGCAGACTCCCTGACAGCCGGGCGATGCGCGCGCGCCGGCGGCTCGGCGGCACAGGTCGCGAGTGGGGGAGGCCCGGCCGGCAGGTGGACACGCGGGCACCGCCAGCTCGGCGGCAGAGTGAGGAAAGGGGGGGCGGGGCAGACACCTCGACAGCCGGGCGACGCGCGCGCGCTGGCGGCTCGTCACCAGAGGTCGCGAGTGCGAGAGGCCAGGCCGGCAGGTGGACACGCGGGCACCCGCAGCTCGTCGGCAGGGTTAGGGAAGGGGGGGAGGGGATAGAGCGCCGTCCGGCTGGTCGACCCGCGGGCACTGCCAGGCGGGCGACGGGCGCGCGCTGGCGGCTGGGCGGGCGAGGTCGCCAGTGGGAGAGGCCCGGCCGGCAGGTGCCCGCGGGCAACGCCAGCTGGGCGGCAGAGTGAGGGGAGGAGCGGGGGAGGGGCAGACAGCCTGACAGCCGGGCGACGGGCGCGCGCTGGCGGCTCGGCGGGCGAGGTCGCGAGTGGGAGAGCCCCGGTCGCAGGTGGCCCCGCGGGCACCCGCAGCTCGTCGACAGAGTTAGGGAAGTGGGGGGAGGGGATAGAGCCCCGTCGGGCTCGTCGACCCGCGGCTCCTGGCGGCTCTGCGGCCGAGTTAGGGAAGGAGGGGGGGAGGGGCAGACTCCCTGACAGCCGGGCGATGCGCGCGCGCCGGCGGCTCGGCGGCACAGGTCGCGAGTGGGGGAGGCCCGGCCGGCAGGTGGACACGCGGGCACCGCCAGCTCGGCGGCAGAGTGAGGAAAGGGGGGGGAGGGGCAGACACCTAGACAGCCGGGCGACGCGCGCGCGCCGGCGGCTCGTGACCAGAGGTCGCGTGTAGGGGAGCAACGGCCGGCAGGTGGACCCGCGGGCACCGCCAGCTCGGCGGCAGAGTGAGGGAAGGAGGGGGAGGGGCGGATTCCAAGCCAGGCGGGCGACGCGCGCGCGCTGGCGTCTCGTCACCAGAGATCGCGAGTGCGAGAGGCCCGGCCGGCAGGTGGACACGCGGGCACCGCCGGCTCGGCGGCAGAGTCAGGGAAGTGGGGGGAGGGGATAGAGCCCCGTCGGGCTCGTCGACCCGCGGCTCCTGGCGGCTCTGCGGCCGAGTTGGGGAAGGAGGGGGGGAGGGGCAGACTCCCTGACAGCCGGGCGATGCGCGCGCGCCGGCGGCTCGGCGGCACAGGTCGCGAGTGGGGGAGGCCCGGCCGGCAGGTGGACACGCGGGCACCGCCAGCTCGGCGGCAGAGTGAGGAAAGGGGGGGCGGGGCAGACACCTCGACAGCCGGGCGATGCGCGCGCGCTGGCGGCTCGTCACCAGAGGTCGCGAGTGCGAGAGGCCCGGCCGGCAGGTGGACACGGGGGCACCGCCGGCTCGGCGGCAGAGTCAGGGAAGTGGGGGGAGGGGATAGAGCCCCGTCGGGCTCGTCGACCCGCGGCTCCTGGCGGCTCTGCGGCCGAGTTGGGGAAGGAGGGGGGGAGGGGCAGACTCCCTGACAGCCGGGCGATGCGCGCGCGCCGGCGGCTCGGCGGCACAGGTCGCGAGTGGGGGAGGCCCGGCCGGCAGGTGGACACGCGGGCACCGCCAGCTCGGCGGCAGAGTGAGGAAAGGGGGGGCGGGGCAGACACCTCGACAGCCGGGCGACGCGCGCGCGCTGGCGGCTCGTCACCAGAGGTCGCGAGTGCGAGAGGCCAGGCCGGCAGGTGGACACGCGGGCACCCGCAGCTCGTCGGCAGGGTTAGGGAAGGGGGGGAGGGGATAGAGCCCCGTCCGGCTGGTCGACCCGCGGGCACTGCCAGGCGGGCGACGGGCGCGCGCTGGCGGCTGGGCGGGCGAGGTCGCCAGTGGGAGAGGCCCGGCCGGCAGGTGCCCGCGGGCAACGCCAGCTGGGCGGCAGAGTGAGGGGAGGAGCGGGGGAGGGGCAGACAGCCTGACAGCCGGGCGACGGGCGCGCGCTGGCGGCTCGGCGGGCGAGGTCGCGAGTGGGAGAGCCCCGGTCGCAGGTGGACCCGCGGGCACCCGCAGCTCGTCGACAGAGCTAGGGAAGTGGGGGGAGGGGATAGAGCCCCGTCGGGCTCGTCGACCCGCGGCTCCTGGCGGCTCTGCGGCCGAGTTAGGGAAGGAGGGGGGGAGGGGCAGACTCCCTGACAGCCGGGCGATGCGCGCGCGCCGGCGGCTCGGCGGCACAGGTCGCGAGTGGGGGAGGCCCGGCCGGCAGGTGGACACGCGGGCACCGCCAGCTCGGCGGCAGAGTGAGGAAAGGGGGGGGAGGGGCAGACACCTAGACAGCCGGGCGACGCGCGCGCGCCGGCGGCTCGTGACCAGAGGTCGCGTGTAGGGGAGCACCGGCCGGCAGGTGGACCCGCGGGCACCGCCAGCTCGGCGGCAGAGTGAGGGAAGGAGGGGGAGGGGCGGATTCCAAGCCAGGCGGGCGACGCGCGCGCCCTGGCGTCTCGTCACCAGAGATCGCGAGTGCGAGAGGCCCGGCCGGCAGGTGGACACGCGGGCACCGCCGGCTCGGCGGCAGAGTCAGGGAAGTGGGGGGAGGGGATAGAGCCCCGTCGGGCTCGTCGACCCGCGGCTCCTGGCGGCTCTGCGGCCGAGTTGGGGAAGGAGGGGGGGAGGGGCAGACTCCCTGACAGCCGGGCGATGCGCGCGCGCCGGCGGCTCGGCGGCACAGGTCGCGAGTGGGGGAGGCCCGGCCGGCAGGTGGACACGCGGGCACCGCCAGCTCGGCGGCAGAGTGAGGAAAGGGGGGGCGGGGCAGACACCTCGACAGCCGGGCGATGCGCGCGCGCTGGCGGCTCGTCACCAGAGGTCGCGAGTGCGAGAGGCCCGGCCGGCAGGTGGACACGCGGGCACCGCCAGCTCGGCGGCAGAGTGAGGAAAGGGGGGGCGGGGCAGACACCTCGACAGCCGGGCGACGCGCGCGCGCTGGCGGCTCGTCACCAGAGGTCGCGAGTGCGAGAGGCCCGGCCGGCAGGTGGACACGGGGGCACCGCCGGCTCGGCGGCAGAGTCAGGGAAGTGGGGGGAGGGGATAGAGCCCCGTCGGGCTCGTCGACCCGCGGCTCCTGGCGGCTCTGCGGCCGAGTTGGGGAAGGAGGGGGGGAGGGGCAGACTCCCTGACAGCCGGGCGATGCGCGCGCGCCGGCGGCTCGGCGGCACAGGTCGCGAGTGGGGGAGGCCCGGCCGGCAGGTGGACACGCGGGCACCGCCAGCTCGGCGGCAGAGTGAGGAAAGGGGGGGCGGGGCAGACACCTCGACAGCCGGGCGACGCGCGCGCGCTGGCGGCTCGTCACCAGAGGTCGCGAGTGCGAGAGGCCAGGCCGGCAGGTGGACACGCGGGCACCCGCAGCTCGTCGGCAGGGTTAGGGAAGGGGGGGAGGGGATAGAGCCCCGTCCGGCTGGTCGACCCGCGGGCACTGCCAGGCGGGCGACGGGCGCGCGCTGGCGGCTGGGCGGGCGAGGTCGCCAGTGGGAGAGGCCCGGCCGGCAGGTGCCCGCGGGCAACGCCAGCTGGGCGGCAGAGTGAGGGGAGGAGCGGGGGAGGGGCAGACAGCCTGACAGCCGGGCGACGGGCGCGCGCTGGCGGCTCGGCGGGCGAGGTCGCGAGTGGGAGAGCCCCGGTCGCAGGTGGCCCCGCGGGCACCCGCAGCTCGTCGACAGAGTTAGGGAAGTGGGGGGAGGGGATAGAGCCCCGTCGGGCTCGTCGACCCGCGGCTCCTGGCGGCTCTGCGGCCGAGTTAGGGAAGGAGGGGGGGAGGGGCAGACTCCCTGACAGCCGGGCGATGCGCGCGCGCCGGCGGCTCGGCGGCACAGGTCGCGAGTGGGGGAGGCCCGGCCGGCAGGTGGACACGCGGGCACCGCCAGCTCGGCGGCAGAGTGAGGAAAGGGGGGGGAGGGGCAGACACCTAGACAGCCGGGCGACGCGCGCGCGCCGGCGGCTCGTGACCAGAGGTCGCGTGTAGGGGAGCAACGGCCGGCAGGTGGACCCGCGGGCACCGCCAGCTCGGCGGCAGAGTGAGGGAAGGAGGGGGAGGGGCGGATTCCAAGCCAGGCGGGCGACGCGCGCGCGCTGGCGTCTCGTCACCAGAGATCGCGAGTGCGAGAGGCCCGGCCGGCAGGTGGACACGCGGGCACCGCCGGCTCGGCGGCAGAGTCAGGGAAGTGGGGGGAGGGGATAGAGCCCCGTCGGGCTCGTCGACCCGCGGCTCCTGGCGGCTCTGCGGCCGAGTTGGGGAAGGAGGGGGGGAGGGGCAGACTCCCTGACAGCCGGGCGATGCGCGCGCGCCGGCGGCTCGGCGGCACAGGTCGCGAGTGGGGGAGGCCCGGCCGGCAGGTGGACACGCGGGCACCGCCAGCTCGGCGGCAGAGTGAGGAAAGGGGGGGCGGGGCAGACACCTCGACAGCCGGGCGACGCGCGCGCGCTGGCGGCTCGTCACCAGAGGTCGCGAGTGCGAGAGGCCCGGCCGGCAGGTGGACACGGGGGCACCGCCGGCTCGGCGGCAGAGTCAGGGAAGTGGGGGGAGGGGATAGAGCCCCGTCGGGCTCGTCGACCCGCGGCTCCTGGCGGCTCTGCGGCCGAGTTGGGGAAGGAGGGGGGGAGGGGCAGACTCCCTGACAGCCGGGCGATGCGCGCGCGCCGGCGGCTCGGCGGCACAGGTCGCGAGTGGGGGAGGCCCGGCCGGCAGGTGGACACGCGGGCACCGCCAGCTCGGCGGCAGAGTGAGGAAAGGGGGGGCGGGGCAGACACCTCGACAGCCGGGCGACGCGCGCGCGCTGGCGGCTCGTCACCAGAGGTCGGGAGTGCGAGAGGCCAGGCCGGCAGGTGGACACGCGGGCACCCGCAGCTCGTCGGCAGGGTTAGGGAAGGGGGGGAGGGGATAGAGCCCCGTCCGGCTGGTCGACCCGCGGGCACTGCCAGGCGGGCGACGGGCGCGCGCTGGCGGCTGGGCGGGCGAGGTCGCCAGTGGGAGAGGCCCGGCCGGCAGGTGCCCGCAGGCAACGCCAGCTGGGCGGCAGAGTGAGGGGAGGAGCGGGGGAGGGGCAGACAGCCTGACAGCCGGGCGACGGGCGCGCGCTGGCGGCTCGGCGGGCGAGGTCGCGAGTGGGAGAGCCCCGGTCGCAGGTGGCCCCGCGGGCACCCGCAGCTCGTCGACAGAGTTAGGGAAGTGGGGGGAGGGGATAGAGCCCCGTCGGGCTCGTCGACCCGCGGCTCCTGGCGGCTCTGCGGCCGAGTTAGGGAAGGAGGGGGGGAGGGGCAGACTCCCTGACAGCCGGGCGATGCGCGCGCGCCGGCGGCTCGGCGGCACAGGTCGCGAGTGGGGGAGGCCCGGCCGGCAGGTGGACACGCGGGCACCGCCAGCTCGGCGGCAGAGTGAGGAAAGGGGGGGGAGGGGCAGACACCTAGACAGCCGGGCGACGCGCGCGCGCCGGCGGCTCGTGACCAGAGGTCGCGTGTAGGGGAGCAACGGCCGGCAGGTGGACCCGCGGGCACCGCCAGCTCGGCGGCAGAGTGAGGGAAGGAGGGGGAGGGGCGGATTCCAAGCCAGGCGGGCGACGCGCGCGCGCTGGCGTCTCGTCACCAGAGATCGCGAGTGCGAGAGGCCCGGCCGGCAGGTGGACACGCGGGCACCGCCGGCTCGGCGGCAGAGTCAGGGAAGTGGGGGGAGGGGATAGAGCCCCGTCGGGCTCGTCGACCCGCGGCTCCTGGCGGCTCTGCGGCCGAGTTGGGGAAGGAGGGGGGGAGGGGCAGACTCCCTGACAGCCGGGCGATGCGCGCGCGCCGGCGGCTCGGCGGCACAGGTCGCGAGTGGGGGAGGCCCGGCCGGCAGGTGGACACGCGGGCACCGCCAGCTCGGCGGCAGAGTGAGGAAAGGGGGGGCGGGGCAGACACCTCGACAGCCGGGCGATGCGCGCGCGCTGGCGGCTCGTCACCAGAGGTCGCGAGTGCGAGAGGCCCGGCCGGCAGGTGGACACGGGGGCACCGCCGGCTCGGCGGCAGAGTCAGGGAAGTGGGGGGAGGGGATAGAGCCCCGTCGGGCTCGTCGACCCGCGGCTCCTGGCGGCTCTGCGGCCGAGTTGGGGAAGGAGGGGGGGAGGGGCAGACTCCCTGACAGCCGGGCGATGCGCGCGCGCCGGCGGCTCGGCGGCACAGGTCGCGAGTGGGGGAGGCCCGGCCGGCAGGTGGACACGCGGGCACCGCCAGCTCGGCGGCAGAGTGAGGAAAGGGGGGGCGGGGCAGACACCTCGACAGCCGGGCGACGCGCGCGCGCTGGCGGCTCGTCACCAGAGGTCGGGAGTGCGAGAGGCCAGGCCGGCAGGTGGACACGCGGGCACCCGCAGCTCGTCGGCAGGGTTAGGGAAGGGGGGGAGGGGATAGAGCCCCGTCCGGCTGGTCGACCCGCGGGCACTGCCAGGCGGGCGACGGGCGCGCGCTGGCGGCTGGGCGGGCGAGGTCGCCAGTGGGAGAGGCCCGGCCGGCAGGTGCCCGCGGGCAACGCCAGCTGGGCGGCAGAGTGAGGGGAGGAGCGGGGGAGGGGCAGACAGCCTGACAGCCGGGCGACGGGCGCGCGCTGGCGGCTCGGCGGGCGAGGTCGCGAGTGGGAGAGCCCCGGTCGCAGGTGGCCCCGCGGGCACCCGCAGCTCGTCGACAGAGTTAGGGAAGTGGGGGGAGGGGATAGAGCCCCGTCGGGCTCGTCGACCCGCGGCTCCTGGCGGCTCTGCGGCCGAGTTAGGGAAGGAGGGGGGGAGGGGCAGACTCCCTGACAGCCGGGCGATGCGCGCGCGCCGGCGGCTCGGCGGCACAGGTCGCGAGTGGGGGAGGCCCGGCCGGCAGGTGGACACGCGGGCACCGCCAGCTCGGCGGCAGAGTGAGGAAAGGGGGGGGAGGGGCAGACACCTAGACAGCCGGGCGACGCGCGCGCGCCGGCGGCTCGTGACCAGAGGTCGCGTGTAGGGGAGCACCGGCCGGCAGGTGGACCCGCGGGCAGCGCCAGCTCGGCGGCAGAGTGAGGGAAGGAGGGGGAGGGGCGGATTCCAAGCCAGGCGGGCGACGCGCGCGCGCTGGCGTCTCGTCACCAGAGATCGCGAGTGCGAGAGGCCCGGCCGGCAGGTGGACACGCGGGCACCGCCGGCTCGGCGGCAGAGTCAGGGAAGTGGGGGGAGGGGATAGAGCCCCGTCGGGCTCGTCGACCCGCGGCTCCTGGCGGCTCTGCGGCCGAGTTGGGGAAGGAGGGGGGGAGGGGCAGACTCCCTGACAGCCGGGCGATGCGCGCGCGCCGGCGGCTCGGCGGCACAGGTCGCGAGTGGGGGAGGCCCGGCCGGCAGGTGGACACGCGGGCACCGCCAGCTCGGCGGCAGAGTGAGGAAAGGGGGGGCGGGGCAGACACCTCGACAGCCGGGCGACGCGCGCGCGCTGGCGGCTCGTCACCAGAGGTCGGGAGTGCGAGAGGCCAGGCCGGCAGGTGGACACGCGGGCACCCGCAGCTCGTCGGCAGGGTTAGGGAAGGGGGGAAGGGGATAGAGCCCCGTCCGGCTGGTCGACCCGCGGGCACTGCCAGGCGGGCGACGGGCGCGCGCTGGCGGCTGGGCGGGCGCGGTCGCCAGTGGGAGAGGCCCGGCCGGCAGGTGCCCGCGGGCAACGCCAGCTGGGCGGCAGAGTGAGGGGAGGAGCGGGGGAGGGGCAGACAGCCTGACAGCCGGGCGACGGGCGCGCGCTGGCGGCTCGGCGGGCGAGGTCGCGAGTGGGAGAGCCCCGGTCGCAGGTGGCCCCGCGGGCACCCGCAGCTCGTCGACAGAGTTAGGGAAGTGGGGGGAGGGGATAGAGCCCCGTCGGGCTCGTCGACCCGCGGCTCCTGGCGGCTCTGCGGCCGAGTTAGGGAAGGAGGGGGGGAGGGGCAGACTCCCTGACAGCCGGGCGATGCGCGCGCGCCGGCGGCTCGGCGGCACAGGTCGCGAGTGGGGGAGGCCCGGCCGGCAGGTGGACACGCGGGCACCGCCAGCTCGGCGGCAGAGTGAGGAAAGGGGGGGGAGGGGCAGACACCTAGACAGCCGGGCGACGCGCGCGCGCCGGCGGCTCGTGACCAGAGGTCGCGTGTATGGGAGCACCGGCCGGCAGGTGGACCCGCGGGCAGCGCCAGCTCGGCGGCAGAGTGAGGGAAGGAGGGGGAGGGGCGGATTCCAAGCCAGGCGGGCGACGCGCGCGCGCTGGCGTCTCGTCACCAGAGATCGCGAGTGCGAGAGGCCCGGCCGGCAGGTGGACACGCGGGCACCGCCGGCTCGGCGGCAGAGTCAGGGAAGTGGGGGGAGGGGATAGAGCCCCGTCGGGCTCGTCGACCCGCGGCTCCTGGCGGCTCTGCGGCCGAGTTGGGGAAGGAGGGGGGGAGGGGCAGACTCCCTGACAGCCGGGCGATGCGCGCGCGCCGGCGGCTCGGCGGCACAGGTCGCGAGTGGGGGAGGCCCGGCCGGCAGGTGGACACGCGGGCACCGCCAGCTCGGCGGCAGAGTGAGGAAAGGGGGGGCGGGGCAGACACCTCGACAGCCGGGCGACGCGCGCGCGCTGGCGGCTCGTCACCAGAGGTCGCGAGTGCGAGAGGCCAGGCCGGCAGGTGGACACGCGGGCACCCGCAGCTCGTCGGCAGGGTTAGGGAAGGGGGGGAGGGGATAGAGCCCCGTCCGGCTGGTCGACCCGCGGGCACTGCCAGGCGGGCGACGGGCGCGCGCTGGCGGCTGGGCGGGCGAGGTCGCCAGTGGGAGAGGCCCGGCCGGCAGGTGCCCGCGGGCAACGCCAGCTGGGCGGCAGAGTGAGGGGAGGAGCGGGGGAGGGGCCGACAGCCTGACAGCCGGGCGACGGGCGCGCGCTGGCGGCTCGGCGGGCGAGGTCGCGAGTGGGAGAGCCCCGGTCGCAGGTGGCCCCGCGGGCACCCGCAGCTCGTCGACAGAGTTAGGGAAGTGGGGGGAGGGGATAGAGCCCCGTCGGGCTCGTCGACCCGCGGCTCCTGGCGGCTCTGCGGCCGAGTTAGGGAAGGAGGGGGGGAGGGGCAGACTCCCTGACAGCCGGGCGATGCGCGCGCGCCGGCGGCTCGGCGGCACAGGTCGCGAGTGGGGGAGGCCCGGCCGGCAGGTGGACACGCGGGCACCGCCAGCTCGGCGGCAGAGTGAGGAAAGGGGGGGAGGGGCAGACACCTAGACAGCCGGGCGACGCGCGCGCGCCGGCGGCTCGTGACCAGAGGTCGCGTGTAGGGGAGCAACGGCCGGCAGGTGGACCCGCGGGCAGCGCCAGCTCGGCGGCAGAGTGAGGGAAGGAGGGGGAGGGGCGGATTCCAAGCCAGGCGGGCGACGCGCGCGCGCTGGCGTCTCGTCACCAGAGATCGCGAGTGCGAGAGGCCCGGCCGGCAGGTGGACACGCGGGCACCGCCGGCTCGGCGGCAGAGTCAGGGAAGTGGGGGGAGGGGATAGAGCCCCGTCGGGCTCGTCGACCCGCGGCTCCTGGCGGCTCTGCGGCCGAGTTGGGGAAGGAGGGGGGAGGGGCAGACTCCCTGACAGCCGGGCGATGCGCGCGCGCCGGCGGCTCGGCGGCACAGGTCGCGAGTGGGGGAGGCCCGGCCGGCAGGTGGACACGCGGGCACCCGCAGCTCGTCGGCAGGGTTAGGGAAGGGGGGGAGGGGATAGAGCCCCGTCCGGCTGGTCGACCCGCGGGCACTGCCAGGCGGGCGACGGGCGCGCGCTGGCGGCTGGGCGGGCGAGGTCGCCAGTGGGAGAGGCCCGGCCGGCAGGTGCCCGCGGGCAACGCCAGCTGGGCGGCAGAGTGAGGGGAGGAGCGGGGGAGGGGCAGACAGCCTGACAGCCGGGCGACGGGCGCGCGCTGGCGGCTCGGCGGGCGAGGTCGCGAGTGGGAGAGCCCCGGTCGCAGGTGGACCCGCGGGCACCCGCAGCTCGTCGACAGAGCTAGGGAAGTGGGGGGAGGGGATAGAGCCCCGTCGGGCTCGTCGACCCGCGGCTCCTGGCGGCTCTGCGGCCGAGTTGGGGAAGGAGGGGGGGAGGGGCAGACTCCCTGACAGCCGGGCGATGCGCGCGCGCCGGCGGTTCGGCGGCACAGGTCGCGAGTGGGGGAGGCCCGGCCGGCAGGTGGACACGCGGGCACCGCCAGCTCGGCGGCAGAGTGAGGAAAGGGGGGGCGGGGCAGACACCTCGACAGCCGGGCGATGCGCGCGCGCTGGCGGCTCGTCACCAGAGGTCGCGAGTGCGAGAGGCCCGGCCGGCAGGTGGACACGGGGGCACCGCCGGCTCGGCGGCAGAGTCAGGGAAGTGGGGGGAGGGGATAGAGCCCCGTCGGGCTCGTCGACCCGCGGCTCCTGGCGGCTCTGCGGCCGAGTTGGGGAAGGAGGGGGGGAGGGGCAGACTCCCTGACAGCCGGGCGATGCGCGCGCGCCGGCGGCTCGGCGGCACAGGTCGCGAGTGGGGGAGGCCCGGCCGGCAGGTGGACACGCGGGCACCGCCAGCTCGGCGGCAGAGTGAGGAAAGGGGGGGCGGGGCAGACACCTCGACAGCCGGGCGACGCGCGCGCGCTGGCGGCTCGTCACCAGAGGTCGCGAGTGCGAGAGGCCAGGCCGGCAGGTGGACACGCGGGCACCCGCAGCTCGTCGGCAGGGTTAGGGAAGGGGGGGAGGGGATAGAGCCCCGTCCGGCTGGTCGACCCGCGGGCACTGCCAGGCGGGCGACGGGCGCGCGCTGGCGGCTGGGCGGGCGAGGTCGCCAGTGGGAGAGGCCCGGCCGGCAGGTGCCCGCGGGCAACGCCAGCTGGGCGGCAGAGTGAGGGGAGGAGCGGGGGAGGGGCAGACAGCCTGACAGCCGGGCGACGGGCGCGCGCTGGCGGCTCGGCGGGCGAGGTCGCGAGTGGGAGAGCCCCGGTCGCAGGTGGACCCGCGGGCACCCGCAGCTCGTCGACAGAGTTAGGGAAGTGGGGGGAGGGGATAGAGCCCCGTCGGGCTCGTCGACCCGCGGCTCCTGGCGGCTCTGCGGCCGAGTTAGGGAAGGAGGGGGGGAGGGGCAGACTCCCTGACAGCCGGGCGATGCGCGCACGCCGGCGGCTCGGCGGCACAGGTCGCGAGTGGGGGAGGCCCGGCCGGCAGGTGGACACGCGGGCACCGCCAGCTCGGCGGCAGAGTGAGGAAAGGGGGGGGAGGGGCAGACACCTAGACAGCCGGGCGACGCGCGCGCGCCGGCGGCTCGTGACCAGAGGTCGCGTGTAGGGGAGCAACGGCCGGCAGGTGGACCCGCGGGCACCGCCAGCTCGGCGGCAGAGTGAGGGAAGGAGGGGGAGGGGCGGATTCCAAGCCAGGCGGGCGACGCGCGCGCGCTGGCGTCTCGTCACCAGAGATCGCGAGTGCGAGAGGCCCGGCCGGCAGGTGGACACGCGGGCACCGCCGGCTCGGCGGCAGAGTCAGGGAAGTGGGGGGAGGGGATAGAGCCCCGTCGGGCTCGTCGACCCGCGGCTCCTGGCGGCTCTGCGGCCGAGTTGGGGAAGGAGGGGGGAGGGGCAGACTCCCTGACAGCCGGGCGATGCGCGCGCGCCGGCGGCTCGGCGGCACAGGTCGCGAGTGGGGGAGGCCCGGCCGGCAGGTGGACACGCGGGCACCGCCAGCTCGGCGGCAGAGTGAGGAAAGGGGGGGCGGGGCAGACACCTCGACAGCCGGGCGATGCGCGCGCGCTGGCGGCTCGTCACCAGAGGTCGCGAGTGCGAGAGGCCCGGCCGGCAGGTGGACACGGGGGCACCGCCGGCTCGGCGGCAGAGTCAGGGAAGTGGGGGGAGGGGATAGAGCCCCGTCGGGCTCGTCGACCCGCGGCTCCTGGCGGCTCTGCGGCCGAGTTGGGGAAGGAGGGGGGGAGGGGCAGACTCCCTGACAGCCGGGCGATGCGCGCGCGCCGGCGGCTCGGCGGCACAGGTCGCGAGTGGGGGAGGCCCGGCCGGCAGGTGGACACGCGGGCACCGCCAGCTCGGCGGCAGAGTGAGGAAAGGGGGGGCGGGGCAGACACCTCGACAGCCGGGCGACGCGCGCGCGCTGGCGGCTCGTCACCAGAGGTCGCGAGTGCGAGAGGCCAGGCCGGCAGGTGGACACGCGGGCACCCGCAGCTCGTCGGCAGGGTTAGGGAAGGGGGGGAGGGGATAGAGCGCCGTCCGGCTGGTCGACCCGCGGGCACTGCCAGGCGGGCGACGGGCGCGCGCTGGCGGCTGGGCGGGCGAGGTCGCCAGTGGGAGAGGCCCGGCCGGCAGGTGCCCGCGGGCAACGCCAGCTGGGCGGCAGAGTGAGGGGAGGAGCGGGGGAGGGGCAGACAGCCTGACAGCCGGGCGACGGGCGCGCGCTGGCGGCTCGGCGGGCGAGGTCGCGAGTGGGAGAGCCCCGGTCGCAGGTGGCCCCGCGGGCACCCGCAGCTCGTCGACAGAGTTAGGGAAGTGGGGGGAGGGGATAGAGCCCCGTCGGGCTCGTCGACCCGCGGCTCCTGGCGGCTCTGCGGCCGAGTTAGGGAAGGAGGGGGGAGGGGCAGACTCCCTGACAGCCGGGCGATGCGCGCGCGCCGGCGGCTCGGCGGCACAGGTCGCGAGTGGGGGAGGCCCGGCCGGCAGGTGGACACGCGGGCACCGCCAGCTCGGCGGCAGAGTGAGGAAAGGGGGGGGAGGGGCAGACACCTAGACAGCCGGGCGACGCGCGCGCGCCGGCGGCTCGTGACCAGAGGTCGCGTGTAGGGGAGCAACGGCCGGCAGGTGGACCCGCGGGCACCGCCAGCTCGGCGGCAGAGTGAGGGAAGGAGGGGGAGGGGCGGATTCCAAGCCAGGCGGGCGACGCGCGCGCGCTGGCGTCTCGTCACCAGAGATCGCGAGTGCGAGAGGCCCGGCCGGCAGGTGGACACGCGGGCACCGCCGGCTCGGCGGCAGAGTCAGGGAAGTGGGGGGAGGGGATAGAGCCCCGTCGGGCTCGTCGACCCGCGGCTCCTGGCGGCTCTGCGGCCGAGTTGGGGAAGGAGGGGGGGAGGGGCAGACTCCCTGACAGCCGGGCGATGCGCGCGCGCCGGCGGCTCGGCGGCACAGGTCGCGAGTGGGGGAGGCCCGGCCGGCAGGTGGACACGCGGGCACCGCCAGCTCGGCGGCAGAGTGAGGAAAGGGGGGGCGGGGCAGACACCTCGACAGCCGGGCGATGCGCGCGCGCTGGCGGCTCGTCACCAGAGGTCGCGAGTGCGAGAGGCCCGGCCGGCAGGTGGACACGGGGGCACCGCCGGCTCGGCGGCAGAGTCAGGGAAGTGGGGGGAGGGGATAGAGCCCCGTCGGGCTCGTCGACCCGCGGCTCCTGGCGGCTCTGCGGCCGAGTTGGGGAAGGAGGGGGGGAGGGGCAGACTCCCTGACAGCCGGGCGATGCGCGCGCGCCGGCGGCTCGGCGGCACAGGTCGCGAGTGGGGGAGGCCCGGCCGGCAGGTGGACACGCGGGCACCGCCAGCTCGGCGGCAGAGTGAGGAAAGGGGGGGCGGGGCAGACACCTCGACAGCCGGGCGACGCGCGCGCGCTGGCGGCTCGTCACCAGAGGTCGGGAGTGCGAGAGGCCAGGCCGGCAGGTGGACACGCGGGCACCCGCAGCTCGTCGGCAGGGTTAGGGAAGGGGGGGAGGGGATAGAGCCCCGTCCGGCTGGTCGACCCGCGGGCACTGCCAGGCGGGCGACGGGCGCGCGCTGGCGGCTGGGCGGGCGAGGTCGCCAGTGGGAGAGGCCCGGCCGGCAGGTGCCCGCGGGCAACGCCAGCTGGGCGGCAGAGTGAGGGGAGGAGCGGGGGAGGGGCAGACAGCCTGACAGCCGGGCGACGGGCGCGCGCTGGCGGCTCGGCGGGCGAGGTCGCGAGTGGGAGAGCCCCGGTCGCAGGTGGCCCCGCGGGCACCCGCAGCTCGTCGACAGAGTTAGGGAAGTGGGGGGAGGGGATAGAGCCCCGTCGGGCTCGTCGACCCGCGGCTCCTGGCGGCTCTGCGGCCGAGTTAGGGAAGGAGGGGGGGAGGGGCAGACTCCCTGACAGCCGGGCGATGCGCGCGCGCCGGCGGCTCGGCGGCACAGGTCGCGAGTGGGGGAGGCCCGGCCGGCAGGTGGACACGCGGGCACCGCCAGCTCGGCGGCAGAGTGAGGAAAGGGGGGGGAGGGGCAGACACCTAGACAGCCGGGCGACGCGCGCGCGCCGGCGGCTCGTGACCAGAGGTCGCGTGTAGGGGAGCAACGGCCGGCAGGTGGACCCGCGGGCACCGCCAGCTCGGCGGCAGAGTGAGGGAAGGAGGGGGAGGGGCGGATTCCAAGCCAGGCGGGCGACGCGCGCGCGCTGGCGTCTCGTCACCAGAGATCGCGAGTGCGAGAGGCCCGGCCGGCAGGTGGACACGCGGGCACCGCCGGCTCGGCGGCAGAGTCAGGGAAGTGGGGGGAGGGGATAGAGCCCCGTCGGGCTCGTCGACCCGCGGCTCCTGGCGGCTCTGCGGCCGAGTTGGGGAAGGAGGGGGGGAGGGGCAGACTCCCTGACAGCCGGGCGATGCGCGCGCGCCGGCGGCTCGGCGGCACAGGTCGCGAGTGGGGGAGGCCCGGCCGGCAGGTGGACACGCGGGCACCGCCAGCTCGGCGGCAGAGTGAGGAAAGGGGGGGCGGGGCAGACACCTCGACAGCCGGGCGACGCGCGCGCGCTGGCGGCTCGTCACCAGAGGTCGCGAGTGCGAGAGGCCAGGCCGGCAGGTGGACACGCGGGCACCCGCAGCTCGTCGGCAGGGTTAGGGAAGGGGGGGAGGGGATAGAGCCCCGTCCGGCTGGTCGACCCGCGGGCACTGCCAGGCGGGCGACGGGCGCGCGCTGGCGGCTGGGCGGGCGAGGTCGCCAGTGGGAGAGGCCCGGCCGGCAGGTGCCCGCGGGCAACGCCAGCTGGGCGGCAGAGTGAGGGGAGGAGCGGGGGAGGGGCAGACAGCCTGACAGCCGGGCGACGGGCGCGCGCTGGCGGCTCGGCGGGCGAGGTCGCGAGTGGGAGAGCCCCGGTCGCAGGTGGACCCGCGGGCACCCGCAGCTCGTCGACAGAGCTAGGGAAGTGGGGGGAGGGGATAGAGCCCCGTCGGGCTCGTCGACCCGCGGCTCCTGGCGGCTCTGCGGCCGAGTTAGGGAAGGAGGGGGGGAGGGGCAGACTCCCTGACAGCCGGGCGATGCGCGCGCGCCGGCGGCTCGGCGGCACAGGTCGCGAGTGGGGGAGGCCCGGCCGGCAGGTGGACACGCGGGCACCGCCAGCTCGGCGGCAGAGTGAGGAAAGGGGGGGGAGGGGCAGACACCTAGACAGCCGGGCGACGCGCGCGCGCCGGCGGCTCGTGACCAGAGGTCGCGTGTAGGGGAGCACCGGCCGGCAGGTGGACCCGCGGGCACCGCCAGCTCGGCGGCAGAGTGAGGGAAGGAGGGGGAGGGGCGGATTCCAAGCCAGGCGGGCGACGCGCGCGCCCTGGCGTCTCGTCACCAGAGATCGCGAGTGCGAGAGGCCCGGCCGGCAGGTGGACACGCGGGCACCGCCGGCTCGGCGGCAGAGTCAGGGAAGTGGGGGGAGGGGATAGAGCCCCGTCGGGCTCGTCGACCCGCGGCTCCTGGCGGCTCTGCGGCCGAGTTGGGGAAGGAGGGGGGGAGGGGCAGACTCCCTGACAGCCGGGCGATGCGCGCGCGCCGGCGGCTCGGCGGCACAGGTCGCGAGTGGGGGAGGCCCGGCCGGCAGGTGGACACGCGGGCACCGCCAGCTCGGCGGCAGAGTGAGGAAAGGGGGGGCGGGGCAGACACCTCGACAGCCGGGCGATGCGCGCGCGCTGGCGGCTCGTCACCAGAGGTCGCGAGTGCGAGAGGCCCGGCCGGCAGGTGGACACGCGGGCACCGCCAGCTCGGCGGCAGA
Organism: Giraffa tippelskirchi; assembly: GCF_054371585.1. Lineage (NCBI taxonomy): Eukaryota > Metazoa > Chordata > Mammalia > Artiodactyla > Giraffidae > Giraffa > Giraffa tippelskirchi. The sequence goes on from NC_137282.1 coordinate 70,739,079, forward strand.
GTGAGGAAAGGGGGGGCGGGGCAGACACCTCGACAGCCGGGCGACGCGCGCGCGCTGGCGGCTCGTCACCAGAGGTCGCGAGTGCGAGAGGCCCGGCCGGCAGGTGGACACGGGGGCACCGCCGGCTCGGCGGCAGAGTCAGGGAAGTGGGGGGAGGGGATAGAGCCCCGTCGGGCTCGTCGACCCGCGGCTCCTGGCGGCTCTGCGGCCGAGTTGGGGAAGGAGGGGGGGAGGGGCAGACTCCCTGACAGCCGGGCGATGCGCGCGCGCCGGCGGCTCGGCGGCACAGGTCGCGAGTGGGGGAGGCCCGGCCGGCAGGTGGACACGCGGGCACCGCCAGCTCGGCGGCAGAGTGAGGAAAGGGGGGGCGGGGCAGACACCTCGACAGCCGGGCGACGCGCGCGCGCTGGCGGCTCGTCACCAGAGGTCGCGAGTGCGAGAGGCCAGGCCGGCAGGTGGACACGCGGGCACCCGCAGCTCGTCGGCAGGGTTAGGGAAGGGGGGGAGGGGATAGAGCCCCGTCCGGCTGGTCGACCCGCGGGCACTGCCAGGCGGGCGACGGGCGCGCGCTGGCGGCTGGGCGGGCGAGGTCGCCAGTGGGAGAGGCCCGGCCGGCAGGTGCCCGCGGGCAACGCCAGCTGGGCGGCAGAGTGAGGGGAGGAGCGGGGGAGGGGCAGACAGCCTGACAGCCGGGCGACGGGCGCGCGCTGGCGGCTCGGCGGGCGAGGTCGCGAGTGGGAGAGCCCCGGTCGCAGGTGGCCCCGCGGGCACCCGCAGCTCGTCGACAGAGTTAGGGAAGTGGGGGGAGGGGATAGAGCCCCGTCGGGCTCGTCGACCCGCGGCTCCTGGCGGCTCTGCGGCCGAGTTAGGGAAGGAGGGGGGGAGGGGCAGACTCCCTGACAGCCGGGCGATGCGCGCGCGCCGGCGGCTCGGCGGCACAGGTCGCGAGTGGGGGAGGCCCGGCCGGCAGGTGGACACGCGGGCACCGCCAGCTCGGCGGCAGAGTGAGGAAAGGGGGGGGAGGGGCAGACACCTAGACAGCCGGGCGACGCGCGCGCGCCGGCGGCTCGTGACCAGAGGTCGCGTGTAGGGGAGCAACGGCCGGCAGGTGGACCCGCGGGCACCGCCAGCTCGGCGGCAGAGTGAGGGAAGGAGGGGGAGGGGCGGATTCCAAGCCAGGCGGGCGACGCGCGCGCGCTGGCGTCTCGTCACCAGAGATCGCGAGTGCGAGAGGCCCGGCCGGCAGGTGGACACGCGGGCACCGCCGGCTCGGCGGCAGAGTCAGGGAAGTGGGGGGAGGGGATAGAGCCCCGTCGGGCTCGTCGACCCGCGGCTCCTGGCGGCTCTGCGGCCGAGTTGGGGAAGGAGGGGGGGAGGGGCAGACTCCCTGACAGCCGGGCGATGCGCGCGCGCCGGCGGCTCGGCGGCACAGGTCGCGAGTGGGGGAGGCCCGGCCGGCAGGTGGACACGCGGGCACCGCCAGCTCGGCGGCAGAGTGAGGAAAGGGGGGGCGGGGCAGACACCTCGACAGCCGGGCGATGCGCGCGCGCTGGCGGCTCGTCACCAGAGGTCGCGAGTGCGAGAGGCCCGGCCGGCAGGTGGACACGGGGGCACCGCCGGCTCGGCGGCAGAGTCAGGGAAGTGGGGGGAGGGGATAGAGCCCCGTCGGGCTCGTCGACCCGCGGCTCCTGGCGGCTCTGCGGCCGAGTTGGGGAAGGAGGGGGGGAGGGGCAGACTCCCTGACAGCCGGGCGATGCGCGCGCGCCGGCGGCTCGGCGGCACAGGTCGCGAGTGGGGGAGGCCCGGCCGGCAGGTGGACACGCGGGCACCGCCAGCTCGGCGGCAGAGTGAGGAAAGGGGGGGCGGGGCAGACACCTCGACAGCCGGGCGACGCGCGCGCGCTGGCGGCTCGTCACCAGAGGTCGGGAGTGCGAGAGGCCAGGCCGGCAGGTGGACACGCGGGCACCCGCAGCTCGTCGGCAGGGTTAGGGAAGGGGGGGAGGGGATAGAGCCCCGTCCGGCTGGTCGACCCGCGGGCACTGCCAGGCGGGCGACGGGCGCGCGCTGGCGGCTGGGCGGGCGAGGTCGCCAGTGGGAGAGGCCCGGCCGGCAGGTGCCCGCGGGCAACGCCAGCTGGGCGGCAGAGTGAGGGGAGGAGCGGGGGAGGGGCAGACAGCCTGACAGCCGGGCGACGGGCGCGCGCTGGCGGCTCGGCGGGCGAGGTCGCGAGTGGGAGAGCCCCGGTCGCAGGTGGCCCCGCGGGCACCCGCAGCTCGTCGACAGAGTTAGGGAAGTGGGGGGAGGGGATAGAGCCCCGTCGGGCTCGTCGACCCGCGGCTCCTGGCGGCTCTGCGGCCGAGTTAGGGAAGGAGGGGGGGAGGGGCAGACTCCCTGACAGCCGGGCGATGCGCGCGCGCCGGCGGCTCGGCGGCACAGGTCGCGAGTGGGGGAGGCCCGGCCGGCAGGTGGACACGCGGGCACCGCCAGCTCGGCGGCAGAGTGAGGAAAGGGGGGGGAGGGGCAGACACCTAGACAGCCGGGCGACGCGCGCGCGCCGGCGGCTCGTGACCAGAGGTCGCGTGTAGGGGAGCAACGGCCGGCAGGTGGACCCGCGGGCAGCGCCAGCTCGGCGGCAGAGTGAGGGAAGGAGGGGGAGGGGCGGATTCCAAGCCAGGCGGGCGACGCGCGCGCGCTGGCGTCTCGTCACCAGAGATCGCGAGTGCGAGAGGCCCGGCCGGCAGGTGGACACGCGGGCACCGCCGGCTCGGCGGCAGAGTCAGGGAAGTGGGGGGAGGGGATAGAGCCCCGTCGGGCTCGTCGACCCGCGGCTCCTGGCGGCTCTGCGGCCGAGTTGGGGAAGGAGGGGGGGAGGGGCAGACTCCCTGACAGCCGGGCGATGCGCGCGCGCCGGCGGCTCGGCGGCACAGGTCGCGAGTGGGGGAGGCCCGGCCGGCAGGTGGACACGCGGGCACCGCCAGCTCGGCGGCAGAGTGAGGAAAGGGGGGGCGGGGCAGACACCTCGACAGCCGGGCGATGCGCGCGCGCTGGCGGCTCGTCACCAGAGGTCGCGAGTGCGAGAGGCCCGGCCGGCAGGTGGACACGGGGGCACCGCCGGCTCGGCGGCAGAGTCAGGGAAGTGGGGGGAGGGGATAGAGCCCCGTCGGGCTCGTCGACCCGCGGCTCCTGGCGGCTCTGCGGCCGAGTTGGGGAAGGAGGGGGGGAGGGGCAGACTCCCTGACAGCCGGGCGATGCGCGCGCGCCGGCGGCTCGGCGGCACAGGTCGCGAGTGGGGGAGGCCCGGCCGGCAGGTGGACACGCGGGCACCGCCAGCTCGGCGGCAGAGTGAGGAAAGGGGGGGCGGGGCAGACACCTCGACAGCCGGGCGACGCGCGCGCGCTGGCGGCTCGTCACCAGAGGTCGGGAGTGCGAGAGGCCAGGCCGGCAGGTGGACACGCGGGCACCCGCAGCTCGTCGGCAGGGTTAGGGAAGGGGGGGAGGGGATAGAGCCCCGTCCGGCTGGTCGACCCGCGGGCACTGCCAGGCGGGCGACGGGCGCGCGCTGGCGGCTGGGCGGGCGAGGTCGCCAGTGGGAGAGGCCCGGCCGGCAGGTGCCCGCGGGCAACGCCAGCTGGGCGGCAGAGTGAGGGGAGGAGCGGGGGAGGGGCAGACAGCCTGACAGCCGGGCGACGGGCGCGCGCTGGCGGCTCGGCGGGCGAGGTCGCGAGTGGGAGAGCCCCGGTCGCAGGTGGCCCCGCGGGCACCCGCAGCTCGTCGACAGAGTTAGGGAAGTGGGGGGAGGGGATAGAGCCCCGTCGGGCTCGTCGACCCGCGGCTCCTGGCGGCTCTGCGGCCGAGTTAGGGAAGGAGGGGGGGAGGGGCAGACTCCCTGACAGCCGGGCGATGCGCGCGCGCCGGCGGCTCGGCGGCACAGGTCGCGAGTGGGGGAGGCCCGGCCGGCAGGTGGACACGCGGGCACCGCCAGCTCGGCGGCAGAGTGAGGAAAGGGGGGGGAGGGGCAGACACCTAGACAGCCGGGCGACGCGCGCGCGCCGGCGGCTCGTGACCAGAGGTCGCGTGTAGGGGAGCAACGGCCGGCAGGTGGACCCGCGGGCACCGCCAGCTCGGCGGCAGAGTGAGGGAAGGAGGGGGAGGGGCGGATTCCAAGCCAGGCGGGCGACGCGCGCGCGCTGGCGTCTCGTCACCAGAGATCGCGAGTGCGAGAGGCCCGGCCGGCAGGTGGACACGCGGGCACCGCCGGCTCGGCGGCAGAGTCAGGGAAGTGGGGGGAGGGGATAGAGCCCCGTCGGGCTCGTCGACCCGCGGCTCCTGGCGGCTCTGCGGCCGAGTTGGGGAAGGAGGGGGGGAGGGGCAGACTCCCTGACAGCCGGGCGATGCGCGCGCGCCGGCGGCTCGGCGGCACAGGTCGCGAGTGGGGGAGGCCCGGCCGGCAGGTGGACACGCGGGCACCGCCAGCTCGGCGGCAGAGTGAGGAAAGGGGGGGCGGGGCAGACACCTCGACAGCCGGGCGATGCGCGCGCGCTGGCGGCTCGTCACCAGAGGTCGCGAGTGCGAGAGGCCCGGCCGGCAGGTGGACACGGGGGCACCGCCGGCTCGGCGGCAGAGTCAGGGAAGTGGGGGGAGGGGATAGAGCCCCGTCGGGCTCGTCGACCCGCGGCTCCTGGCGGCTCTGCGGCCGAGTTGGGGAAGGAGGGGGGGAGGGGCAGACTCCCTGACAGCCGGGCGATGCGCGCGCGCCGGCGGCTCGGCGGCACAGGTCGCGAGTGGGGGAGGCCCGGCCGGCAGGTGGACACGCGGGCACCGCCAGCTCGGCGGCAGAGTGAGGAAAGGGGGGGCGGGGCAGACACCTCGACAGCCGGGCGACGCGCGCGCGCTGGCGGCTCGTCACCAGAGGTCGGGAGTGCGAGAGGCCAGGCCGGCAGGTGGACACGCGGGCACCCGCAGCTCGTCGGCAGGGTTAGGGAAGGGGGGGAGGGGATAGAGCCCCGTCCGGCTGGTCGACCCGCGGGCACTGCCAGGCGGGCGACGGGCGCGCGCTGGCGGCTGGGCGGGCGAGGTCGCCAGTGGGAGAGGCCCGGCCGGCAGGTGCCCGCGGGCAACGCCAGCTGGGCGGCAGAGTGAGGGGAGGAGCGGGGGAGGGGCAGACAGCCTGACAGCCGGGCGACGGGCGCGCGCTGGCGGCTCGGCGGGCGAGGTCGCGAGTGGGAGAGCCCCGGTCGCAGGTGGCCCCGCGGGCACCCGCAGCTCGTCGACAGAGTTAGGGAAGTGGGGGGAGGGGATAGAGCCCCGTCGGGCTCGTCGACCCGCGGCTCCTGGCGGCTCTGCGGCCGAGTTAGGGAAGGAGGGGGGAGGGGCAGACTCCCTGACAGCCGGGCGATGCGCGCGCGCCGGCGGCTCGGCGGCACAGGTCGCGAGTGGGGGAGGCCCGGCCGGCAGGTGGACACGCGGGCACCGCCAGCTCGGCGGCAGAGTGAGGAAAGGGGGGGGAGGGGCAGACACCTAGACAGCCGGGCGACGCGCGCGCGCCGGCGGCTCGTGACCAGAGGTCGCGTGTAGGGGAGCAACGGCCGGCAGGTGGACCCGCGGGCACCGCCAGCTCGGCGGCAGAGTGAGGGAAGGAGGGGGAGGGGCGGATTCCAAGCCAGGCGGGCGACGCGCGCGCGCTGGCGTCTCGTCACCAGAGATCGCGAGTGCGAGAGGCCCGGCCGGCAGGTGGACACGCGGGCACCGCCGGCTCGGCGGCAGAGTCAGGGAAGTGGGGGGAGGGGATAGAGCCCCGTCGGGCTCGTCGACCCGCGGCTCCTGGCGGCTCTGCGGCCGAGTTGGGGAAGGAGGGGGGGAGGGGCAGACTCCCTGACAGCCGGGCGATGCGCGCGCGCCGGCGGCTCGGCGGCACAGGTCGCGAGTGGGGGAGGCCCGGCCGGCAGGTGGACACGCGGGCACCGCCAGCTCGGCGGCAGAGTGAGGAAAGGGGGGGCGGGGCAGACACCTCGACAGCCGGGCGATGCGCGCGCGCTGGCGGCTCGTCACCAGAGGTCGCGAGTGCGAGAGGCCCGGCCGGCAGGTGGACACGGGGGCACCGCCGGCTCGGCGGCAGAGTCAGGGAAGTGGGGGGAGGGGATAGAGCCCCGTCGGGCTCGTCGACCCGCGGCTCCTGGCGGCTCTGCGGCCGAGTTGGGGAAGGAGGGGGGGAGGGGCAGACTCCCTGACAGCCGGGCGATGCGCGCGCGCCGGCGGCTCGGCGGCACAGGTCGCGAGTGGGGGAGGCCCGGCCGGCAGGTGGACACGCGGGCACCGCCAGCTCGGCGGCAGAGTGAGGAAAGGGGGGGCGGGGCAGACACCTCGACAGCCGGGCGACGCGCGCGCGCTGGCGGCTCGTCACCAGAGGTCGGGAGTGCGAGAGGCCAGGCCGGCAGGTGGACACGCGGGCACCCGCAGCTCGTCGGCAGGGTTAGGGAAGGGGGGGAGGGGATAGAGCCCCGTCCGGCTGGTCGACCCGCGGGCACTGCCAGGCGGGCGACGGGCGCGCGCTGGCGGCTGGGCGGGCGAGGTCGCCAGTGGGAGAGGCCCGGCCGGCAGGTGCCCGCGGGCAACGCCAGCTGGGCGGCAGAGTGAGGGGAGGAGCGGGGGAGGGGCAGACAGCCTGACAGCCGGGCGACGGGCGCGCGCTGGCGGCTCGGCGGGCGAGGTCGCGAGTGGGAGAGCCCCGGTCGCAGGTGGCCCCGCGGGCACCCGCAGCTCGTCGACAGAGTTAGGGAAGTGGGGGGAGGGGATAGAGCCCCGTCGGGCTCGTCGACCCGCGGCTCCTGGCGGCTCTGCGGCCGAGTTAGGGAAGGAGGGGGGGAGGGGCAGACTCCCTGACAGCCGGGCGATGCGCGCGCGCCGGCGGCTCGGCGGCACAGGTCGCGAGTGGGGGAGGCCCGGCCGGCAGGTGGACACGCGGGCACCGCCAGCTCGGCGGCAGAGTGAGGAAAGGGGGGGGAGGGGCAGACACCTAGACAGCCGGGCGACGCGCGCGCGCCGGCGGCTCGTGACCAGAGGTCGCGTGTAGGGGAGCAACGGCCGGCAGGTGGACCCGCGGGCACCGCCAGCTCGGCGGCAGAGTGAGGGAAGGAGGGGGAGGGGCGGATTCCAAGCCAGGCGGGCGACGCGCGCGCGCTGGCGTCTCGTCACCAGAGATCGCGAGTGCGAGAGGCCCGGCCGGCAGGTGGACACGCGGGCACCGCCGGCTCGGCGGCAGAGTCAGGGAAGTGGGGGGAGGGGATAGAGCCCCGTCGGGCTCGTCGACCCGCGGCTCCTGGCGGCTCTGCGGCCGAGTTGGGGAAGGAGGGGGGGAGGGGCAGACTCCCTGACAGCCGGGCGATGCGCGCGCGCCGGCGGCTCGGCGGCACAGGTCGCGAGTGGGGGAGGCCCGGCCGGCAGGTGGACACGCGGGCACCGCCAGCTCGGCGGCAGAGTGAGGAAAGGGGGGGCGGGGCAGACACCTCGACAGCCGGGCGACGCGCGCGCGCTGGCGGCTCGTCACCAGAGGTCGCGAGTGCGAGAGGCCAGGCCGGCAGGTGGACACGCGGGCACCCGCAGCTCGTCGGCAGGGTTAGGGAAGGGGGGGAGGGGATAGAGCCCCGTCCGGCTGGTCGACCCGCGGGCACTGCCAGGCGGGCGACGGGCGCGCGCTGGCGGCTGGGCGGGCGAGGTCGCCAGTGGGAGAGGCCCGGCCGGCAGGTGCCCGCGGGCAACGCCAGCTGGGCGGCAGAGTGAGGGGAGGAGCGGGGGAGGGGCAGACAGCCTGACAGCCGGGCGACGGGCGCGCGCTGGCGGCTCGGCGGGCGAGGTCGCGAGTGGGAGAGCCCCGGTCGCAGGTGGACCCGCGGGCACCCGCAGCTCGTCGACAGAGCTAGGGAAGTGGGGGGAGGGGATAGAGCCCCGTCGGGCTCGTCGACCCGCGGCTCCTGGCGGCTCTGCGGCCGAGTTAGGGAAGGAGGGGGGGAGGGGCAGACTCCCTGACAGCCGGGCGATGCGCGCGCGCCGGCGGCTCGGCGGCACAGGTCGCGAGTGGGGGAGGCCCGGCCGGCAGGTGGACACGCGGGCACCGCCAGCTCGGCGGCAGAGTGAGGAAAGGGGGGGGAGGGGCAGACACCTAGACAGCCGGGCGACGCGCGCGCGCCGGCGGCTCGTGACCAGAGGTCGCGTGTAGGGGAGCACCGGCCGGCAGGTGGACCCGCGGGCACCGCCAGCTCGGCGGCAGAGTGAGGGAAGGAGGGGGAGGGGCGGATTCCAAGCCAGGCGGGCGACGCGCGCGCCCTGGCGTCTCGTCACCAGAGATCGCGAGTGCGAGAGGCCCGGCCGGCAGGTGGACACGCGGGCACCGCCGGCTCGGCGGCAGAGTCAGGGAAGTGGGGGGAGGGGATAGAGCCCCGTCGGGCTCGTCGACCCGCGGCTCCTGGCGGCTCTGCGGCCGAGTTGGGGAAGGAGGGGGGAGGGGCAGACTCCCTGACAGCCGGGCGATGCGCGCGCGCCGGCGGCTCGGCGGCACAGGTCGCGAGTGGGGGAGGCCCGGCCGGCAGGTGGACACGCGGGCACCGCCAGCTCGGCGGCAGAGTGAGGAAAGGGGGGGCGGGGCAGACACCTCGACAGCCGGGCGATGCGCGCGCGCTGGCGGCTCGTCACCAGAGGTCGCGAGTGCGAGAGGCCCGGCCGGCAGGTGGACACGCGGGCACCGCCAGCTCGGCGGCAGAGTGAGGAAAGGGGGGGCGGGGCAGACACCTCGACAGCCGGGCGACGCGCGCGCGCTGGCGGCTCGTCACCAGAGGTCGCGAGTGCGAGAGGCCCAGCCGGCAGGTGGACACGGGGGCACCGCCGGCTCGGCGGCAGAGTCAGGGAAGTGGGGGGAGGGGATAGAGCCCCGTCGGGCTCGTCGACCCGCGGCTCCTGGCGGCTCTGCGGCCGAGTTGGGGAAGGAGGGGGGGAGGGGCAGACTCCCTGACAGCCGGGCGATGCGCGCGCGCCGGCGGCTCGGCGGCACAGGTCGCGAGTGGGGGAGGCCCGGCCGGCAGGTGGACACGCGGGCACCGCCAGCTCGGCGGCAGAGTGAGGAAAGGGGGGGCGGGGCAGACACCTCGACAGCCGGGCGACGCGCGCGCGCTGGCGGCTCGTCACCAGAGGTCGCGAGTGCGAGAGGCCAGGCCGGCAGGTGGACACGCGGGCACCCGCAGCTCGTCGGCAGGGTTAGGGAAGGGGGGGAGGGGATAGAGCCCCGTCCGGCTGGTCGACCCGCGGGCACTGCCAGGCGGGCGACGGGCGCGCGCTGGCGGCTGGGCGGGCGAGGTCGCCAGTGGGAGAGGCCCGGCCGGCAGGTGCCCGCGGGCAACGCCAGCTGGGCGGCAGAGTGAGGGGAGGAGCGGGGGAGGGGCAGACAGCCTGACAGCCGGGCGACGGGCGCGCGCTGGCGGCTCGGCGGGCGAGGTCGCGAGTGGGAGAGCCCCGGTCGCAGGTGGCCCCGCGGGCACCCGCAGCTCGTCGACAGAGTTAGGGAAGTGGGGGGAGGGGATAGAGCCCCGTCGGGCTCGTCGACCCGCGGCTCCTGGCGGCTCTGCGGCCGAGTTAGGGAAGGAGGGGGGGAGGGGCAGACTCCCTGACAGCCGGGCGATGCGCGCGCGCCGGCGGCTCGGCGGCACAGGTCGCGAGTGGGGGAGGCCCGGCCGGCAGGTGGACACGCGGGCACCGCCAGCTCGGCGGCAGAGTGAGGAAAGGGGGGGGAGGGGCAGACACCTAGACAGCCGGGCGACGCGCGCGCGCCGGCGGCTCGTGACCAGAGGTCGCGTGTAGGGGAGCAACGGCCGGCAGGTGGACCCGCGGGCACCGCCAGCTCGGCGGCAGAGTGAGGGAAGGAGGGGGAGGGGCGGATTCCAAGCCAGGCGGGCGACGCGCGCGCGCTGGCGTCTCGTCACCAGAGATCGCGAGTGCGAGAGGCCCGGCCGGCAGGTGGACACGCGGGCACCGCCGGCTCGGCGGCAGAGTCAGGGAAGTGGGGGGAGGGGATAGAGCCCCGTCGGGCTCGTCGACCCGCGGCTCCTGGCGGCTCTGCGGCCGAGTTGGGGAAGGAGGGGGGGAGGGGCAGACTCCCTGACAGCCGGGCGATGCGCGCGCGCCGGCGGCTCGGCGGCACAGGTCGCGAGTGGGGGAGGCCCGGCCGGCAGGTGGACACGCGGGCACCGCCAGCTCGGCGGCAGAGTGAGGAAAGGGGGGGCGGGGCAGACACCTCGACAGCCGGGCGATGCGCGCGCGCTGGCGGCTCGTCACCAGAGGTCGCGAGTGCGAGAGGCCCGGCCGGCAGGTGGACACGGGGGCACCGCCGGCTCGGCGGCAGAGTCAGGGAAGTGGGGGGAGGGGATAGAGCCCCGTCGGGCTCGTCGACCCGCGGCTCCTGGCGGCTCTGCGGCCGAGTTGGGGAAGGAGGGGGGGAGGGGCAGACTCCCTGACAGCCGGGCGATGCGCGCGCGCCGGCGGCTCGGCGGCACAGGTCGCGAGTGGGGGAGGCCCGGCCGGCAGGTGGACACGCGGGCACCGCCAGCTCGGCGGCAGAGTGAGGAAAGGGGGGGCGGGGCAGACACCTCGACAGCCGGGCGACGCGCGCGCGCTGGCGGCTCGTCACCAGAGGTCGGGAGTGCGAGAGGCCAGGCCGGCAGGTGGACACGCGGGCACCCGCAGCTCGTCGGCAGGGTTAGGGAAGGGGGGGAGGGGATAGAGCCCCGTCCGGCTGGTCGACCCGCGGGCACTGCCAGGCGGGCGACGGGCGCGCGCTGGCGGCTGGGCGGGCGAGGTCGCCAGTGGGAGAGGCCCGGCCGGCAGGTGCCCGCGGGCAACGCCAGCTGGGCGGCAGAGTGAGGGGAGGAGCGGGGGAGGGGCAGACAGCCTGACAGCCGGGCGACGGGCGCGCGCTGGCGGCTCGGCGGGCGAGGTCGCGAGTGGGAGAGCCCCGGTCGCAGGTGGCCCCGCGGGCACCCGCAGCTCGTCGACAGAGTTAGGGAAGTGGGGGGAGGGGATAGAGCCCCGTCGGGCTCGTCGACCCGCGGCTCCTGGCGTCTCTGCGGCCGAGTTAGGGAAGGAGGGGGGGAGGGGCAGACTCCCTGACAGCCGGGCGATGCGCGCGCGCCGGCGGCTCGGCGGCACAGGTCGCGAGTGGGGGAGGCCCGGCCGGCAGGTGGACACGCGGGCACCGCCAGCTCGGCGGCAGAGTGAGGAAAGGGGGGGGAGGGGCAGACACCTAGACAGCCGGGCGACGCGCGCGCGCCGGCGGCTCGTGACCAGAGGTCGCGTGTAGGGGAGCAACGGCCGGCAGGTGGACCCGCGGGCACCGCCAGCTCGGCGGCAGAGTGAGGGAAGGAGGGGGAGGGGCGGATTCCAAGCCAGGCGGGCGACGCGCGCGCGCTGGCGTCTCGTCACCAGAGATCGCGAGTGCGAGAGGCCCGGCCGGCAGGTGGACACGCGGGCACCGCCGGCTCGGCGGCAGAGTCAGGGAAGTGGGGGGAGGGGATAGAGCCCCGTCGGGCTCGTCGACCCGCGGCTCCTGGCGGCTCTGCGGCCGAGTTGGGGAAGGAGGGGGGGAGGGGCAGACTCCCTGACAGCCGGGCGATGCGCGCGCGCCGGCGGCTCGGCGGCACAGGTCGCGAGTGGGGGAGGCCCGGCCGGCAGGTGGACACGCGGGCACCGCCAGCTCGGCGGCAGAGTGAGGAAAGGGGGGGCGGGGCAGACACCTCGACAGCCGGGCGACGCGCGCGCGCTGGCGGCTCGTCACCAGAGGTCGCGAGTGCGAGAGGCCAGGCCGGCAGGTGGACACGCGGGCACCCGCAGCTCGTCGGCAGGGTTAGGGAAGGGGGGGAGGGGATAGAGCCCCGTCCGGCTGGTCGACCCGCGGGCACTGCCAGGCGGGCGACGGGCGCGCGCTGGCGGCTGGGCGGGCGAGGTCGCCAGTGGGAGAGGCCCGGCCGGCAGGTGCCCGCGGGCAACGCCAGCTGGGCGGCAGAGTGAGGGGAGGAGCGGGGGAGGGGCAGACAGCCTGACAGCCGGGCGACGGGCGCGCGCTGGCGGCTCGGCGGGCGAGGTCGCGAGTGGGAGAGCCCCGGTCGCAGGTGGACCCGCGGGCACCCGCAGCTCGTCGACAGAGCTAGGGAAGTGGGGGGAGGGGATAGAGCCCCGTCGGGCTCGTCGACCCGCGGCTCCTGGCGGCTCTGCGGCCGAGTTAGGGAAGGAGGGGGGGAGGGGCAGACTCCCTGACAGCCGGGCGATGCGCGCGCGCCGGCGGCTCGGCGGCACAGGTCGCGAGTGGGGGAGGCCCGGCCGGCAGGTGGACACGCGGGCACCGCCAGCTCGGCGGCAGAGTGAGGAAAGGGGGGGGAGGGGCAGACACCTAGACAGCCGGGCGACGCGCGCGCGCCGGCGGCTCGTGACCAGAGGTCGCGTGTAGGGGAGCACCGGCCGGCAGGTGGACCCGCGGGCACCGCCAGCTCGGCGGCAGAGTGAGGGAAGGAGGGGGAGGGGCGGATTCCAAGCCAGGCGGGCGACGCGCGCGCCCTGGCGTCTCGTCACCAGAGATCGCGAGTGCGAGAGGCCCGGCCGGCAGGTGGACACGCGGGCACCGCCGGCTCGGCGGCAGAGTCAGGGAAGTGGGGGGAGGGGATAGAGCCCCGTCGGGCTCGTCGACCCGCGGCTCCTGGCGGCTCTGCGGCCGAGTTGGGGAAGGAGGGGGGGAGGGGCAGACTCCCTGACAGCCGGGCGATGCGCGCGCGCCGGCGGCTCGGCGGCACAGGTCGCGAGTGGGGGAGGCCCGGCCGGCAGGTGGACACGCGGGCACCGCCAGCTCGGCGGCAGAGTGAGGAAAGGGGGGGCGGGGCAGACACCTCGACAGCCGGGCGATGCGCGCGCGCTGGCGGCTCGTCACCAGAGGTCGCGAGTGCGAGAGGCCCGGCCGGCAGGTGGACACGCGGGCACCGCCAGCTCGGCGGCAGAGTGAGGAAAGGGGGGGCGGGGCAGACACCTCGACAGCCGGGCGACGCGCGCGCGCTGGCGGCTCGTCACCAGAGGTCGCGAGTGCGAGAGGCCCAGCCGGCAGGTGGACACGGGGGCACCGCCGGCTCGGCGGCAGAGTCAGGGAAGTGGGGGGAGGGGATAGAGCCCCGTCGGGCTCGTCGACCCGCGGCTCCTGGCGGCTCTGCGGCCGAGTTGGGGAAGGAGGGGGGGAGGGGCAGACTCCCTGACAGCCGGGCGATGCGCGCGCGCCGGCGGCTCGGCGGCACAGGTCGCGAGTGGGGGAGGCCCGGCCGGCAGGTGGACACGCGGGCACCGCCAGCTCGGCGGCAGAGTGAGGAAAGGGGGGGCGGGGCAGACACCTCGACAGCCGGGCGACGCGCGCGCGCTGGCGGCTCGTCACCAGAGGTCGCGAGTGCGAGAGGCCAGGCCGGCAGGTGGACACGCGGGCACCCGCAGCTCGTCGGCAGGGTTAGGGAAGGGGGGGAGGGGATAGAGCCCCGTCCGGCTGGTCGACCCGCGGGCACTGCCAGGCGGGCGACGGGCGCGCGCTGGCGGCTGGGCGGGCGAGGTCGCCAGTGGGAGAGGCCCGGCCGGCAGGTGCCCGCGGGCAACGCCAGCTGGGCGGCAGAGTGAGGGGAGGAGCGGGGGAGGGGCAGACAGCCTGACAGCCGGGCGACGGGCGCGCGCTGGCGGCTCGGCGGGCGAGGTCGCGAGTGGGAGAGCCCCGGTCGCAGGTGGCCCCGCGGGCACCCGCAGCTCGTCGACAGAGTTAGGGAAGTGGGGGGAGGGGATAGAGCCCCGTCGGGCTCGTCGACCCGCGGCTCCTGGCGGCTCTGCGGCCGAGTTAGGGAAGGAGGGGGGGAGGGGCAGACTCCCTGACAGCCGGGCGATGCGCGCGCGCCGGCGGCTCGGCGGCACAGGTCGCGAGTGGGGGAGGCCCGGCCGGCAGGTGGACACGCGGGCACCGCCAGCTCGGCGGCAGAGTGAGGAAAGGGGGGGGAGGGGCAGACACCTAGACAGCCGGGCGACGCGCGCGCGCCGGCGGCTCGTGACCAGAGGTCGCGTGTAGGGGAGCACCGGCCGGCAGGTGGACCCGCGGGCACCGCCAGCTCGGCGGCAGAGTGAGGGAAGGAGGGGGAGGGGCGGATTCCAAGCCAGGCGGGCGACGCGCGCGCGCTGGCGTCTCGTCACCAGAGATCGCGAGTGCGAGAGGCCCGGCCGGCAGGTGGACACGCGGGCACCGCCGGCTCGGCGGCAGAGTCAGGGAAGTGGGGGGAGGGGATAGAGCCCCGTCGGGCTCGTCGACCCGCGGCTCCTGGCGGCTCTGCGGCCGAGTTGGGGAAGGAGGGGGGGAGGGGCAGACTCCCTGACAGCCGGGCGATGCGCGCGCGCCGGCGGCTCGGCGGCACAGGTCGCGAGTGGGGGAGGCCCGGCCGGCAGGTGGACACGCGGGCACCGCCAGCTCGGCGGCAGAGTGAGGAAAGGGGGGGCGGGGCAGACACCTCGACAGCCGGGCGACGCGCGCGCGCTGGCGGCTCGTCACCAGAGGTCGCGAGTGCGAGAGGCCCGGCCGGCAGGTGGACACGGGGGCACCGCCGGCTCGGCGGCAGAGTCAGGGAAGTGGGGGGAGGGGATAGAGCCCCGTCGGGCTCGTCGACCCGCGGCTCCTGGCGGCTCTGCGGCCGAGTTGGGGAAGGAGGGGGGGAGGGGCAGACTCCCTGACAGCCGGGCGATGCGCGCGCGCCGGCGGCTCGGCGGCACAGGTCGCGAGTGGGGGAGGCCCGGCCGGCAGGTGGACACGCGGGCACCGCCAGCTCGGCGGCAGAGTGAGGAAAGGGGGGGCGGGGCAGACACCTCGACAGCCGGGCGACGCGCGCGCGCTGGCGGCTCGTCACCAGAGGTCGCGAGTGCGACAGGCCCGGCCGGCAGGTGGACACGCGGGCACCCGCAGCTCGTCGGCAGGGTTAGGGAAGGGGGGGGAGGGGATAGAGCCCCGTCCGGCTGGTCGACCCGCGGGCACTGCCAGGCGGGCGACGGGCGCGCGCTGGCGGCTGGGCGGGCGAGGTCGCCAGTGGGAGAGGCCCGGCCGGCAGGTGCCCGCGGGCAACGCCAGCTGGGCGGCAGAGTGAGGGGAGGAGCGGGGGAGGGGCAGACAGCCTGACAGCCGGGCGACGGGCGTGCGCTGGCGGCTCGGCGGGCGAGGTCGCGAGTGGGAGAGCCCCGGTCGCAGGTGGCCCCGCGGGCACCCGCAGCTCGTCGACAGAGTTAGGGAAGTGGGGGGAGGGGATAGAGCCCCGTCGGGCTCGTCGACCCGCGGCTCCTGGCGGCTCTGCGGCCGAGTTAGGGAAGGAGGGGGGGAGGGGCAGACTCCCTGACATCCGGGCGATGCGCGCGCGCCGGCGGCTCGGCGGCACAGGTCGCGAGTGGGGGAGGCCCGGCCGGCAGGTGGACACGCGGGCACCGCCAGCTCGGCGGCAGAGTGAGGAAAGGGGGGGGAGGGGCAGACACCTAGACAGCCGGGCGACGCGCGCGCGCCGGCGGCTCGTGACCAGAGGTCGCGTGTATGGGAGCACCGGCCGGCAGGTGGACCCGCGGGCAGCGCCAGCTCGGCGGCAGAGTGAGGGAAGGAGGGGGAGGGGCGGATTCCAAGCCAGGCGGGCGACGCGAGCGCGCTGGCGTCTCGTCACCAGAGATCGCGAGTGCGAGAGGCCCGGCCGGCAGGTGGACACGCGGGCACCGCCGGCTCGGCGGCAGAGTCAGGGAAGTGGGGGGAGGGGATAGAGCCCCGTCGGGCTCGTCGACCCGCGGCTCCTGGCGGCTCTGCGGCCGAGTTGGGGAAGGAGGGGGGGAGGGGCAGACTCCCTGACAGCCGGGCGATGCGCGCGCGCCGGCGGCTCGGCGGCACAGGTCGCGAGTGGGGGAGGCCCGGCCGGCAGGTGGACACGCGGGCACCGCCAGCTCGGCGGCAGAGTGAGGAAAGGGGGGGCGGGGCAGACACCTCGACAGCCGGGCGACGCGCGCGCGCTGGCGGCTCGTCACCAGAGGTCGCGAGTGCGAGAGGCCAGGCCGGCAGGTGGACACGCGGGCACCCGCAGCTCGTCGGCAGGGTTAGGGAATGGGGGGAGGGGATAGAGCCCCGTCCGGCTGGTCGACCCGCGGGCACTGCCAGGCGGGCGACGGGCGCGCGCTGGCGGCTGGGCGGGCGAGGTCGCCAGTGGGAGAGGCCCGGCCGGCAGGTGCCCGCGGGCAACGCCAGCTGGGCGGCAGAGTGAGGGGAGGAGCGGGGGAGGGGCCGACAGCCTGACAGCCGGGCGACGGGCGCGCGCTGGCGGCTCGGCGGGCGAGGTCGCGAGTGGGAGAGCCCCGGTCGCAGGTGGCCCCGCGGGCACCCGCAGCTCGTCGACAGAGTTAGGGAAGTGGGGGGAGGGGATAGAGCCCCGTCGGGCTCGTCGACCCGCGGCTCCTGGCGGCTCTGCGGCCGAGTTAGGGAAGGAGGGGGGGAGGGGCAGACTCCCTGACAGCCGGGCGATGCGCGCGCGCCGGCGGCTCGGCGGCACAGGTCGCGAGTGGGGGAGGCCCGGCCGGCAGGTGGACACGCGGGCACCGCCAGCTCGGCGGCAGAGTGAGGAAAGGGGGGGGGAGGGGCAGACACCTAGACAGCCGGGCGATGCGCGCGCGCCGGCGGCTCGGCGGCACAGGTCGCGAGTGGGGGAGGCCCGGCCGGCAGGTGGACACGCGGGCACCGCCAGCTCGGCGGCAGAGTGAGGAAAGGGGGGGGAGGGGCAGACACCTAGACAGCCGGGCGACGCGCGCGCGCCGGCGGCTCGTGACCAGAGGTCGCGTGTATGGGAGCACCGGCCGGCAGGTGGACCCGCGGGCAGCGCCAGCTCGGCGGCAGAGTGAGGGAAGGAGGGGGAGGGGCGGATTCCAAGCCAGGCGGGCGACGCGAGCGCGCTGGCGTCTCGTCACCAGAGATCGCGAGTGCGAGAGGCCCGGCCGGCAGGTGGACACGCGGGCACCGCCGGCTCGGCGGCAGAGTCAGGGAAGTGGGGGGAGGGGATAGAGCCCCGTCGGGCTCGTCGACCCGCGGCTCCTGGCGGCTCTGCGGCCGAGTTGGGGAAGGAGGGGGGGAGGGGCAGACTCCCTGACAGCCGGGCGATGCGCGCGCGCCGGCGGCTCGGCGGCACAGGTCGCGAGTGGGGGAGGCCCGGCCGGCAGGTGGACACGCGGGCACCGCCAGCTCGGCGGCAGAGTGAGGAAAGGGGGGGCGGGGCAGACACCTCGACAGCCGGGCGACGCGCGCGCGCTGGCGGCTCGTCACCAGAGGTCGCGAGTGCGAGAGGCCAGGCCGGCAGGTGGACACGCGGGCACCCGCAGCTCGTCGGCAGGGTTAGGGAATGGGGGGAGGGGATAGAGCCCCGTCCGGCTGGTCGACCCGCGGGCACTGCCAGGCGGGCGACGGGCGCGCGCTGGCGGCTGGGCGGGCGAGGTCGCCAGTGGGAGAGGCCCGGCCGGCAGGTGCCCGCGGGCAACGCCAGCTGGGCGGCAGAGTGAGGGGAGGAGCGGGGGAGGGGCCGACAGCCTGACAGCCGGGCGACGGGCGCGCGCTGGCGGCTCGGCGGGCGAGGTCGCGAGTGGGAGAGCCCCGGTCGCAGGTGGCCCCGCGGGCACCCGCAGCTCGTCGACAGAGTTAGGGAAGTGGGGGGAGGGGATAGAGCCCCGTCGGGCTCGTCGACCCGCGGCTCCTGGCGGCTCTGCGGCCGAGTTAGGGAAGGAGGGGGGGAGGGGCAGACTCCCTGACAGCCGGGCGATGCGCGCGCGCCGGCGGCTCGGCGGCACAGGTCGCGAGTGGGGGAGGCCCGGCCGGCAGGTGGACACGCGGGCACCGCCAGCTCGGCGGCAGAGTGAGGAAAGGGGGGGGGAGGGGCAGACACCTAGACAGCCGGGCGATGCGCGCGCGCCGGCGGCTCGGCGGCACAGGTCACGAGTGGGGGAGGCCCGGCCGGCAGGTGGACACGCGGGCACCGCCAGCTCGGCGGCAGAGTGAGGAAAGGGGGGGGAGGGGCAGACACCTAGACAGCCGGGCGACGCGCGCGCGCCGGCGGCTCGTGACCAGAGGTCGCGTGTAGGGGAGCACCGGCCGGCAGGTGGACCCGCGGGCACCGCCAGCTCGGCGGCAGAGTGAGGGAAGGAGGGGGAGGGGCGGATTCCAAGCCAGGCGGGCGACGCGCGCGCGCTGGCGTCTCGTCACCAGAGATCGCGAGTGCGAGAGGCCCGGCCGGCAGGTGGACACGCGGGCACCGCCGGCTCGGCGGCAGAGTCAGGGAAGTGGGGGGAGGGGATAGAGCCCCGTCGGGCTCGTCGACCCGCGGCTCCTGGCGGCTCTGCGGCCGAGTTGGGGAAGGAGGGGGGGAGGGGCAGACTCCCTGACAGCCGGGCGATGCGCGCGCGCCGGCGGCTCGGCGGCACAGGTCGCGAGTGGGGGAGGCCCGGCCGGCAGGTGGACACGCGGGCACCGCCAGCTCGGCGGCAGAGTGAGGAAAGGGGGGGCGGGGCAGACACCTCGACAGCCGGGCGACGCGCGCGCGCTGGCGGCTCGTCACCAGAGGTCGCGAGTGCGAGAGGCCCGGCCGGCAGGTGGACACGGGGGCACCGCCGGCTCGGCGGCAGAGTCAGGGAAGTGGGGGGAGGGGATAGAGCCCCGTCGGGCTCGTCGACCCGCGGCTCCTGGCGGCTCTGCGGCCGAGTTGGGGAAGGAGGGGGGGAGGGGCAGACTCCCTGACAGCCGGGCGATGCGCGCGCGCCGGCGGCTCGGCGGCACAGGTCGCGAGTGGGGGAGGCCCGGCCGGCAGGTGGACACGCGGGCACCGCCAGCTCGGCGGCAGAGTGAGGAAAGGGGGGGCGGGGCAGACACCTCGACAGCCGGGCGACGCGCGCGCGCTGGCGGCTCGTCACCAGAGGTCGCGAGTGCGACAGGCCCGGCCGGCAGGTGGACACGCGGGCACCCGCAGCTCGTCGGCAGGGTTAGGGAAGGGGGGGGAGGGGATAGAGCCCCGTCCGGCTGGTCGACCCGCGGGCACTGCCAGGCGGGCGACGGGCGCGCGCTGGCGGCTGGGCGGGCGAGGTCGCCAGTGGGAGAGGCCCGGCCGGCAGGTGCCCGCGGGCAACGCCAGCTGGGCGGCAGAGTGAGGGGAGGAGCGGGGGAGGGGCAGACAGCCTGACAGCCGGGCGACGGGCGTGCGCTGGCGGCTCGGCGGGCGAGGTCGCGAGTGGGAGAGCCCCGGTCGCAGGTGGCCCCGCGGGCACCCGCAGCTCGTCGACAGAGTTAGGGAAGTGGGGGGAGGGGATAGAGCCCCGTCGGGCTCGTCGACCCGCGGCTCCTGGCGGCTCTGCGGCCGAGTTAGGGAAGGAGGGGGGGAGGGGCAGACTCCCTGACATCCGGGCGATGCGCGCGCGCCGGCGGCTCGGCGGCACAGGTCGCGAGTGGGGGAGGCCCGGCCGGCAGGTGGACACGCGGGCACCGCCAGCTCGGCGGCAGAGTGAGGAAAGGGGGGGGAGGGGCAGACACCTAGACAGCCGGGCGACGCGCGCGCGCCGGCGGCTCGTGACCAGAGGTCGCGTGTATGGGAGCACCGGCCGGCAGGTGGACCCGCGGGCAGCGCCAGCTCGGCGGCAGAGTGAGGGAAGGAGGGGGAGGGGCGGATTCCAAGCCAGGCGGGCGACGCGAGCGCGCTGGCGTCTCGTCACCAGAGATCGCGAGTGCGAGAGGCCCGGCCGGCAGGTGGACACGCGGGCACCGCCGGCTCGGCGGCAGAGTCAGGGAAGTGGGGGGAGGGGATAGAGCCCCGTCGGGCTCGTCGACCCGCGGCTCCTGGCGGCTCTGCGGCCGAGTTGGGGAAGGAGGGGGGGAGGGGCAGACTCCCTGACAGCCGGGCGATGCGCGCGCGCCGGCGGCTCGGCGGCACAGGTCGCGAGTGGGGGAGGCCCGGCCGGCAGGTGGACACGCGGGC
Source organism: Giraffa tippelskirchi (assembly GCF_054371585.1). Classification (NCBI taxonomy): domain Eukaryota; kingdom Metazoa; phylum Chordata; class Mammalia; order Artiodactyla; family Giraffidae; genus Giraffa; species Giraffa tippelskirchi. The sequence goes on from NC_137282.1 coordinate 70,759,133, forward strand.
ACCGCCAGCTCGGCGGCAGAGTGAGGAAAGGGGGGGCGGGGCAGACACCTCGACAGCCGGGCGACGCGCGCGCGCTGGCGGCTCGTCACCAGAGGTCGCGAGTGCGAGAGGCCAGGCCGGCAGGTGGACACGCGGGCACCCGCAGCTCGTCGGCAGGGTTAGGGAATGGGGGGAGGGGATAGAGCCCCGTCCGGCTGGTCGACCCGCGGGCACTGCCAGGCGGGCGACGGGCGCGCGCTGGCGGCTGGGCGGGCGAGGTCGCCAGTGGGAGAGGCCCGGCCGGCAGGTGCCCGCGGGCAACGCCAGCTGGGCGGCAGAGTGAGGGGAGGAGCGGGGGAGGGGCCGACAGCCTGACAGCCGGGCGACGGGCGCGCGCTGGCGGCTCGGCGGGCGAGGTCGCGAGTGGGAGAGCCCCGGTCGCAGGTGGCCCCGCGGGCACCCGCAGCTCGTCGACAGAGTTAGGGAAGTGGGGGGAGGGGATAGAGCCCCGTCGGGCTCGTCGACCCGCGGCTCCTGGCGGCTCTGCGGCCGAGTTAGGGAAGGAGGGGGGGAGGGGCAGACTCCCTGACAGCCGGGCGATGCGCGCGCGCCGGCGGCTCGGCGGCACAGGTCGCGAGTGGGGGAGGCCCGGCCGGCAGGTGGACACGCGGGCACCGCCAGCTCGGCGGCAGAGTGAGGAAAGGGGGGGGGAGGGGCAGACACCTAGACAGCCGGGCGACGCGCGCGCGCCGGCGGCTCGTGACCAGAGGTCGCGTGTAGGGGAGCAACGGCCGGCAGGTGGACCCGCGGGCACCGCCAGCTCGGCGGCAGAGTGAGGGAAGGAGGGGGAGGGGCGGATTCCAAGCCAGGCGGGCGACGCGCGCGCGCTGGCGTCTCGTCACCAGAGATCGCGAGAGCGAGAGGCCAGGCCGGCAGGTGGACACGCGGGCACCGCCGGCTCGGCGGCAGAGTCAGGGAAGTGGGGGGAGGGGATAGAGCCCCGTCGGGCTCGTCGACCCGCGGCTCCTGGCGGCTCTGCGGCCGAGTTGGGGAAGGAGGGGGGGAGGGGCAGACTCCCTGACAGCCGGGCGATGCGCGCGCGCCGGCGGCTCGGCGGCACAGGTCGCGAGTGGGGGAGGCCCGGCCGGCAGGTGGACACGCGGGCACCGCCAGCTCGGCGGCAGAGTGAGGAAAGGGGGGGCGGGGCAGACACCTCGACAGCCGGGCGATGCGCGCGCGCTGGCGGCTCGTCACCAGAGGTCGCGAGTGCGAGAGGCCCGGCCGGCAGGTGGACACGGGGGCACCGCCGGCTCGGCGGCAGAGTCAGGGAAGTGGGGGGAGGGGATAGAGCCCCGTCGGGCTCGTCGACCCGCGGCTCCTGGCGGCTCTGCGGCCGAGTTGGGGAAGGAGGGGGGGAGGGGCAGACTCCCTGACAGCCGGGCGATGCGCGCGCGCCGGCGGCTCGGCGGCACAGGTCGCGAGTGGGGGAGGCCCGGCCGGCAGGTGGACACGCGGGCACCGCCAGCTCGGCGGCAGAGTGAGGAAAGGGGGGGCGGGGCAGACACCTCGACAGCCGGGCGACGCGCGCGCGCTGGCGGCTCGTCACCAGAGGTCGGGAGTGCGAGAGGCCAGGCCGGCAGGTGGACACGCGGGCACCCGCAGCTCGTCGGCAGGGTTAGGGAAGGGGGGAGGGGATAGAGCCCCGTCCGGCTGGTCGACCCGCGGGCACTGCCAGGCGGGCGACGGGCGCGCGCTGGCGGCTGGGCGGGCGAGGTCGCCAGTGGGAGAGGCCCGGCCGGCAGGTGCCCGCGGGCAACGCCAGCTGGGCGGCAGAGTGAGGGGAGGAGCGGGGGAGGGGCAGACAGCCTGACAGCCGGGCGACGGGCGCGCGCTGGCGGCTCGGCGGGCGAGGTCGCGAGTGGGAGAGCCCCGGTCGCAGGTGGCCCCGCGGGCACCCGCAGCTCGTCGACAGAGTTAGGGAAGTGGGGGGAGGGGATAGAGCCCCGTCGGGCTCGTCGACCCGCGGCTCCTGGCGGCTCTGCGGCCGAGTTAGGGAAGGAGGGGGGGAGGGGCAGACTCCCTGACAGCCGGGCGATGCGCGCGCGCCGGCGGCTCGGCGGCACAGGTCGCGAGTGGGGGAGGCCCGGCCGGCAGGTGGACACGCGGGCACCGCCAGCTCGGCGGCAGAGTGAGGAAAGGGGGGGAGGGGCAGACACCTAGACAGCCGGGCGACGCGCGCGCGCCGGCGGCTCGTGACCAGAGGTCGCGTGTAGGGGAGCAACGGCCGGCAGGTGGACCCGCGGGCACCGCCAGCTCGGCGGCAGAGTGAGGGAAGGAGGGGGAGGGGCGGATTCCAAGCCAGGCGGGCGACGCGCGCGCGCTGGCGTCTCGTCACCAGAGATCGCGAGTGCGAGAGGCCCGGCCGGCAGGTGGACACGCGGGCACCGCCGGCTCGGCGGCAGAGTCAGGGAAGTGGGGGGAGGGGATAGAGCCCCGTCGGGCTCGTCGACCCGCGGCTCCTGGCGGCTCTGCGGCCGAGTTGGGGAAGGAGGGGGGGAGGGGCAGACTCCCTGACAGCCGGGCGATGCGCGCGCGCCGGCGGCTCGGCGGCACAGGTCGCGAGTGGGGGAGGCCCGGCCGGCAGGTGGACACGCGGGCACCGCCAGCTCGGCGGCAGAGTGAGGAAAGGGGGGGCGGGGCAGACACCTCGACAGCCGGGCGATGCGCGCGCGCTGGCGGCTCGTCACCAGAGGTCGCGAGTGCGAGAGGCCCGGCCGGCAGGTGGACACGGGGGCACCGCCGGCTCGGCGGCAGAGTCAGGGAAGTGGGGGGAGGGGATAGAGCCCCGTCGGGCTCGTCGACCCGCGGCTCCTGGCGGCTCTGCGGCCGAGTTGGGGAAGGAGGGGGGGAGGGGCAGACTCCCTGACAGCCGGGCGATGCGCGCGCGCCGGCGGCTCGGCGGCACAGGTCGCGAGTGGGGGAGGCCCGGCCGGCAGGTGGACACGCGGGCACCGCCAGCTCGGCGGCAGAGTGAGGAAAGGGGGGGCGGGGCAGACACCTCGACAGCCGGGCGACGCGCGCGCGCTGGCGGCTCGTCACCAGAGGTCGCGAGTGCGAGAGGCCAGGCCGGCAGGTGGACACGCGGGCACCCGCAGCTCGTCGGCAGGGTTAGGGAAGGGGGGGAGGGGATAGAGCCCCGTCCGGCTGGTCGACCCGCGGGCACTGCCAGGCGGGCGACGGGCGCGCGCTGGCGGCTGGGCGGGCGAGGTCGCCAGTGGGAGAGGCCCGGCCGGCAGGTGCCCGCGGGCAACGCCAGCTGGGCGGCAGAGTGAGGGGAGGAGCGGGGGAGGGGCAGACAGCCTGACAGCCGGGCGACGGGCGCGCGCTGGCGGCTCGGCGGGCGAGGTCGCGAGTGGGAGAGCCCCGGTCGCAGGTGGCCCCGCGGGCACCCGCAGCTCGTCGACAGAGTTAGGGAAGTGGGGGGAGGGGATAGAGCCCCGTCGGGCTCGTCGACCCGCGGCTCCTGGCGGCTCTGCGGCCGAGTTAGGGAAGGAGGGGGGGAGGGGCAGACTCCCTGACAGCCGGGCGATGCGCGCGCGCCGGCGGCTCGGCGGCACAGGTCGCGAGTGGGGGAGGCCCGGCCGGCAGGTGGACACGCGGGCACCGCCAGCTCGGCGGCAGAGTGAGGAAAGGGGGGGGAGGGGCAGACACCTAGACAGCCGGGCGACGCGCGCGCGCCGGCGGCTCGTGACCAGAGGTCGCGTGTAGGGGAGCAACGGCCGGCAGGTGGACCCGCGGGCACCGCCAGCTCGGCGGCAGAGTGAGGGAAGGAGGGGGAGGGGCGGATTCCAAGCCAGGCGGGCGACGCGCGCGCGCTGGCGTCTCGTCACCAGAGATCGCGAGTGCGAGAGGCCCGGCCGGCAGGTGGACACGCGGGCACCGCCGGCTCGGCGGCAGAGTCAGGGAAGTGGGGGGAGGGGATAGAGCCCCGTCGGGCTCGTCGACCCGCGGCTCCTGGCGGCTCTGCGGCCGAGTTGGGGAAGGAGGGGGGAGGGGCAGACTCCCTGACAGCCGGGCGATGCGCGCGCGCCGGCGGCTCGGCGGCACAGGTCGCGAGTGGGGGAGGCCCGGCCGGCAGGTGGACACGCGGGCACCGCCAGCTCGGCGGCAGAGTGAGGAAAGGGGGGGCGGGGCAGACACCTCGACAGCCGGGCGATGCGCGCGCGCTGGCGGCTCGTCACCAGAGGTCGCGAGTGCGAGAGGCCCGGCCGGCAGGTGGACACGGGGGCACCGCCGGCTCGGCGGCAGAGTCAGGGAAGTGGGGGGAGGGGATAGAGCCCCGTCGGGCTCGTCGACCCGCGGCTCCTGGCGGCTCTGCGGCCGAGTTGGGGAAGGAGGGGGGAGGGGCAGACTCCCTGACAGCCGGGCGATGCGCGCGCGCCGGCGGCTCGGCGGCACAGGTCGCGAGTGGGGGAGGCCCGGCCGGCAGGTGGACACGCGGGCACCGCCAGCTCGGCGGCAGAGTGAGGAAAGGGGGGGCGGGGCAGACACCTCGACAGCCGGGCGACGCGCGCGCGCTGGCGGCTCGTCACCAGAGGTCGCGAGTGCGAGAGGCCAGGCCGGCAGGTGGACACGCGGGCACCCGCAGCTCGTCGGCAGGGTTAGGGAAGGGGGAGGGGATAGAGCCCCGTCCGGCTGGTCGACCCGCGGGCACTGCCAGGCGGGCGACGGGCGCGCGCTGGCGGCTGGGCGGGCGAGGTCGCCAGTGGGAGAGGCCCGGCCGGCAGGTGCCCGCGGGCAACGCCAGCTGGGCGGCAGAGTGAGGGGAGGAGCGGGGGAGGGGCAGACAGCCTGACAGCCGGGCGACGGGCGCGCGCTGGCGGCTCGGCGGGCGAGGTCGCGAGTGGGAGAGCCCCGGTCGCAGGTGGCCCCGCGGGCACCCGCAGCTCGTCGACAGAGTTAGGGAAGTGGGGGGAGGGGATAGAGCCCCGTCGGGCTCGTCGACCCGCGGCTCCTGGCGGCTCTGCGGCCGAGTTAGGGAAGGAGGGGGGGAGGGGCAGACTCCCTGACAGCCGGGCGATGCGCGCGCGCCGGCGGCTCGGCGGCACAGGTCGCGAGTGGGGGAGGCCCGGCCGGCAGGTGGACACGCGGGCACCGCCAGCTCGGCGGCAGAGTGAGGAAAGGGGGGGGAGGGGCAGACACCTAGACAGCCGGGCGACGCGCGCGCGCCGGCGGCTCGTGACCAGAGGTCGCGTGTAGGGGAGCAACGGCCGGCAGGTGGACCCGCGGGCACCGCCAGCTCGGCGGCATAGTGAGGGAAGGAGGGGGAGGGGCGGATTCCAAGCCAGGCGGGCGACGCGCGCGCGCTGGCGTCTCGTCACCAGAGATCGCGAGTGCGAGAGGCCCGGCCGGCAGGTGGACACGCGGGCACCGCCGGCTCGGCGGCAGAGTCAGGGAAGTGGGGGGAGGGGATAGAGCCCCGTCGGGCTCGTCGACCCGCGGCTCCTGGCGGCTCTGCGGCCGAGTTGGGGAAGGAGGGGGGGAGGGGCAGACTCCCTGACAGCCGGGCGATGCGCGCGCGCCGGCGGCTCGGCGGCACAGGTCGCGAGTGGGGGAGGCCCGGCCGGCAGGTGGACACGCGGGCACCGCCAGCTCGGCGGCAGAGTGAGGAAAGGGGGGGCGGGGCAGACACCTCGACAGCCGGGCGATGCGCGCGCGCTGGCGGCTCGTCACCAGAGGTCGCGAGTGCGAGAGGCCCGGCCGGCAGGTGGACACGGGGGCACCGCCGGCTCGGCGGCAGAGTCAGGGAAGTGGGGGGAGGGGATAGAGCCCCGTCGGGCTCGTCGACCCGCGGCTCCTGGCGGCTCTGCGGCCGAGTTGGGGAAGGAGGGGGGAGGGGCAGACTCCCTGACAGCCGGGCGATGCGCGCGCGCCGGCGGCTCGGCGGCACAGGTCGCGAGTGGGGGAGGCCCGGCCGGCAGGTGGACACGCGGGCACCGCCAGCTCGGCGGCAGAGTGAGGAAAGGGGGGGCGGGGCAGACACCTCGACAGCCGGGCGACGCGCGCGCGCTGGCGGCTCGTCACCAGAGGTCGGGAGTGCGAGAGGCCAGGCCGGCAGGTGGACACGCGGGCACCCGCAGCTCGTCGGCAGGGTTAGGGAAGGGGGGGAGGGGATAGAGCCCCGTCCGGCTGGTCGACCCGCGGGCACTGCCAGGCGGGCGACGGGCGCGCGCTGGCGGCTGGGCGGGCGAGGTCGCCAGTGGGAGAGGCCCGGCCGGCAGGTGCCCGCGGGCAACGCCAGCTGGGCGGCAGAGTGAGGGGAGGAGCGGGGGAGGGGCAGACAGCCTGACAGCCGGGCGACGGGCGCGCGCTGGCGGCTCGGCGGGCGAGGTCGCGAGTGGGAGAGCCCCGGTCGCAGGTGGCCCCGCGGGCACCCGCAGCTCGTCGACAGAGTTAGGGAAGTGGGGGGAGGGGATAGAGCCCCGTCGGGCTCGTCGACCCGCGGCTCCTGGCGGCTCTGCGGCCGAGTTAGGGAAGGAGGGGGGGAGGGGCAGACTCCCTGACAGCCGGGCGATGCGCGCGCGCCGGCGGCTCGGCGGCACAGGTCGCGAGTGGGGGAGGCCCGGCCGGCAGGTGGACACGCGGGCACCGCCAGCTCGGCGGCAGAGTGAGGAAAGGGGGGGGAGGGGCAGACACCTAGACAGCCGGGCGACGCGCGCGCGCCGGCGGCTCGTGACCAGAGGTCGCGTGTAGGGGAGCAACGGCCGGCAGGTGGACCCGCGGGCACCGCCAGCTCGGCGGCAGAGTGAGGGAAGGAGGGGGAGGGGCGGATTCCAAGCCAGGCGGGCGACGCGCGCGCGCTGGCGTCTCGTCACCAGAGATCGCGAGTGCGAGAGGCCCGGCCGGCAGGTGGACACGCGGGCACCGCCGGCTCGGCGGCAGAGTCAGGGAAGTGGGGGGAGGGGATAGAGCCCCGTCGGGCTCGTCGACCCGCGGCTCCTGGCGGCTCTGCGGCCGAGTTGGGGAAGGAGGGGGGGAGGGGCAGACTCCCTGACAGCCGGGCGATGCGCGCGCGCCGGCGGCTCGGCGGCACAGGTCGCGAGTGGGGGAGGCCCGGCCGGCAGGTGGACACGCGGGCACCGCCAGCTCGGCGGCAGAGTGAGGAAAGGGGGGGCGGGGCAGACACCTCGACAGCCGGGCGACGCGCGCGCGCTGGCGGCTCGTCACCAGAGGTCGCGAGTGCGAGAGGCCCGGCCGGCAGGTGGACACGGGGGCACCGCCGGCTCGGCGGCAGAGTCAGGGAAGTGGGGGGAGGGGATAGAGCCCCGTCGGGCTCGTCGACCCGCGGCTCCTGGCGGCTCTGCGGCCGAGTTGGGGAAGGAGGGGGGGAGGGGCAGACTCCCTGACAGCCGGGCGATGCGCGCGCGCCGGCGGCTCGGCGGCACAGGTCGCGAGTGGGGGAGGCCCGGCCGGCAGGTGGACACGCGGGCACCGCCAGCTCGGCGGCAGAGTGAGGAAAGGGGGGGCGGGGCAGACACCTCGACAGCCGGGCGACGCGCGCGCGCTGGCGGCTCGTCACCAGAGGTCGGGAGTGCGAGAGGCCAGGCCGGCAGGTGGACACGCGGGCACCCGCAGCTCGTCGGCAGGGTTAGGGAAGGGGGGGAGGGGATAGAGCCCCGTCCGGCTGGTCGACCCGCGGGCACTGCCAGGCGGGCGACGGGCGCGCGCTGGCGGCTGGGCGGGCGAGGTCGCCAGTGGGAGAGGCCCGGCCGGCAGGTGCCCGCGGGCAACGCCAGCTGGGCGGCAGAGTGAGGGGAGGAGCGGGGGAGGGGCAGACAGCCTGACAGCCGGGCGACGGGCGCGCGCTGGCGGCTCGGCGGGCGAGGTCGCGAGTGGGAGAGCCCCGGTCGCAGGTGGCCCCGCGGGCACCCGCAGCTCGTCGACAGAGTTAGGGAAGTGGGGGGAGGGGATAGAGCCCCGTCGGGCTCGTCGACCCGCGGCTCCTGGCGGCTCTGCGGCCGAGTTAGGGAAGGAGGGGGGGAGGGGCAGACTCCCTGACAGCCGGGCGATGCGCGCGCGCCGGCGGCTCGGCGGCACAGGTCGCGAGTGGGGGAGGCCCGGCCGGCAGGTGGACACGCGGGCACCGCCAGCTCGGCGGCAGAGTGAGGAAAGGGGGGGGAGGGGCAGACACCTAGACAGCCGGGCGACGCGCGCGCGCCGGCGGCTCGTGACCAGAGGTCGCGTGTAGGGGAGCAACGGCCGGCAGGTGGACCCGCGGGCACCGCCAGCTCGGCGGCAGAGTGAGGGAAGGAGGGGGAGGGGCGGATTCCAAGCCAGGCGGGCGACGCGCGCGCGCTGGCGTCTCGTCACCAGAGATCGCGAGTGCGAGAGGCCCGGCCGGCAGGTGGACACGCGGGCACCGCCGGCTCGGCGGCAGAGTCAGGGAAGTGGGGGGAGGGGATAGAGCCCCGTCGGGCTCGTCGACCCGCGGCTCCTGGCGGCTCTGCGGCCGAGTTGGGGAAGGAGGGGGGAGGGGCAGACTCCCTGACAGCCGGGCGATGCGCGCGCGCCGGCGGCTCGGCGGCACAGGTCGCGAGTGGGGGAGGCCCGGCCGGCAGGTGGACACGCGGGCACCGCCAGCTCGGCGGCAGAGTGAGGAAAGGGGGGGCGGGGCAGACACCTCGACAGCCGGGCGATGCGCGCGCGCTGGCGGCTCGTCACCAGAGGTCGCGAGTGCGAGAGGCCCGGCCGGCAGGTGGACACGGGGGCACCGCCGGCTCGGCGGCAGAGTCAGGGAAGTGGGGGGAGGGGATAGAGCCCCGTCGGGCTCGTCGACCCGCGGCTCCTGGCGGCTCTGCGGCCGAGTTGGGGAAGGAGGGGGGGAGGGGCAGACTCCCTGACAGCCGGGCGATGCGCGCGCGCCGGCGGCTCGGCGGCACAGGTCGCGAGTGGGGGAGGCCCGGCCGGCAGGTGGACACGCGGGCACCGCCAGCTCGGCGGCAGAGTGAGGAAAGGGGGGGCGGGGCAGACACCTCGACAGCCGGGCGACGCGCGCGCGCTGGCGGCTCGTCACCAGAGGTCGGGAGTGCGAGAGGCCAGGCCGGCAGGTGGACACGCGGGCACCCGCAGCTCGTCGGCAGGGTTAGGGAAGGGGGGGAGGGGATAGAGCCCCGTCCGGCTGGTCGACCCGCGGGCACTGCCAGGCGGGCGACGGGCGCGCGCTGGCGGCTGGGCGGGCGAGGTCGCCAGTGGGAGAGGCCCGGCCGGCAGGTGCCCGCGGGCAACGCCAGCTGGGCGGCAGAGTGAGGGGAGGAGCGGGGGAGGGGCAGACAGCCTGACAGCCGGGCGACGGGCGCGCGCTGGCGGCTCGGCGGGCGAGGTCGCGAGTGGGAGAGCCCCGGTCGCAGGTGGCCCCGCGGGCACCCGCAGCTCGTCGACAGAGTTAGGGAAGTGGGGGGAGGGGATAGAGCCCCGTCGGGCTCGTCGACCCGCGGCTCCTGGCGGCTCTGCGGCCGAGTTATGGAAGGAGGGGGGGAGGGGCAGACTCCCTGACAGCCGGGCGATGCGCGCGCGCCGGCGGCTCGGCGGCACAGGTCGCGAGTGGGGGAGGCCCGGCCGGCAGGTGGACACGCGGGCACCGCCAGCTCGGCGGCAGAGTGAGGAAAGGGGGGGGAGGGGCAGACACCTAGACAGCCGGGCGACGCGCGCGCGCCGGCGGCTCGTGACCAGAGGTCGCGTGTAGGGGAGCAACGGCCGGCAGGTGGACCCGCGGGCACCGCCAGCTCGGCGGCAGAGTGAGGGAAGGAGGGGGAGGGGCGGATTCCAAGCCAGGCGGGCGACGCGCGCGCGCTGGCGTCTCGTCACCAGAGATCGCGAGTGCGAGAGGCCCGGCCGGCAGGTGGACACGCGGGCACCGCCGGCTCGGCGGCAGAGTCAGGGAAGTGGGGGGAGGGGATAGAGCCCCGTCGGGCTCGTCGACCCGCGGCTCCTGGCGGCTCTGCGGCCGAGTTGGGGAAGGAGGGGGGGAGGGGCAGACTCCCTGACAGCCGGGCGATGCGCGCGCGCCGGCGGCTCGGCGGCACAGGTCGCGAGTGGGGGAGGCCCGGCCGGCAGGTGGACACGCGGGCACCGCCAGCTCGGCGGCAGAGTGAGGAAAGGGGGGGCGGGGCAGACACCTCGACAGCCGGGCGATGCGCGCGCGCTGGCGGCTCGTCACCAGAGGTCGCGAGTGCGAGAGGCCCGGCCGGCAGGTGGACACGGGGGCACCGCCGGCTCGGCGGCAGAGTCAGGGAAGTGGGGGGAGGGGATAGAGCCCCGTCGGGCTCGTCGACCCGCGGCTCCTGGCGGCTCTGCGGCCGAGTTGGGGAAGGAGGGGGGGAGGGGCAGACTCCCTGACAGCCGGGCGATGCGCGCGCGCCGGCGGCTCGGCGGCACAGGTCGCGAGTGGGGGAGGCCCGGCCGGCAGGTGGACACGCGGGCACCGCCAGCTCGGCGGCAGAGTGAGGAAAGGGGGGGCGGGGCAGACACCTCGACAGCCGGGCGACGCGCGCGCGCTGGCGGCTCGTCACCAGAGGTCGGGAGTGCGAGAGGCCAGGCCGGCAGGTGGACACGCGGGCACCCGCAGCTCGTCGGCAGGGTTAGGGAAGGGGGGGAGGGGATAGAGCCCCGTCCGGCTGGTCGACCCGCGGGCACTGCCAGGCGGGCGACGGGCGCGCGCTGGCGGCTGGGCGGGCGAGGTCGCCAGTGGGAGAGGCCCGGCCGGCAGGTGCCCGCGGGCAACGCCAGCTGGGCGGCAGAGTGAGGGGAGGAGCGGGGGAGGGGCAGACAGCCTGACAGCCGGGCGACGGGCGCGCGCTGGCGGCTCGGCGGGCGAGGTCGCGAGTGGGAGAGCCCCGGTCGCAGGTGGCCCCGCGGGCACCCGCAGCTCGTCGACAGAGTTAGGGAAGTGGGGGGAGGGGATAGAGCCCCGTCGGGCTCGTCGACCCGCGGCTCCTGGCGGCTCTGCGGCCGAGTTAGGGAAGGAGGGGGGGAGGGGCAGACTCCCTGACAGCCGGGCGATGCGCGCGCGCCGGCGGCTCGGCGGCACAGGTCGCGAGTGGGGGAGGCCCGGCCGGCAGGTGGACACGCGGGCACCGCCAGCTCGGCGGCAGAGTGAGGAAAGGGGGGGGAGGGGCAGACACCTAGACAGCCGGGCGACGCGCGCGCGCCGGCGGCTCGTGACCAGAGGTCGCGTGTAGGGGAGCAACGGCCGGCAGGTGGACCCGCGGGCACCGCCAGCTCGGCGGCAGAGTGAGGGAAGGAGGGGGAGGGGCGGATTCCAAGCCAGGCGGGCGACGCGCGCGCGCTGGCGTCTCGTCACCAGAGATCGCGAGTGCGAGAGGCCCGGCCGGCAGGTGGACACGCGGGCACCGCCGGCTCGGCGGCAGAGTCAGGGAAGTGGGGGGAGGGGATAGAGCCCCGTCGGGCTCGTCGACCCGCGGCTCCTGGCGGCTCTGCGGCCGAGTTGGGGAAGGAGGGGGGGAGGGGCAGACTCCCTGACAGCCGGGCGATTCGCGCGCGCCGGCGGCTCGGCGGCACAGGTCGCGAGTGGGGGAGGCCCGGCCGGCAGGTGGACACGCGGGCACCGCCAGCTCGGCGGCAGAGTGAGGAAAGGGGGGGCGGGGCAGACACCTCGACAGCCGGGCGATGCGCGCGCGCTGGCGGCTCGTCACCAGAGGTCGCGAGTGCGAGAGGCCCGGCCGGCAGGTGGACACGGGGGCACCGCCGGCTCGGCGGCAGAGTCAGGGAAGTGGGGGGAGGGGATAGAGCCCCGTCGGGCTCGTCGACCCGCGGCTCCTGGCGGCTCTGCGGCCGAGTTGGGGAAGGAGGGGGGGAGGGGCAGACTCCCTGACAGCCGGGCGATGCGCGCGCGCCGGCGGCTCGGCGGCACAGGTCGCGAGTGGGGGAGGCCCGGCCGGCAGGTGGACACGCGGGCACCGCCAGCTCGGCGGCAGAGTGAGGAAAGGGGGGGCGGGGCAGACACCTCGACAGCCGGGCGACGCGCGCGCGCTGGCGGCTCGTCACCAGAGGTCGCGAGTGCGAGAGGCCAGGCCGGCAGGTGGACACGCGGGCACCCGCAGCTCGTCGGCAGGGTTAGGGAAGGGGGGGAGGGGATAGAGCCCCGTCCGGCTGGTCGACCCGCGGGCACTGCCAGGCGGGCGACGGGCGCGCGCTGGCGGCTGGGCGGGCGAGGTCGCCAGTGGGAGAGGCCCGGCCGGCAGGTGCCCGCGGGCAACGCCAGCTGGGCGGCAGAGTGAGGGGAGGAGCGGGGGAGGGGCAGACAGCCTGACAGCCGGGCGACGGGCGCGCGCTGGCGGCTCGGCGGGCGAGGTCGCGAGTGGGAGAGCCCCGGTCGCAGGTGGCCCCGCGGGCACCCGCAGCTCGTCGACAGAGTTAGGGAAGTGGGGGGAGGGGATAGAGCCCCGTCGGGCTCGTCGACCCGCGGCTCCTGGCGGCTCTGCGGCCGAGTTAGGGAAGGAGGGGGGGAGGGGCAGACTCCCTGACAGCCGGGCGATGCGCGCGCGCCGGCGGCTCGGCGGCACAGGTCGCGAGTGGGGGAGGCCCGGCCGGCAGGTGGACACGCGGGCACCGCCAGCTCGGCGGCAGAGTGAGGAAAGGGGGGGGAGGGGCAGACACCTAGACAGCCGGGCGACGCGCGCGCGCCGGCGGCTCGTGACCAGAGGTCGCGTGTAGGGGAGCAACGGCCGGCAGGTGGACCCGCGGGCACCGCCAGCTCGGCGGCAGAGTGAGGGAAGGAGGGGGAGGGGCGGATTCCAAGCCAGGCGGGCGACGCGCGCGCGCTGGCGTCTCGTCACCAGAGATCGCGAGTGCGAGAGGCCCGGCCGGCAGGTGGACACGCGGGCACCGCCGGCTCGGCGGCAGAGTCAGGGAAGTGGGGGGAGGGGATAGAGCCCCGTCGGGCTCGTCGACCCGCGGCTCCTGGCGGCTCTGCGGCCGAGTTGGGGAAGGAGGGGGGGAGGGGCAGACTCCCTGACAGCCGGGCGATGCGCGCGCGCCGGCGGCTCGGCGGCACAGGTCGCGAGTGGGGGAGGCCCGGCCGGCAGGTGGACACGCGGGCACCGCCAGCTCGGCGGCAGAGTGAGGAAAGGGGGGGCGGGGCAGACACCTCGACAGCCGGGCGATGCGCGCGCGCTGGCGGCTCGTCACCAGAGGTCGCGAGTGCGAGAGGCCCGGCCGGCAGGTGGACACGGGGGCACCGCCGGCTCGGCGGCAGAGTCAGGGAAGTGGGGGGAGGGGATAGAGCCCCGTCGGGCTCGTCGACCCGCGGCTCCTGGCGGCTCTGCGGCCGAGTTGGGGAAGGAGGGGGGGAGGGGCAGACTCCCTGACAGCCGGGCGATGCGCGCGCGCCGGCGGCTCGGCGGCACAGGTCGCGAGTGGGGGAGGCCCGGCCGGCAGGTGGACACGCGGGCACCGCCAGCTCGGCGGCAGAGTGAGGAAAGGGGGGGCGGGGCAGACACCTCGACAGCCGGGCGACGCGCGCGCGCTGGCGGCTCGTCACCAGAGGTCGGGAGTGCGAGAGGCCAGGCCGGCAGGTGGACACGCGGGCACCCGCAGCTCGTCGGCAGGGTTAGGGAAGGGGGGGAGGGGATAGAGCCCCGTCCGGCTGGTCGACCCGCGGGCACTGCCAGGCGGGCGACGGGCGCGCGCTGGCGGCTGGGCGGGCGAGGTCGCCAGTGGGAGAGGCCCGGCCGGCAGGTGCCCGCGGGCAACGCCAGCTGGGCGGCAGAGTGAGGGGAGGAGCGGGGGAGGGGCAGACAGCCTGACAGCCGGGCGACGGGCGCGCGCTGGCGGCTCGGCGGGCGAGGTCGCGAGTGGGAGAGCCCCGGTCGCAGGTGGCCCCGCGGGCACCCGCAGCTCGTCGACAGAGTTAGGGAAGTGGGGGGAGGGGATAGAGCCCCGTCGGGCTCGTCGACCCGCGGCTCCTGGCGGCTCTGCGGCCGAGTTAGGGAAGGAGGGGGGGAGGGGCAGACTCCCTGACAGCCGGGCGATGCGCGCGCGCCGGCGGCTCGGCGGCACAGGTCGCGAGTGGGGGAGGCCCGGCCGGCAGGTGGACACGCGGGCACCGCCAGCTCGGCGGCAGAGTGAGGAAAGGGGGGGGAGGGGCAGACACCTAGACAGCCGGGCGACGCGCGCGCGCCGGCGGCTCGTGACCAGAGGTCGCGTGTAGGGGAGCAACGGCCGGCAGGTGGACCCGCGGGCACCGCCAGCTCGGCGGCAGAGTGAGGGAAGGAGGGGGAGGGGCGGATTCCAAGCCAGGCGGGCGACGCGCGCGCGCTGGCGTCTCGTCACCAGAGATCGCGAGTGCGAGAGGCCCGGCCGGCAGGTGGACACGCGGGCACCGCCGGCTCGGCGGCAGAGTCAGGGAAGTGGGGGGAGGGGATAGAGCCCCGTCGGGCTCGTCGACCCGCGGCTCCTGGCGGCTCTGCGGCCGAGTTAGGGAAGGAGGGGGGGAGGGGCAGACTCCCTGACAGCCGGGCGATGCGCGCGCGCCGGCGGCTCGGCGGCACAGGTCGCGAGTGGGGGAGGCCCGGCCGGCAGGTGGACACGCGGGCACCGCCAGCTCGGCGGCAGAGTGAGGAAAGGGGGGGCGGGGCAGACACCTCGACAGCCGGGCGACGCGCGCGCGCTGGCGGCTCGTCACCAGAGGTCGCGAGTGCGAGAGGCCCGGCCGGCAGGTGGACACGGGGGCACCGCCGGCTCGGCGGCAGAGTCAGGGAAGTGGGGGGAGGGGATAGAGCCCCGTCGGGCTCGTCGACCCGCGGCTCCTGGCGGCTCTGCGGCCGAGTTGGGGAAGGAGGGGGGGAGGGGCAGACTCCCTGACAGCCGGGCGATGCGCGCGCGCCGGCGGCTCGGCGGCACAGGTCGCGAGTGGGGGAGGCCCGGCCGGCAGGTGGACACGCGGGCACCGCCAGCTCGGCGGCAGAGTGAGGAAAGGGGGGGCGGGGCAGACACCTCGACAGCCGGGCGACGCGCGCGCGCTGGCGGCTCGTCACCAGAGGTCGGGAGTGCGAGAGGCCAGGCCGGCAGGTGGACACGCGGGCACCCGCAGCTCGTCGGCAGGGTTAGGGAAGGGGGGGAGGGGATAGAGCCCCGTCCGGCTGGTCGACCCGCGGGCACTGCCAGGCGGGCGACGGGCGCGCGCTGGCGGCTGGGCGGGCGAGGTCGCCAGTGGGAGAGGCCCGGCCGGCAGGTGCCCGCGGGCAACGCCAGCTGGGCGGCAGAGTGAGGGGAGGAGCGGGGGAGGGGCAGACAGCCTGACAGCCGGGCGACGGGCGCGCGCTGGCGGCTCGGCGGGCGAGGTCGCGAGTGGGAGAGCCCCGGTCGCAGGTGGCCCCGCGGGCACCCGCAGCTCGTCGACAGAGTTAGGGAAGTGGGGGGAGGGGATAGAGCCCCGTCGGGCTCGTCGACCCGCGGCTCCTGGCGGCTCTGCGGCCGAGTTAGGGAAGGAGGGGGGGAGGGGCAGACTCCCTGACAGCCGGGCGATGCGCGCGCGCCGGCGGCTCGGCGGCACAGGTCGCGAGTGGGGGAGGCCCGGCCGGCAGGTGGACACGCGGGCACCGCCAGCTCGGCGGCAGAGTGAGGAAAGGGGGGGGAGGGGCAGACACCTAGACAGCCGGGCGACGCGCGCGCGCCGGCGGCTCGTGACCAGAGGTCGCGTGTAGGGGAGCAACGGCCGGCAGGTGGACCCGCGGGCACCGCCAGCTCGGCGGCAGAGTGAGGGAAGGAGGGGGAGGGGCGGATTCCAAGCCAGGCGGGCGACGCGCGCGCGCTGGCGTCTCGTCACCAGAGATCGCGAGTGCGAGAGGCCCGGCCGGCAGGTGGACACGCGGGCACCGCCGGCTCGGCGGCAGAGTCAGGGAAGTGGGGGGAGGGGATAGAGCCCCGTCGGGCTCGTCGACCCGCGGCTCCTGGCGGCTCTGCGGCCGAGTTGGGGAAGGAGGGGGGGAGGGGCAGACTCCCTGACAGCCGGGCGATGCGCGCGCGCCGGCGGCTCGGCGGCACAGGTCGCGAGTGGGGGAGGCCCGGCCGGCAGGTGGACACGCGGGCACCGCCAGCTCGGCGGCAGAGTGAGGAAAGGGGGGGCGGGGCAGACACCTCGACAGCCGGGCGACGCGCGCGCGCTGTTGGCTCGTCACCAGAGGTCGCGAGTGCGAGAGGCCCGGCCGGCAGGTGGACACGGGGGCACCGCCGGCTCGGCGGCAGAGTCAGGGAAGTGGGGGGAGGGGATAGAGCCCCGTCGGGCTCGTCGACCCGCGGCTCCTGGCGGCTCTGCGGCCGAGTTGGGGAAGGAGGGGGGGGGGGGCAGACTCCCTGACAGCCGGGCGATGCGCGCGCGCCGGCGGCTCGGCGGCACAGGTCGCGAGTGGGGGAGGCCCGGCCGGCAGGTGGACACGCGGGCACCGCCAGCTCGGCGGCAGAGTGAGGAAAGGGGGGGCGGGGCAGACACCTCGACAGCCGGGCGACGCGCGCGCGCTGGCGGCTCGTCACCAGAGGTCGGGAGTGCGAGAGGCCAGGCCGGCAGGTGGACACGCGGGCACCCGCAGCTCGTCGGCAGGGTTAGGGAAGGGGGGGAGGGGATAGAGCCCCGTCCGGCTGGTCGACCCGCGGGCACTGCCAGGCGGGCGACGGGCGCGCGCTGGCGGCTGGGCGGGCGAGGTCGCCAGTGGGAGAGGCCCGGCCGGCAGGTGCCCGCGGGCAACGCCAGCTGGGCGGCAGAGTGAGGGGAGGAGCGGGGGAGGGGCAGACAGCCTGACAGCCGGGCGACGGGCGCGCGCTGGCGGCTCGGCGGGCGAGGTCGCGAGTGGGAGAGCCCCGGTCGCAGGTGGCCCCGCGGGCACCCGCAGCTCGTCGACAGAGTTAGGGAAGTGGGGGGAGGGGATAGAGCCCCGTCGGGCTCGTCGACCCGCGGCTCCTGGCGGCTCTGCGGCCGAGTTAGGGAAGGAGGGGGGAGGGGCAGACTCCCTGACAGCCGGGCGATGCGCGCGCGCCGGCGGCTCGGCGGCACAGGTCGCGAGTGGGGGAGGCCCGGCCGGCAGGTGGACACGCGGGCACCGCCAGCTCGGCGGCAGAGTCAGGAAAGGGGGGGGAGGGGCAGACACCTAGACAGCCGGGCGACGCGCGCGCGCCGGCGGCTCGTGACCAGAGGTCGCGTGTAGGGGAGCAACGGCCGGCAGGTGGACCCGCGGGCACCGCCAGCTCGGCGGCAGAGTGAGGGAAGGAGGGGGAGGGGCGGATTCCAAGCCAGGCGGGCGACGCGCGCGCGCTGGCGTCTCGTCACCAGAGATCGCGAGTGCGAGAGGCCCGGCCGGCAGGTGGACACGCGGGCACCGCCGGCTCGGCGGCAGAGTCAGGGAAGTGGGGGGAGGGGATAGAGCCCCGTCGGGCTCGTCGACCCGCGGCTCCTGGCGGCTCTGCGGCCGAGTTGGGGAAGGAGGGGGGGAGGGGCAGACTCCCTGACAGCCGGGCGATGCGCGCGCGCCGGCGGCTCGGCGGCACAGGTCGCGAGTGGGGGAGGCCCGGCCGGCAGGTGGACACGCGGGCACCGCCAGCTCGGCGGCAGAGTGAGGAAAGGGGGGGCGGGGCAGACACCTCGACAGCCGGGCGATGCGCGCGCGCTGGCGGCTCGTCACCAGAGGTCGCGAGTGCGAGAGGCCCGGCCGGCAGGTGGACACGGGGGCACCGCCGGCTCGGCGGCAGAGTCAGGGAAGTGGGGGGAGGGGATAGAGCCCCGTCGGGCTCGTCGACCCGCGGCTCCTGGCGGCTCTGCGGCCGAGTTGGGGAAGGAGGGGGGGAGGGGCAGACTCCCTGACAGCCGGGCGATGCGCGCGCGCCGGCGGCTCGGCGGCACAGGTCGCGAGTGGGCGAGGCCCGGCCGGCAGGTGGACACGCGGGCACCGCCAGCTCGGCGGCAGAGTGAGGAAAGGGGGGGCGGGGCAGACACCTCGACAGCCGGGCGACGCGCGCGCGCTGGCGGCTCGTCACCAGAGGTCGGGAGTGCGAGAGGCCAGGCCGGCAGGTGGACACGCGGGCACCCGCAGCTCGTCGGCAGGGTTAGGGAAGGGGGGGAGGGGATAGAGCCCCGTCCGGCTGGTCGACCCGCGGGCACTGCCAGGCGGGCGACGGGCGCGCGCTGGCGGCTGGGCGGGCGAGGTCGCCAGTGGGAGAGGCCCGGCCGGCAGGTGCCCGCGGGCAACGCCAGCTGGGCGGCAGAGTGAGGGGAGGAGCGGGGGAGGGGCAGACAGCCTGACAGCCGGGCGACGGGCGCGCGCTGGCGGCTCGGCGGGCGAGGTCGCGAGTGGGAGAGCCCCGGTCGCAGGTGGCCCCGCGGGCACCCGCAGCTCGTCGACAGAGTTAGGGAAGTGGGGGGAGGGGATAGAGCCCCGTCGGGCTCGTCGACCCGCGGCTCCTGGCGGCTCTGCGGCCGAGTTAGGGAAGGAGGGGGGGAGGGGCAGACTCCCTGACAGCCGGGCGATGCGCGCGCGCCGGCGGCTCGGCGGCACAGGTCGCGAGTGGGGGAGGCCCGGCCGGCAGGTGGACACGCGGGCACCGCCAGCTCGGCGGCAGAGTGAGGAAAGGGGGGGGAGGGGCAGACACCTAGACAGCCGGGCGACGCGCGCGCGCCGGCGGCTCGTGACCAGAGGTCGCGTGTAGGGGAGCACCGGCCGGCAGGTGGACCCGCGGGCAGCGCCAGCTCGGCGGCAGAGTGAGGGAAGGAGGGGGAGGGGCGGATTCCAAGCCAGGCGGGCGACGCGCGCGCGCTGGCGTCTCGTCACCAGAGATCGCGAGTGCGAGAGGCCCGGCCGGCAGGTGGACACGCGGGCACCGCCGGCTCGGCGGCAGAGTCAGGGAAGTGGGGGGAGGGGATAGAGCCCCGTCGGGCTCGTCGACCCGCGGCTCCTGGCGGCTCTGCGGCCGAGTTGGGGAAGGAGGGGGGGAGGGGCAGACTCCCTGACAGCCGGGCGATGCGCGCGCGCCGGCGGCTCGGCGGCACAGGTCGCGAGTGGGGGAGGCCCGGCCGGCAGGTGGACACGCGGGCACCGCCAGCTCGGCGGCAGAGTGAGGAAAGGGGGGGCGGGGCAGACACCTCGACAGCCGGGCGACGCGCGCGCGCTGGCGGCTCGTCACCAGAGGTCGCGAGTGCGAGAGGCCCGGCCGGCAGGTGGACACGGGGGCACCGCCGGCTCGGCGGCAGAGTCAGGGAAGTGGGGGGAGGGGATAGAGCCCCGTCGGGCTCGTCGACCCGCGGCTCCTGGCGGCTCTGCGGCCGAGTTGGGGAAGGAGGGGGGAGGGGCAGACTCCCTGACAGCCGGGCGATGCGCGCGCGCCGGCGCCTCGGCGGCACAGGTCGCGAGTGGGGGAGGCCCGGCCGGCAGGTGGACACGCGGGCACCGCCAGCTCGGCGGCAGAGTGAGGAAAGGGGGGGCGGGGCAGACACCTCGACAGCCGGGCGACGCGCGCGCGCTGGCGGCTCGTCACCAGAGGTCGGGAGTGCGAGAGGCCAGGCCGGCAGGTGGACACGCGGGCACCCGCAGCTCGTCGGCAGGGTTAGGGAAGGGGGGAAGGGGATAGAGCCCCGTCCGGCTGGTCGACCCGCGGGCACTGCCAGGCGGGCGACGGGCGCGCGCTGGCGGCTGGGCGGGCGCGGTCGCCAGTGGGAGAGGCCCGGCCGGCAGGTGCCCGCGGGCAACGCCAGCTGGGCGGCAGAGTGAGGGGAGGAGCGGGGGAGGGGCAGACAGCCTGACAGCCGGGCGACGGGCGCGCGCTGGCGGCTCGGCGGGCGAGGTCGCGAGTGGGAGAGCCCCGGTCGCAGGTGGCCCCGCGGGCACCCGCAGCTCGTCGACAGAGTTAGGGAAGTGGGGGGAGGGGATAGAGCCCCGTCGGGCTCGTCGACCCGCGGCTCCTGGCGGCTCTGCGGCCGAGTTAGGGAAGGAGGGGGGGAGGGGCAGACTCCCTGACAGCCGGGCGATGCGCGCGCGCCGGCGGCTCGGCGGCACAGGTCGCGAGTGGGGGAGGCCCGGCCGGCAGGTGGACACGCGGGCACCGCCAGCTCGGCGGCAGAGTGAGGAAAGGGGGGGGAGGGGCAGACACCTAGACAGCCGGGCGACGCGCGCGCGCCGGCGGCTCGTGACCAGAGGTCGCGTGTATGGGAGCACCGGCCGGCAGGTGGACCCGCGGGCAGCGCCAGCTCGGCGGCAGAGTGAGGGAAGGAGGGGGAGGGGCGGATTCCAAGCCAGGCGGGCGACGCGCGCGCGCTGGCGTCTCGTCACCAGAGATCGCGAGTGCGAGAGGCCCGGCCGGCAGGTGGACACGCGGGCACCGCCGGCTCGGCGGCAGAGTCAGGGAAGTGGGGGGAGGGGATAGAGCCCCGTCGGGCTCGTCGACCCGCGGCTCCTGGCGGCTCTGCGGCCGAGTTGGGGAAGGAGGGGGGGAGGGGCAGACTCCCTGACAGCCGGGCGATGCGCGCGCGCCGGCGGCTCGGCGGCACAGGTCGCGAGTGGGGGAGGCCCGGCCGGCAGGTGGACACGCGGGCACCGCCAGCTCGGCGGCAGAGTGAGGAAAGGGGGGGCGGGGCAGACACCTCGACAGCCGGGCGACGCGCGCGCGCTGGCGGCTCGTCACCAGAGGTCGCGAGTGCGAGAGGCCAGGCCGGCAGGTGGACACGCGGGCACCCGCAGCTCGTCGGCAGGGTTAGGGAAGGGGGGGAGGGGATAGAGCCCCGTCCGGCTGGTCGACCCGCGGGCACTGCCAGGCGGGCGACGGGCGCGCGCTGGCGGCTGGGCGGGCGAGGTCGCCAGTGGGAGAGGCCCGGCCGGCAGGTGCCCGCGGGCAACGCCAGCTGGGCGGCAGAGTGAGGGGAGGAGCGGGGGAGGGGCCGACAGCCTGACAGCCGGGCGACGGGCGCGCGCTGGCGGCTCGGCGGGCGAGGTCGCGAGTGGGAGAGCCCCGGTCGCAGGTGGCCCCGCGGGCACCCGCAGCTCGTCGACAGAGTTAGGGAAGTGGGGGGAGGGGATAGAGCCCCGTCGGGCTCGTCGACCCGCGGCTCCTGGCGGCTCTGCGGCCGAGTTAGGGAAGGAGGGGGGGAGGGGCAGACTCCCTGACAGCCGGGCGATGCGCGCGCGCCGGCGGCTCGGCGGCACAGGTCGCGAGTGGGGGAGGCCCGGCCGGCAGGTGGACACGCGGGCACCGCCAGCTCGGCGGCAGAGTGAGGAAAGGGGGGGAGGGGCAGACACCTAGACAGCCGGGCGACGCGCGCGCGCCGGCGGCTCGTGACCAGAGGTCGCGTGTAGGGGAGCAACGGCCGGCAGGTGGACCCGCGGGCAGCGCCAGCTCGGCGGCAGAGTGAGGGAAGGAGGGGGAGGGGCGGATTCCAAGCCAGGCGGGCGACGCGCGCGCGCTGGCGTCTCGTCACCAGAGATCGCGAGTGCGAGAGGCCCGGCCGGCAGGTGGACACGCGGGCACCGCCGGCTCGGCGGCAGAGTCAGGGAAGTGGGGGGAGGGGATAGAGCCCCGTCGGGCTCGTCGACCCGCGGCTCCTGGCGGCTCTGCGGCCGAGTTGGGGAAGGAGGGGGGGAGGGGCAGACTCCCTGACAGCCGGGCGATGCGCGCGCGCCGGCGGCTCGGCGGCACAGGTCGCGAGTGGGGGAGGCCCGGCCGGCAGGTGGACACGCGGGCACCCGCAGCTCGTCGGCAGGGTTAGGGAAGGGGGGGAGGGGATAGAGCCCCGTCCGGCTGGTCGACCCGCGGGCACTGCCAGGCGGGCGACGGGCGCGCGCTGGCGGCTGGGCGGGCGAGGTCGCCAGTGGGAGAGGCCCGGCCGGCAGGTGCCCGCGGGCAACGCCAGCTGGGCGGCAGAGTGAGGGGAGGAGCGGGGGAGGGGCAGACAGCCTGACAGCCGGGCGACGGGCGCGCGCTGGCGGCTCGGCGGGCGAGGTCGCGAGTGGGAGAGCCCCGGTCGCAGGTGGACCCGCGGGCACCCGCAGCTCGTCGACAGAGCTAGGGAAGTGGGGGGAGGGGATAGAGCCCCGTCGGGCTCGTCGACCCGCGGCTCCTGGCGGCTCTGCGGCCGAGTTGGGGAAGGAGGGGGGGAGGGGCAGACTCCCTGACAGCCGGGCGATGCGCGCGCGCCGGCGGCTCGGCGGCACAGGTCGCGAGTGGGGGAGGCCCGGCCGGCAGGTGGACACGCGGGCACCGCCAGCTCGGCGGCAGAGTGAGGAAAGGGGGGGCGGGGCAGACACCTCGACAGCCGGGCGATGCGCGCGCGCTGGCGGCTCGTCACCAGAGGTCGCGAGTGCGAGAGGCCCGGCCGGCAGGTGGACACGGGGGCACCGCCGGCTCGGCGGCAGAGTCAGGGAAGTGGGGGGAGGGGATAGAGCCCCGTCGGGCTCGTCGACCCGCGGCTCCTGGCGGCTCTGCGGCCGAGTTGGGGAAGGAGGGGGGGAGGGGCAGACTCCCTGACAGCCGGGCGATGCGCGCGCGCCGGCGGCTCGGCGGCACAGGTCGCGAGTGGGGGAGGCCCGGCCGGCAGGTGGACACGCGGGCACCGCCAGCTCGGCGGCAGAGTGAGGAAAGGGGGGGCGGGGCAGACACCTCGACAGCCGGGCGACGCACGCGCGCTGGCGGCTCGTCACCAGAGGTCGCGAGTGCGAGAGGCCAGGCCGGCAGGTGGACACGCGGGCACCCGCAGCTCGTCGGCAGGGTTAGGGAAGGGGGGGAGGGGATAGAGCCCCGTCCGGCTGGTCGACCCGCGGGCACTGCCAGGCGGGCGACGGGCGCGCGCTGGCGGCTGGGCGGGCGAGGTCGCCAGTGGGAGAGGCCCGGCCGGCAGGTGCCCGCGGGCAACGCCAGCTGGGCGGCAGAGTGAGGGGAGGAGCGGGGGAGGGGCAGACAGCCTGACAGCCGGGCGACGGGCGCGCGCTGGCGGCTCGGCGGGCGAGGTCGCGAGTGGGAGAGCCCCGGTCGCAGGTGGACCCGCGGGCACCCGCAGCTCGTCGACAGAGTTAGGGAAGTGGGGGGAGGGGATAGAGCCCCGTCGGGCTCGTCGACCCGCGGCTCCTGGCGGCTCTGCGGCCGAGTTAGGGAAGGAGGGGGGGAGGGGCAGACTCCCTGACAGCCGGGCGATGCGCGCACGCCGGCGGCTCGGCGGCACAGGTCGCGAGTGGGGGAGGCCCGGCCGGCAGGTGGACACGCGGGCACCGCCAGCTCGGCGGCAGAGTGAGGAAAGGGGGGGGAGGGGCAGACACCTAGACAGCCGGGCGACGCGCGCGCGCCGGCGGCTCGTGACCAGAGGTCGCGTGTAGGGGAGCAACGGCCGGCAGGTGGACCCGCGGGCACCGCCAGCTCGGCGGCAGAGTGAGGGAAGGAGGGGGAGGGGCGGATTCCAAGCCAGGCGGGCGACGCGCGCGCGCTGGCGTCTCGTCACCAGAGATCGCGAGTGCGAGAGGCCCGGCCGGCAGGTGGACACGCGGGCACCGCCGGCTCGGCGGCAGAGTCAGGGAAGTGGGGGGAGGGGATAGAGCCCCGTCGGGCTCGTCGACCCGCGGCTCCTGGCGGCTCTGCGGCCGAGTTGGGGAAGGAGGGGGGGAGGGGCAGACTCCCTGACAGCCGGGCGATGCGCGCGCGCCGGCGGCTCGGCGGCACAGGTCGCGAGTGGGGGAGGCCCGGCCGGCAGGTGGACACGCGGGCACCGCCAGCTCGGCGGCAGAGTGAGGAAAGGGGGGGCGGGGCAGACACCTCGACAGCCGGGCGATGCGCGCGCGCTGGCGGCTCGTCACCAGAGGTCGCGAGTGCGAGAGGCCCGGCCGGCAGGTGGACACGGGGGCACCGCCGGCTCGGCGGCAGAGTCAGGGAAGTGGGGGGAGGGGATAGAGCCCCGTCGGGCTCGTCGACCCGCGGCTCCTGGCGGCTCTGCGGCCGAGTTGGGGAAGGAGGGGGGAGGGGCAGACTCCCTGACAGCCGGGCGATGCGCGCGCGCCGGCGGCTCGGCGGCACAGGTCGCGAGTGGGGGAGGCCCGGCCGGCAGGTGGACACGCGGGCACCGCCAGCTCGGCGGCAGAGTGAGGAAAGGGGGGGCGGGGCAGACACCTCGACAGCCGGGCGACGCGCGCGCGCTGGCGGCTCGTCACCAGAGGTCGCGAGTGCGAGAGGCCAGGCCGGCAGGTGGACACGCGGGCACCCGCAGCTCGTCGGCAGGGTTAGGGAAGGGGGGGAGGGGATAGAGCGCCGTCCGGCTGGTCGACCCGCGGGCACTGCCAGGCGGGCGACGGGCGCGCGCTGGCGGCTGGGCGGGCGAGGTCGCCAGTGGGAGAGGCCCGGCCGGCAGGTGCCCGCGGGCAACGCCAGCTGGGCGGCAGAGTGAGGGGAGGAGCGGGGGAGGGGCAGACAGCCTGACAGCCGGGCGACGGGCGCGCGCTGGCGGCTCGGCGGGCGAGGTCGCGAGTGGGAGAGCCCCGGTCGCAGGTGGCCCCGCGGGCACCCGCAGCTCGTCGACAGAGTTAGGGAAGTGGGGGGAGGGGATAGAGCCCCGTCGGGCTCGTCGACCCGCGGCTCCTGGCGGCTCTGCGGCCGAGTTAGGGAAGGAGGGGGGGAGGGGCAGACTCCCTGACAGCCGGGCGATGCGCGCGCGCCGGCGGCTCGGCGGCACAGGTCGCGAGTGGGGGAGGCCCGGCCGGCAGGTGGACACGCGGGCACCGCCAGCTCGGCGGCAGAGTGAGGAAAGGGGGGGGAGGGGCAGACACCTAGACAGCCGGGCGACGCGCGCGCGCCGGCGGCTCGTGACCAGAGGTCGCGTGTAGGGGAGCAACGGCCGGCAGGTGGACCCGCGGGCACCGCCAGCTCGGCGGCAGAGTGAGGGAAGGAGGGGGAGGGGCGGATTCCAAGCCAGGCGGGCGACGCGCGCGCGCTGGCGTCTCGTCACCAGAGATCGCGAGTGCGAGAGGCCCGGCCGGCAGGTGGACACGCGGGCACCGCCGGCTCGGCGGCAGAGTCAGGGAAGTGGGGGGAGGGGATAGAGCCCCGTCGGGCTCGTCGACCCGCGGCTCCTGGCGGCTCTGCGGCCGAGTTGGGGAAGGAGGGGGGGAGGGGCAGACTCCCTGACAGCCGGGCGATGCGCGCGCGCCGGCGGCTCGGCGGCACAGGTCGCGAGTGGGGGAGGCCCGGCCGGCAGGTGGACACGCGGGCACCGCCAGCTCGGCGGCAGAGTGAGGAAAGGGGTGGCGGGGCAGACACCTCGACAGCCGGGCGATGCGCGCGCGCTGGCGGCTCGTCACCAGAGGTCGCGAGTGCGAGAGGCCCGGCCGGCAGGTGGACACGGGGGCACCGCCGGCTCGGCGGCAGAGTCAGGGAAGTGGGGGGAGGGGATAGAGCCCCGTCGGGCTCGTCGACCCGCGGCTCCTGGCGGCTCTGCGGCCGAGTTGGGGAAGGAGGGGGGGAGGGGCAGACTCCCTGACAGCCGGGCGATGCGCGCGCGCCGGCGGCTCGGCGGCACAGGTCGCGAGTGGGGGAGGCCCGGCCGGCAGGTGGACACGCGGGCACCGCCAGCTCGGCGGCAGAGTGAGGAAAGGGGGGGCGGGGCAGACACCTCGACAGCCGGGCGACGCGCGCGCGCTGGCGGCTCGTCACCAGAGGTCGCGAGTGCGAGAGGCCAGGCCGGCAGGTGGACACGCGGGCACCCGCAGCTCGTCGGCAGGGTTAGGGAAGGGGGGGAGGGGATAGAGCCCCGTCCGGCTGGTCGACCCGCGGGCACTGCCAGGCGGGCGACGGGCGCGCGCTGGCGGCTGGGCGGGCGAGGTCGCCAGTGGGAGAGGCCCGGCCGGCAGGTGCCCGCGGGCAACGCCAGCTGGGCGGCAGAGTGAGGGGAGGAGCGGGGGAGGGGCAGACAGCCTGACAGCCGGGCGACGGGCGCGCGCTGGCGGCTCGGCGGGCGAGGTCGCGAGTGGGAGAGCCCCGGTCGCAGGTGGACCCGCGGGCACCCGCAGCTCGTCGACAGAGCTAGGGAAGTGGGGGGAGGGGATAGAGCCCCGTCGGGCTCGTCGACCCGCGGCTCCTGGCGGCTCTGCGGCCGAGTTAGGGAAGGAGGGGGGAGGGGCAGACTCCCTGACAGCCGGGCGATGCGCGCGCGCCGGCGGCTCGGCGGCACAGGTCGCGAGTGGGGGAGGCCCGGCCGGCAGGTGGACACGCGGGCACCGCCAGCTCGGCGGCAGAGTGAGGAAAGGGGGGGGAGGGGCAGACACCTAGACAGCCGGGCGACGCGCGCGCGCCGGCGGCTCGTGACCAGAGGTCGCGTGTAGGGGAGCACCGGCCGGCAGGTGGACCCGCGGGCACCGCCAGCTCGGCGGCAGAGTGAGGGAAGGAGGGGGAGGGGCGGATTCCAAGCCAGGCGGGCGACGCGCGCGCCCTGGCGTCTCGTCACCAGAGATCGCGAGTGCGAGAGGCCCGGCCGGCAGGTGGACACGCGGGCACCGCCGGCTCGGCGGCAGAGTCAGGGAAGTGGGGGGAGGGGATAGAGCCCCGTCGGGCTCGTCGACCCGCGGCTCCTGGCGGCTCTGCGGCCGAGTTGGGGAAGGAGGGGGGGAGGGGCAGACTCCCTGACAGCCGGGCGATGCGCGCGCGCCGGCGGCTCGGCGGCACAGGTCGCGAGTGGGGGAGGCCCGGCCGGCAGGTGGACACGCGGGCACCGCCAGCTCGGCGGCAGAGTGAGGAAAGGGGGGGCGGGGCAGACACCTCGACAGCCGGGCGATGCGCGCGCGCTGGCGGCTCGTCACCAGAGGTCGCGAGTGCGAGAGGCCCGGCCGGCAGGTGGACACGCGGGCACCGCCAGCTCGGCGGCAGAGTGAGGAAAGGGGGGGCGGGGCAGACACCTCGACAGCCGGGCGACGCGCGCGCGCTGGCGGCTCGTCACCAGAGGTCGCGAGTGCGAGAGGCCCGGCCGGCAGGTGGACACGGGGGCACCGCCGGCTCGGCGGCAGAGTCAGGGAAGTGGGGGGAGGGGATAGAGCCCCGTCGGGCTCGTCGACCCGCGGCTCCTGGCGGCTCTGCGGCCGAGTTGGGGAAGGAGGGGGGGAGGGGCAGACTCCCTGACAGCCGGGCGATGCGCGCGCGCCGGCGGCTCGGCGGCACAGGTCGCGAGTGGGGGAGGCCCGGCCGGCAGGTGGACACGCGGGCACCGCCAGCTCGGCGGCAGAGTGAGGAAAGGGGGGGCGGGGCAGACACCTCGACAGCCGGGCGACGCGCGCGCGCTGGCGGCTCGTCACCAGAGGTCGCGAGTGCGAGAGGCCAGGCCGGCAGGTGGACACGCGGGCACCCGCAGCTCGTCGGCAGGGTTAGGGAAGGGGGGGAGGGGATAGAGCCCCGTCCGGCTGGTCGACCCGCGGGCACTGCCAGGCGGGCGACGGGCGCGCGCTGGCGGCTGGGCGGGCGAGGTCGCCAGTGGGAGAGGCCCGGCCGGCAGGTGCCCGCGGGCAACGCCAGCTGGGCGGCAGAGTGAGGGGAGGAGCGGGGGAGGGGCAGACAGCCTGACAGCCGGGCGACGGGCGCGCGCTGGCGGCTCGGCGGGCGAGGTCGCGAGTGGGAGAGCCCCGGTCGCAGGTGGCCCCGCGGGCACCCGCAGCTCGTCGACAGAGTTAGGGAAGTGGGGGGAGGGGATAGAGCCCCGTCGGGCTCGTCGACCCGCGGCTCCTGGCGGCTCTGCGGCCGAGTTAGGGAAGGAGGGGGGGAGGGGCAGACTCCCTGACAGCCGGGCGATGCGCGCGCGCCGGCGGCTCGGCGGCACAGGTCGCGAGTGGGGGAGGCCCGGCCGGCAGGTGGACACGCGGGCACCGCCAGCTCGGCGGCAGAGTGAGGAAAGGGGGGGGAGGGGCAGACACCTAGACAGCCGGGCGACGCGCGCGCGCCGGCGGCTCGTGACCAGAGGTCGCGTGTAGGGGAGCAACGGCCGGCAGGTGGACCCGCGGGCACCGCCAGCTCGGCGGCAGAGTGAGGGAAGGAGGGGGAGGGGCGGATTCCAAGCCAGGCGGGCGACGCGCGCGCGCTGGCGTCTCGTCACCAGAGATCGCGAGTGCGAGAGGCCCGGCCGGCAGGTGGACACGCGGGCACCGCCGGCTCGGCGGCAGAGTCAGGGAAGTGGGGGGAGGGGATAGAGCCCCGTCGGGCTCGTCGACCCGCGGCTCCTGGCGGCTCTGCGGCCGAGTTGGGGAAGGAGGGGGGGAGGGGCAGACTCCCTGACAGCCGGGCGATGCGCGCGCGCCGGCGGCTCGGCGGCACAGGTCGCGAGTGGGGGAGGCCCGGCCGGCAGGTGGACACGCGGGCACCGCCAGCTCGGCGGCAGAGTGAGGAAAGGGGGGGCGGGGCAGACACCTCGACAGCCGGGCGACGCGCGCGCGCTGGCGGCTCGTCACCAGAGGTCGCGAGTGCGAGAGGCCCGGCCGGCAGGTGGACACGGGGGCACCGCCGGCTCGGCGGCAGAGTCAGGGAAGTGGGGGGAGGGGATAGAGCCCCGTCGGGCTCGTCGACCCGCGGCTCCTGGCGGCTCTGCGGCCGAGTTGGGGAAGGAGGGGGGGAGGGGCAGACTCCCTGACAGCCGGGCGATGCGCGCGCGCCGGCGGCTCGGCGGCACAGGTCGCGAGTGGGGGAGGCCCGGCCGGCAGGTGGACACGCGGGCACCGCCAGCTCGGCGGCAGAGTGAGGAAAGGGGGGGCGGGGCAGACACCTCGACAGCCGGGCGACGCGCGCGCGCTGGCGGCTCGTCACCAGAGGTCGGGAGTGCGAGAGGCCAGGCCGGCAGGTGGACACGCGGGCACCCGCAGCTCGTCGGCAGGGTTAGGGAAGGGGGGGAGGGGATAGAGCCCCGTCCGGCTGGTCGACCCGCGGGCACTGCCAGGCGGGCGACGGGCGCGCGCTGGCGGCTGGGCGGGCGAGGTCGCCAGTGGGAGAGGCCCGGCCGGCAGGTGCCCGCGGGCAACGCCAGCTGGGCGGCAGAGTGAGGGGAGGAGCGGGGGAGGGGCAGACAGCCTGACAGCCGGGCGACGGGCGCGCGCTGGCGGCTCGGCGGGCGAGGTCGCGAGTGGGAGAGCCCCGGTCGCAGGTGGCCCCGCGGGCACCCGCAGCTCGTCGACAGAGTTAGGGAAGTGGGGGGAGGGGATAGAGCCCCGTCGGGCTCGTCGACCCGCGGCTCCTGGCGGCTCTGCGGCCGAGTTAGGGAAGGAGGGGGGGAGGGGCAGACTCCCTGACAGCCGGGCGATGCGCGCGCGCCGGCGGCTCGGCGGCACAGGTCGCGAGTGGGGGAGGCCCGGCCGGCAGGTGGACACGCGGGCACCGCCAGCTCGGCGGCAGAGTGAGGAAAGGGGGGGGAGGGGCAGACACCTAGACAGCCGGGCGACGCGCGCGCGCCGGCGGCTCGTGACCAGAGGTCGCGTGTAGGGGAGCAACGGCCGGCAGGTGGACCCGCGGGCACCGCCAGCTCGGCGGCAGAGTGAGGGAAGGAGGGGGAGGGGCGGATTCCAAGCCAGGCGGGCGACGCGCGCGCGCTGGCGTCTCGTCACCAGAGATCGCGAGTGCGAGAGGCCCGGCCGGCAGGTGGACACGCGGGCACCGCCGGCTCGGCGGCAGAGTCAGGGAAGTGGGGGGAGGGGATAGAGCCCCGTCGGGCTCGTCGACCCGCGGCTCCTGGCGGCTCTGCGGCCGAGTTGGGGAAGGAGGGGGGGAGGGGCAGACTCCCTGACAGCCGGGCGATGCGCGCGCGCCGGCGGCTCGGCGGCACAGGTCGCGAGTGGGGGAGGCCCGGCCGGCAGGTGGACACGCGGGCACCGCCAGCTCGGCGGCAGAGTGAGGAAAGGGGGGGCGGGGCAGACACCTCGACAGCCGGGCGATGCGCGCGCGCTGGCGGCTCGTCACCAGAGGTCGCGAGTGCGAGAGGCCCGGCCGGCAGGTGGACACGGGGGCACCGCCGGCTCGGCGGCAGAGTCAGGGAAGTGGGGGGAGGGGATAGAGCCCCGTCGGGCTCGTCGACCCGCGGCTCCTGGCGGCTCTGCGGCCGAGTTGGGGAAGGAGGGGGGGAGGGGCAGACTCCCTGACAGCCGGGCGATGCGCGCGCGCCGGCGGCTCGGCGGCACAGGTCGCGAGTGGGGGAGGCCCGGCCGGCAGGTGGACACGCGGGCACCGCCAGCTCGGCGGCAGAGTGAGGAAAGGGGGGGCGGGGCAGACACCTCGACAGCCGGGCGACGCGCGCGCGCTGGCGGCTCGTCACCAGAGGTCGGGAGTGCGAGAGGCCAGGCCGGCAGGTGGACACGCGGGCACCCGCAGCTCGTCGGCAGGGTTAGGGAAGGGGGGGAGGGGATAGAGCCCCGTCCGGCTGGTCGACCCGCGGGCACTGCCAGGCGGGCGACGGGCGCGCGCTGGCGGCTGGGCGGGCGAGGTCGCGAGTGGGAGAGGCCCGGCCGGCAGGTGCCCGCGGGCAACGCCAGCTGGGCGGCAGAGTGAGGGGAGGAGCGGGGGAGGGGCAGACAGCCTGACAGCCGGGCGACGGGCGCGCGCTGGCGGCTCGGCGGGCGAGGTCGCGAGTGGGAGAGCCCCGGTCGCAGGTGGCCCCGCGGGCACCCGCAGCTCGTCGACAGAGTTAGGGAAGTGGGGGGAGGGGATAGAGCCCCGTCGGGCTCGTCGACCCGCGGCTCCTGGCGGCTCTGCGGCCGAGTTAGGGAAGGAGGGGGGGAGGGGCAGACTCCCTGACAGCCGGGCGATGCGCGCGCGCCGGCGGCTCGGCGGCACAGGTCGCGAGTGGGGGAGGCCCGGCCGGCAGGTGGACACGCGGGCACCGCCAGCTCGGCGGCAGAGTGAGGAAAGGGGGGGGAGGGGCAGACACCTAGACAGCCGGGCGACGCGCGCGCGCCGGCGGCTCGTGACCAGAGGTCGCGTGTAGGGGAGCACCGGCCGGCAGGTGGACCCGCGGGCAGCGCCAGCTCGGCGGCAGAGTGAGGGAAGGAGGGGGAGGGGCGGATTCCAAGCCAGGCGGGCGACGCGCGCGCGCTGGCGTCTCGTCACCAGAGATCGCGAGTGCGAGAGGCCCGGCCGGCAGGTGGACACGCGGGCACCGCCGGCTCGGCGGCAGAGTCAGGGAAGTGGGGGGAGGGGATAGAGCCCCGTCGGGCTCGTCGACCCGCGGCTCCTGGCGGCTCTGCGGCCGAGTTGGGGAAGGAGGGGGGAGGGGCAGACTCCCTGACAGCCGGGCGATGCGCGCGCGCCGGCGGCTCGGCGGCACAGGTCGCGAGTGGGGGAGGCCCGGCCGGCAGGTGGACACGCGGGCACCGCCAGCTCGGCGGCAGAGTGAGGAAAGGGGGGGCGGGGCAGACACCTCGACAGCCGGGCGACGCGCGCGCGCTGGCGGCTCGTCACCAGAGGTCGCGAGTGCGAGAGGCCCGGCCGGCAGGTGGACACGGGGGCACCGCCGGCTCGGCGGCAGAGTCAGGGAAGTGGGGGGAGGGGATAGAGCCCCGTCGGGCTCGTCGACCCGCGGCTCCTGGCGGCTCTGCGGCCGAGTTGGGGAAGGAGGGGGGGAGGGGCAGACTCCCTGACAGCCGGGCGATGCGCGCGCGCCGGCGCCTCGGCGGCACAGGTCGCGAGTGGGGGAGGCCCGGCCGGCAGGTGGACACGCGGGCACCGCCAGCTCGGCGGCAGAGTGAGGAAAGGGGGGGCGGGGCAGACACCTCGACAGCCGGGCGACGCGCGCGCGCTGGCGGCTCGTCACCAGAGGTCGGGAGTGCGAGAGGCCAGGCCGGCAGGTGGACACGCGGGCACCCGCAGCTCGTCGGCAGGGTTAGGGAAGGGGGGAAGGGGATAGAGCCCCGTCCGGCTGGTCGACCCGCGGGCACTGCCAGGCGGGCGACGGGCGCGCGCTGGCGGCTGGGCGGGCGCGGTCGCCAGTGGGAGAGGCCCGGCCGGCAGGTGCCCGCGGGCAACGCCAGCTGGGCGGCAGAGTGAGGGGAGGAGCGGGGGAGGGGCAGACAGCCTGACAGCCGGGCGACGGGCGCGCGCTGGCGGCTCGGCGGGCGAGGTCGCGAGTGGGAGAGCCCCGGTCGCAGGTGGCCCCGCGGGCACCCGCAGCTCGTCGACAGAGTTAGGGAAGTGGGGGGAGGGGATAGAGCCCCGTCGGGCTCGTCGACCCGCGGCTCCTGGCGGCTCTGCGGCCGAGTTAGGGAAGGAGGGGGGGAGGGGCAGACTCCCTGACAGCCGGGCGATGCGCGCGCGCCGGCGGCTCGGCGGCACAGGTCGCGAGTGGGGGAGGCCCGGCCGGCAGGTGGACACGCGGGCACCGCCAGCTCGGCGGCAGAGTGAGGAAAGGGGGGGGAGGGGCAGACACCTAGACAGCCGGGCGACGCGCGCGCGCCGGCGGCTCGTGACCAGAGGTCGCGTGTATGGGAGCACCGGCCGGCAGGTGGACCCGCGGGCAGCGCCAGCTCGGCGGCAGAGTGAGGGAAGGAGGGGGAGGGGCGGATTCCAAGCCAGGCGGGCGACGCGCGCGCGCTGGCGTCTCGTCACCAGAGATCGCGAGTGCGAGAGGCCCGGCCGGCAGGTGGACACGCGGGCACCGCCGGCTCGGCGGCAGAGTCAGGGAAGTGGGGGGAGGGGATAGAGCCCCGTCGGGCTCGTCGACCCGCGGCTCCTGGCGGCTCTGCGGCCGAGTTGGGGAAGGAGGGGGGGAGGGGCAGACTCCCTGACAGCCGGGCGATGCGCGCGCGCCGGCGGCTCGGCGGCACAGGTCGCGAGTGGGGGAGGCCCGGCCGGCAGGTGGACACGCGGGCACCGCCAGCTCGGCGGCAGAGTGAGGAAAGGGGGGGCGGGGCAGACACCTCGACAGCCGGGCGACGCGCGCGCGCTGGCGGCTCGTCACCAGAGGTCGCGAGTGCGAGAGGCCAGGCCGGCAGGTGGACACGCGGGCACCCGCAGCTCGTCGGCAGGGTTAGGGAAGGGGGGGAGGGGATAGAGCCCCGTCCGGCTGGTCGACCCGCGGGCACTGCCAGGCGGGCGACGGGCGCGCGCTGGCGGCTGGGCGGGCGAGGTCGCCAGTGGGAGAGGCCCGGCCGGCAGGTGCCCGCGGGCAACGCCAGCTGGGCGGCAGAGTGAGGGGAGGAGCGGGGGAGGGGCCGACAGCCTGACAGCCGGGCGACGGGCGCGCGCTGGCGGCTCGGCGGGCGAGGTCGCGAGTGGGAGAGCCCCGGTCGCAGGTGGCCCCGCGGGCACCCGCAGCTCGTCGACAGAGTTAGGGAAGTGGGGGGAGGGGATAGAGCCCCGTCGGGCTCGTCGACCCGCGGCTCCTGGCGGCTCTGCGGCCGAGTTAGGGAAGGAGGGGGGGAGGGGCAGACTCCCTGACAGCCGGGCGATGCGCGCGCGCCGGCGGCTCGGCGGCACAGGTCGCGAGTGGGGGAGGCCCGGCCGGCAGGTGGACACGCGGGCACCGCCAGCTCGGCGGCAGAGTGAGGAAAGGGGGGGAGGGGCAGACACCTAGACAGCCGGGCGACGCGCGCGCGCCGGCGGCTCGTGACCAGAGGTCGCGTGTAGGGGAGCAACGGCCGGCAGGTGGACCCGCGGGCAGCGCCAGCTCGGCGGCAGAGTGAGGGAAGGAGGGGGAGGGGCGGATTCCAAGCCAGGCGGGCGACGCGCGCGCGCTGGCGTCTCGTCACCAGAGATCGCGAGTGCGAGAGGCCCGGCCGGCAGGTGGACACGCGGGCACCGCCGGCTCGGCGGCAGAGTCAGGGAAGTGGGGGGAGGGGATAGAGCCCCGTCGGGCTCGTCGACCCGCGGCTCCTGGCGGCTCTGCGGCCGAGTTGGGGAAGGAGGGGGGGAGGGGCAGACTCCCTGACAGCCGGGCGATGCGCGCGCGCCGGCGGCTCGGCGGCACAGGTCGCGAGTGGGGGAGGCCCGGCCGGCAGGTGGACACGCGGGCACCCGCAGCTCGTCGGCAGGGTTAGGGAAGGGGGGGAGGGGATAGAGCCCCGTCCGGCTGGTCGACCCGCGGGCACTGCCAGGCGGGCGACGGGCGCGCGCTGGCGGCTGGGCGGGCGAGGTCGCCAGTGGGAGAGGCCCGGCCGGCAGGTGCCCGCGGGCAACGCCAGCTGGGCGGCAGAGTGAGGGGAGGAGCGGGGGAGGGGCAGACAGCCTGACAGCCGGGCGACGGGCGCGCGCTGGCGGCTCGGCGGGCGAGGTCGCGAGTGGGAGAGCCCCGGTCGCAGGTGGACCCGCGGGCACCCGCAGCTCGTCGACAGAGCTAGGGAAGTGGGGGGAGGGGATAGAGCCCCGTCGGGCTCGTCGACCCGCGGCTCCTGGCGGCTCTGCGGCCGAGTTGGGGAAGGAGGGGGGGAGGGGCAGACTCCCTGACAGCCGGGCGATGCGCGCGCGCCGGCGGCTCGGCGGCACAGGTCGCGAGTGGGGGAGGCCCGGCCGGCAGGTGGACACGCGGGCACCGCCAGCTCGGCGGCAGAGTGAGGAAAGGGGGGGCGGGGCAGACACCTCGACAGCCGGGCGATGCGCGCGCGCTGGCGGCTCGTCACCAGAGGTCGCGAGTGCGAGAGGCCCGGCCGGCAGGTGGACACGGGG
This sequence comes from Giraffa tippelskirchi, assembly GCF_054371585.1. Lineage (NCBI taxonomy): Eukaryota > Metazoa > Chordata > Mammalia > Artiodactyla > Giraffidae > Giraffa > Giraffa tippelskirchi. The sequence goes on from NC_137282.1 coordinate 70,793,750, forward strand.
GCACCGCCGGCTCGGCGGCAGAGTCAGGGAAGTGGGGGGAGGGGATAGAGCCCCGTCGGGCTCGTCGACCCGCGGCTCCTGGCGGCTCTGCGGCCGAGTTGGGGAAGGAGGGGGGGAGGGGCAGACTCCCTGACAGCCGGGCGATGCGCGCGCGCCGGCGGCTCGGCGGCACAGGTCGCGAGTGGGGGAGGCCCGGCCGGCAGGTGGACACGCGGGCACCGCCAGCTCGGCGGCAGAGTGAGGAAAGGGGGGGCGGGGCAGACACCTCGACAGCCGGGCGACGCGCGCGCGCTGGCGGCTCGTCACCAGAGGTCGCGAGTGCGAGAGGCCAGGCCGGCAGGTGGACACGCGGGCACCCGCAGCTCGTCGGCAGGGTTAGGGAAGGGGGGGAGGGGATAGAGCCCCGTCCGGCTGGTCGACCCGCGGGCACTGCCAGGCGGGCGACGGGCGCGCGCTGGCGGCTGGGCGGGCGAGGTCGCCAGTGGGAGAGGCCCGGCCGGCAGGTGCCCGCGGGCAACGCCAGCTGGGCGGCAGAGTGAGGGGAGGAGCGGGGGAGGGGCAGACAGCCTGACAGCCGGGCGACGGGCGCGCGCTGGCGGCTCGGCGGGCGAGGTCGCGAGTGGGAGAGCCCCGGTCGCAGGTGGACCCGCGGGCACCCGCAGCTCGTCGACAGAGTTAGGGAAGTGGGGGGAGGGGATAGAGCCCCGTCGGGCTCGTCGACCCGCGGCTCCTGGCGGCTCTGCGGCCGAGTTAGGGAAGGAGGGGGGGAGGGGCAGACTCCCTGACAGCCGGGCGATGCGCGCACGCCGGCGGCTCGGCGGCACAGGTCGCGAGTGGGGGAGGCCCGGCCGGCAGGTGGACACGCGGGCACCGCCAGCTCGGCGGCAGAGTGAGGAAAGGGGGGGGAGGGGCAGACACCTAGACAGCCGGGCGACGCGCGCGCGCCGGCGGCTCGTGACCAGAGGTCGCGTGTAGGGGAGCAACGGCCGGCAGGTGGACCCGCGGGCACCGCCAGCTCGGCGGCAGAGTGAGGGAAGGAGGGGGAGGGGCGGATTCCAAGCCAGGCGGGCGACGCGCGCGCGCTGGCGTCTCGTCACCAGAGATCGCGAGTGCGAGAGGCCCGGCCGGCAGGTGGACACGCGGGCACCGCCGGCTCGGCGGCAGAGTCAGGGAAGTGGGGGGAGGGGATAGAGCCCCGTCGGGCTCGTCGACCCGCGGCTCCTGGCGGCTCTGCGGCCGAGTTGGGGAAGGAGGGGGGGAGGGGCAGACTCCCTGACAGCCGGGCGATGCGCGCGCGCCGGCGGCTCGGCGGCACAGGTCGCGAGTGGGGGAGGCCCGGCCGGCAGGTGGACACGCGGGCACCGCCAGCTCGGCGGCAGAGTGAGGAAAGGGGGGGCGGGGCAGACACCTCGACAGCCGGGCGATGCGCGCGCGCTGGCGGCTCGTCACCAGAGGTCGCGAGTGCGAGAGGCCCGGCCGGCAGGTGGACACGGGGGCACCGCCGGCTCGGCGGCAGAGTCAGGGAAGTGGGGGGAGGGGATAGAGCCCCGTCGGGCTCGTCGACCCGCGGCTCCTGGCGGCTCTGCGGCCGAGTTGGGGAAGGAGGGGGGGAGGGGCAGACTCCCTGACAGCCGGGCGATGCGCGCGCGCCGGCGGCTCGGCGGCACAGGTCGCGAGTGGGGGAGGCCCGGCCGGCAGGTGGACACGCGGGCACCGCCAGCTCGGCGGCAGAGTGAGGAAAGGGGGGGCGGGGCAGACACCTCGACAGCCGGGCGACGCGCGCGCGCTGGCGGCTCGTCACCAGAGGTCGCGAGTGCGAGAGGCCAGGCCGGCAGGTGGACACGCGGGCACCCGCAGCTCGTCGGCAGGGTTAGGGAAGGGGGGGAGGGGATAGAGCGCCGTCCGGCTGGTCGACCCGCGGGCACTGCCAGGCGGGCGACGGGCGCGCGCTGGCGGCTGGGCGGGCGAGGTCGCCAGTGGGAGAGGCCCGGCCGGCAGGTGCCCGCGGGCAACGCCAGCTGGGCGGCAGAGTGAGGGGAGGAGCGGGGGAGGGGCAGACAGCCTGACAGCCGGGCGACGGGCGCGCGCTGGCGGCTCGGCGGGCGAGGTCGCGAGTGGGAGAGCCCCGGTCGCAGGTGGCCCCGCGGGCACCCGCAGCTCGTCGACAGAGTTAGGGAAGTGGGGGGAGGGGATAGAGCCCCGTCGGGCTCGTCGACCCGCGGCTCCTGGCGGCTCTGCGGCCGAGTTAGGGAAGGAGGGGGGGAGGGGCAGACTCCCTGACAGCCGGGCGATGCGCGCGCGCCGGCGGCTCGGCGGCACAGGTCGCGAGTGGGGGAGGCCCGGCCGGCAGGTGGACACGCGGGCACCGCCAGCTCGGCGGCAGAGTGAGGAAAGGGGGGGGAGGGGCAGACACCTAGACAGCCGGGCGACGCGCGCGCGCCGGCGGCTCGTGACCAGAGGTCGCGTGTAGGGGAGCAACGGCCGGCAGGTGGACCCGCGGGCACCGCCAGCTCGGCGGCAGAGTGAGGGAAGGAGGGGGAGGGGCGGATTCCAAGCCAGGCGGGCGACGCGCGCGCGCTGGCGTCTCGTCACCAGAGATCGCGAGTGCGATAGGCCCGGCCGGCAGGTGGACACGCGGGCACCGCCGGCTCGGCGGCAGAGTCAGGGAAGTGGGGGGAGGGGATAGAGCCCCGTCGGGCTCGTCGACCCGCGGCTCCTGGCGGCTCTGCGGCCGAGTTGGGGAAGGAGGGGGGGAGGGGCAGACTCCCTGACAGCCGGGCGATGCGCGCGCGCCGGCGGCTCGGCGGCACAGGTCGCGAGTGGGGGAGGCCCGGCCGGCAGGTGGACACGCGGGCACCGCCAGCTCGGCGGCAGAGTGAGGAAAGGGGGGGCGGGGCAGACACCTCGACAGCCGGGCGATGCGCGCGCGCTGGCGGCTCGTCACCAGAGGTCGCGAGTGCGAGAGGCCCGGCCGGCAGGTGGACACGGGGGCACCGCCGGCTCGGCGGCAGAGTCAGGGAAGTGGGGGGAGGGGATAGAGCCCCGTCGGGCTCGTCGACCCGCGGCTCCTGGCGGCTCTGCGGCCGAGTTGGGGAAGGAGGGGGGGAGGGGCAGACTCCCTGACAGCCGGGCGATGCGCGCGCGCCGGCGGCTCGGCGGCACAGGTCGCGAGTGGGGGAGGCCCGGCCGGCAGGTGGACACGCGGGCACCGCCAGCTCGGCGGCAGAGTGAGGAAAGGGGGGGCGGGGCAGACACCTCGACAGCCGGGCGACGCGCGCGCGCTGGCGGCTCGTCACCAGAGGTCGGGAGTGCGAGAGGCCAGGCCGGCAGGTGGACACGCGGGCACCCGCAGCTCGTCGGCAGGGTTAGGGAAGGGGGGGAGGGGATAGAGCCCCGTCCGGCTGGTCGACCCGCGGGCACTGCCAGGCGGGCGACGGGCGCGCGCTGGCGGCTGGGCGGGCGAGGTCGCCAGTGGGAGAGGCCCGGCCGGCAGGTGCCCGCGGGCAACGCCAGCTGGGCGGCAGAGTGAGGGGAGGAGCGGGGGAGGGGCAGACAGCCTGACAGCCGGGCGACGGGCGCGCGCTGGCGGCTCGGCGGGCGAGGTCGCGAGTGGGAGAGCCCCGGTCGCAGGTGGCCCCGCGGGCACCCGCAGCTCGTCGACAGAGTTAGGGAAGTGGGGGGAGGGGATAGAGCCCCGTCGGGCTCGTCGACCCGCGGCTCCTGGCGGCTCTGCGGCCGAGTTAGGGAAGGAGGGGGGGAGGGGCAGACTCCCTGACAGCCGGGCGATGCGCGCGCGCCGGCGGCTCGGCGGCACAGGTCGCGAGTGGGGGAGGCCCGGCCGGCAGGTGGACACGCGGGCACCGCCAGCTCGGCGGCAGAGTGAGGAAAGGGGGGGGAGGGGCAGACACCTAGACAGCCGGGCGACGCGCGCGCGCCGGCGGCTCGTGACCAGAGGTCGCGTGTAGGGGAGCAACGGCCGGCAGGTGGACCCGCGGGCACCGCCAGCTCGGCGGCAGAGTGAGGGAAGGAGGGGGAGGGGCGGATTCCAAGCCAGGCGGGCGACGCGCGCGCGCTGGCGTCTCGTCACCAGAGATCGCGAGTGCGAGAGGCCCGGCCGGCAGGTGGACACGCGGGCACCGCCGGCTCGGCGGCAGAGTCAGGGAAGTGGGGGGAGGGGATAGAGCCCCGTCGGGCTCGTCGACCCGCGGCTCCTGGCGGCTCTGCGGCCGAGTTGGGGAAGGAGGGGGGGAGGGGCAGACTCCCTGACAGCCGGGCGATGCGCGCGCGCCGGCGGCTCGGCGGCACAGGTCGCGAGTGGGGGAGGCCCGGCCGGCAGGTGGACACGCGGGCACCGCCAGCTCGGCGGCAGAGTGAGGAAAGGGGGGGCGGGGCAGACACCTCGACAGCCGGGCGACGCGCGCGCGCTGGCGGCTCGTCACCAGAGGTCGCGAGTGCGAGAGGCCAGGCCGGCAGGTGGACACGCGGGCACCCGCAGCTCGTCGGCAGGGTTAGGGAAGGGGGGGAGGGGATAGAGCCCCGTCCGGCTGGTCGACCCGCGGGCACTGCCAGGCGGGCGACGGGCGCGCGCTGGCGGCTGGGCGGGCGAGGTCGCCAGTGGGAGAGGCCCGGCCGGCAGGTGCCCGCGGGCAACGCCAGCTGGGCGGCAGAGTGAGGGGAGGAGCGGGGGAGGGGCAGACAGCCTGACAGCCGGGCGACGGGCGCGCGCTGGCGGCTCGGCGGGCGAGGTCGCGAGTGGGAGAGCCCCGGTCGCAGGTGGACCCGCGGGCACCCGCAGCTCGTCGACAGAGCTAGGGAAGTGGGGGGAGGGGATAGAGCCCCGTCGGGCTCGTCGACCCGCGGCTCCTGGCGGCTCTGCGGCCGAGTTAGGGAAGGAGGGGGGGAGGGGCAGACTCCCTGACAGCCGGGCGATGCGCGCGCGCCGGCGGCTCGGCGGCACAGGTCGCGAGTGGGGGAGGCCCGGCCGGCAGGTGGACACGCGGGCACCGCCAGCTCGGCGGCAGAGTGAGGAAAGGGGGGGGAGGGGCAGACACCTAGACAGCCGGGCGACGCGCGCGCGCCGGCGGCTCGTGACCAGAGGTCGCGTGTAGGGGAGCACCGGCCGGCAGGTGGACCCGCGGGCACCGCCAGCTCGGCGGCAGAGTGAGGGAAGGAGGGGGAGGGGCGGATTCCAAGCCAGGCGGGCGACGCGCGCGCCCTGGCGTCTCGTCACCAGAGATCGCGAGTGCGAGAGGCCCGGCCGGCAGGTGGACACGCGGGCACCGCCGGCTCGGCGGCAGAGTCAGGGAAGTGGGGGGAGGGGATAGAGCCCCGTCGGGCTCGTCGACCCGCGGCTCCTGGCGGCTCTGCGGCCGAGTTGGGGAAGGAGGGGGGGAGGGGCAGACTCCCTGACAGCCGGGCGATGCGCGCGCGCCGGCGGCTCGGCGGCACAGGTCGCGAGTGGGGGAGGCCCGGCCGGCAGGTGGACACGCGGGCACCGCCAGCTCGGCGGCAGAGTGAGGAAAGGGGGGGCGGGGCAGACACCTCGACAGCCGGGCGATGCGCGCGCGCTGGCGGCTCGTCACCAGAGGTCGCGAGTGCGAGAGGCCCGGCCGGCAGGTGGACACGCGGGCACCGCCAGCTCGGCGGCAGAGTGAGGAAAGGGGGGGCGGGGCAGACACCTCGACAGCCGGGCGACGCGCGCGCGCTGGCGGCTCGTCACCAGAGGTCGCGAGTGCGAGAGGCCCGGCCGGCAGGTGGACACGGGGGCACCGCCGGCTCGGCGGCAGAGTCAGGGAAGTGGGGGGAGGGGATAGAGCCCCGTCGGGCTCGTCGACCCGCGGCTCCTGGCGGCTCTGCGGCCGAGTTGGGGAAGGAGGGGGGGAGGGGCAGACTCCCTGACAGCCGGGCGATGCGCGCGCGCCGGCGGCTCGGCGGCACAGGTCGCGAGTGGGGGAGGCCCGGCCGGCAGGTGGACACGCGGGCACCGCCAGCTCGGCGGCAGAGTGAGGAAAGGGGGGGCGGGGCAGACACCTCGACAGCCGGGCGACGCGCGCGCGCTGGCGGCTCGTCACCAGAGGTCGCGAGTGCGAGAGGCCAGGCCGGCAGGTGGACACGCGGGCACCCGCAGCTCGTCGGCAGGGTTAGGGAAGGGGGGGAGGGGATAGAGCCCCGTCCGGCTGGTCGACCCGCGGGCACTGCCAGGCGGGCGACGGGCGCGCGCTGGCGGCTGGGCGGGCGAGGTCGCCAGTGGGAGAGGCCCGGCCGGCAGGTGCCCGCGGGCAACGCCAGCTGGGCGGCAGAGTGAGGGGAGGAGCGGGGGAGGGGCAGACAGCCTGACAGCCGGGCGACGGGCGCGCGCTGGCGGCTCGGCGGGCGAGGTCGCGAGTGGGAGAGCCCCGGTCGCAGGTGGCCCCGCGGGCACCCGCAGCTCGTCGACAGAGTTAGGGAAGTGGGGGGAGGGGATAGAGCCCCGTCGGGCTCGTCGACCCGCGGCTCCTGGCGGCTCTGCGGCCGAGTTAGGGAAGGAGGGGGGGAGGGGCAGACTCCCTGACAGCCGGGCGATGCGCGCGCGCCGGCGGCTCGGCGGCACAGGTCGCGAGTGGGGGAGGCCCGGCCGGCAGGTGGACACGCGGGCACCGCCAGCTCGGCGGCAGAGTGAGGAAAGGGGGGGGAGGGGCAGACACCTAGACAGCCGGGCGACGCGCGCGCGCCGGCGGCTCGTGACCAGAGGTCGCGTGTAGGGGAGCAACGGCCGGCAGGTGGACCCGCGGGCACCGCCAGCTCGGCGGCAGAGTGAGGGAAGGAGGGGGAGGGGCGGATTCCAAGCCAGGCGGGCGACGCGCGCGCGCTGGCGTCTCGTCACCAGAGATCGCGAGTGCGAGAGGCCCGGCCGGCAGGTGGACACGCGGGCACCGCCGGCTCGGCGGCAGAGTCAGGGAAGTGGGGGGAGGGGATAGAGCCCCGTCGGGCTCGTCGACCCGCGGCTCCTGGCGGCTCTGCGGCCGAGTTGGGGAAGGAGGGGGGGAGGGGCAGACTCCCTGACAGCCGGGCGATGCGCGCGCGCCGGCGGCTCGGCGGCACAGGTCGCGAGTGGGGGAGGCCCGGCCGGCAGGTGGACACGCGGGCACCGCCAGCTCGGCGGCAGAGTGAGGAAAGGGGGGGCGGGGCAGACACCTCGACAGCCGGGCGATGCGCGCGCGCTGGCGGCTCGTCACCAGAGGTCGCGAGTGCGAGAGGCCCGGCCGGCAGGTGGACACGGGGGCACCGCCGGCTCGGCGGCAGAGTCAGGGAAGTGGGGGGAGGGGATAGAGCCCCGTCGGGCTCGTCGACCCGCGGCTCCTGGCGGCTCTGCGGCCGAGTTGGGGAAGGAGGGGGGGAGGGGCAGACTCCCTGACAGCCGGGCGATGCGCGCGCGCCGGCGGCTCGGCGGCACAGGTCGCGAGTGGGGGAGGCCCGGCCGGCAGGTGGACACGCGGGCACCGCCAGCTCGGCGGCAGAGTGAGGAAAGGGGGGGCGGGGCAGACACCTCGACAGCCGGGCGACGCGCGCGCGCTGGCGGCTCGTCACCAGAGGTCGGGAGTGCGAGAGGCCAGGCCGGCAGGTGGACACGCGGGCACCCGCAGCTCGTCGGCAGGGTTAGGGAAGGGGGGGAGGGGATAGAGCCCCGTCCGGCTGGTCGACCCGCGGGCACTGCCAGGCGGGCGACGGGCGCGCGCTGGCGGCTGGGCGGGCGAGGTCGCCAGTGGGAGAGGCCCGGCCGGCAGGTGCCCGCGGGCAACGCCAGCTGGGCGGCAGAGTGAGGGGAGGAGCGGGGGAGGGGCAGACAGCCTGACAGCCGGGCGACGGGCGCGCGCTGGCGGCTCGGCGGGCGAGGTCGCGAGTGGGAGAGCCCCGGTCGCAGGTGGCCCCGCGGGCACCCGCAGCTCGTCGACAGAGTTAGGGAAGTGGGGGGAGGGGATAGAGCCCCGTCGGGCTCGTCGACCCGCGGCTCCTGGCGGCTCTGCGGCCGAGTTAGGGAAGGAGGGGGGGAGGGGCAGACTCCCTGACAGCCGGGCGATGCGCGCGCGCCGGCGGCTCGGCGGCACAGGTCGCGAGTGGGGGAGGCCCGGCCGGCAGGTGGACACGCGGGCACCGCCAGCTCGGCGGCAGAGTGAGGAAAGGGGGGGGAGGGGCAGACACCTAGACAGCCGGGCGACGCGCGCGCGCCGGCGGCTCGTGACCAGAGGTCGCGTGTAGGGGAGCAACGGCCGGCAGGTGGACCCGCGGGCACCGCCAGCTCGGCGGCAGAGTGAGGGAAGGAGGGGGAGGGGCGGATTCCAAGCCAGGCGGGCGACGCGCGCGCGCTGGCGTCTCGTCACCAGAGATCGCGAGTGCGAGAGGCCCGGCCGGCAGGTGGACACGCGGGCACCGCCGGCTCGGCGGCAGAGTCAGGGAAGTGGGGGGAGGGGATAGAGCCCCGTCGGGCTCGTCGACCCGCGGCTCCTGGCGGCTCTGCGGCCGAGTTGGGGAAGGAGGGGGGGAGGGGCAGACTCCCTGACAGCCGGGCGATGCGCGCGCGCCGGCGGCTCGGCGGCACAGGTCGCGAGTGGGGGAGGCCCGGCCGGCAGGTGGACACGCGGGCACCGCCAGCTCGGCGGCAGAGTGAGGAAAGGGGGGGCGGGGCAGACACCTCGACAGCCGGGCGATGCGCGCGCGCTGGCGGCTCGTCACCAGAGGTCGCGAGTGCGAGAGGCCCGGCCGGCAGGTGGACACGGGGGCACCGCCGGCTCGGCGGCAGAGTCAGGGAAGTGGGGGGAGGGGATAGAGCCCCGTCGGGCTCGTCGACCCGCGGCTCCTGGCGGCTCTGCGGCCGAGTTGGGGAAGGAGGGGGGGAGGGGCAGACTCCCTGACAGCCGGGCGATGCGCGCGCGCCAGCGGCTCGGCGGCACAGGTCGCGAGTGGGGGAGGCCCGGCCGGCAGGTGGACACGCGGGCACCGCCAGCTCGGCGGCAGAGTGAGGAAAGGGGGGGCGGGGCAGACACCTCGACAGCCGGGCGACGCGCGCGCGCTGGCGGCTCGTCACCAGAGGTCGGGAGTGCGAGAGGCCAGGCCGGCAGGTGGACACGCGGGCACCCGCAGCTCGTCGGCAGGGTTAGGGAAGGGGGGAGGGGATAGAGCCCCGTCCGGCTGGTCGACCCGCGGGCACTGCCAGGCGGGCGACGGGCGCGCGCTGGCGGCTGGGCGGGCGAGGTCGCCAGTGGGAGAGGCCCGGCCGGCAGGTGCCCGCGGGCAACGCCAGCTGGGCGGCAGAGTGAGGGGAGGAGCGGGGGAGGGGCAGACAGCCTGACAGCCGGGCGACGGGCGCGCGCTGGCGGCTCGGCGGGCGAGGTCGCGAGTGGGAGAGCCCCGGTCGCAGGTGGCCCCGCGGGCACCCGCAGCTCGTCGACAGAGTTAGGGAAGTGGGGGGAGGGGATAGAGCCCCGTCGGGCTCGTCGACCCGCGGCTCCTGGCGGCTCTGCGGCCGAGTTAGGGAAGGAGGGGGGGAGGGGCAGACTCCCTGACAGCCGGGCGATGCGCGCGCGCCGGCGGCTCGGCGGCACAGGTCGCGAGTGGGGGAGGCCCGGCCGGCAGGTGGACACGCGGGCACCGCCAGCTCGGCGGCAGAGTGAGGAAAGGGGGGGGAGGGGCAGACACCTAGACAGCCGGGCGACGCGCGCGCGCCGGCGGCTCGTGACCAGAGGTCGCGTGTAGGGGAGCAACGGCCGGCAGGTGGACCCGCGGGCACCGCCAGCTCGGCGGCAGAGTGAGGGAAGGAGGGGGAGGGGCGGATTCCAAGCCAGGCGGGCGACGCGCGCGCGCTGGCGTCTCGTCACCAGAGATCGCGAGTGCGAGAGGCCCGGCCGGCAGGTGGACACGCGGGCACCGCCGGCTCGGCGGCAGAGTCAGGGAAGTGGGGGGAGGGGATAGAGCCCCGTCGGGCTCGTCGACCCGCGGCTCCTGGCGGCTCTGCGGCCGAGTTGGGGAAGGAGGGGGGAGGGGCAGACTCCCTGACAGCCGGGCGATGCGCGCGCGCCGGCGGCTCGGCGGCACAGGTCGCGAGTGGGGGAGGCCCGGCCGGCAGGTGGACACGCGGGCACCGCCAGCTCGGCGGCAGAGTGAGGAAAGGGGGGGCGGGGCAGACACCTCGACAGCCGGGCGATGCGCGCGCGCTGGCGGCTCGTCACCAGAGGTCGCGAGTGCGAGAGGCCCGGCCGGCAGGTGGACACGGGGGCACCGCCGGCTCGGCGGCAGAGTCAGGGAAGTGGGGGGAGGGGATAGAGCCCCGTCGGGCTCGTCGACCCGCGGCTCCTGGCGGCTCTGCGGCCGAGTTGGGGAAGGAGGGGGGGAGGGGCAGACTCCCTGACAGCCGGGCGATGCGCGCGCGCCGGCGGCTCGGCGGCACAGGTCGCGAGTGGGGGAGGCCCGGCCGGCAGGTGGACACGCGGGCACCGCCAGCTCGGCGGCAGAGTGAGGAAAGGGGGGGCGGGGCAGACACCTCGACAGCCGGGCGACGCGCGCGCGCTGGCGGCTCGTCACCAGAGGTCGGGAGTGCGAGAGGCCAGGCCGGCAGGTGGACACGCGGGCACCCGCAGCTCGTCGGCAGGGTTAGGGAAGGGGGGGAGGGGATAGAGCCCCGTCCGGCTGGTCGACCCGCGGGCACTGCCAGGCGGGCGACGGGCGCGCGCTGGCGGCTGGGCGGGCGAGGTCGCCAGTGGGAGAGGCCCGGCCGGCAGGTGCCCGCGGGCAACGCCAGCTGGGCGGCAGAGTGAGGGGAGGAGCGGGGGAGGGGCAGACAGCCTGACAGCCGGGCGACGGGCGCGCGCTGGCGGCTCGGCGGGCGAGGTCGCGAGTGGGAGAGCCCCGGTCGCAGGTGGCCCCGCGGGCACCCGCAGCTCGTCGACAGAGTTAGGGAAGTGGGGGGAGGGGATAGAGCCCCGTCGGGCTCGTCGACCCGCGGCTCCTGGCGGCTCTGCGGCCGAGTTAGGGAAGGAGGGGGGGAGGGGCAGACTCCCTGACAGCCGGGCGATGCGCGCGCGCCGGCGGCTCGGCGGCACAGGTCGCGAGTGGGGGAGGCCCGGCCGGCAGGTGGACACGCGGGCACCGCCAGCTCGGCGGCAGAGTGAGGAAAGGGGGGGGAGGGGCAGACACCTAGACAGCCGGGCGACGCGCGCGCGCCGGCGGCTCGTGACCAGAGGTCGCGTGTAGGGGAGCAACGGCCGGCAGGTGGACCCGCGGGCACCGCCAGCTCGGCGGCAGAGTGAGGGAAGGAGGGGGAGGGGCGGATTCCAAGCCAGGCGGGCGACGCGCGCGCGCTGGCGTCTCGTCACCAGAGATCGCGAGTGCGAGAGGCCCGGCCGGCAGGTGGACACGCGGGCACCGCCGGCTCGGCGGCAGAGTCAGGGAAGTGGGGGGAGGGGATAGAGCCCCGTCGGGCTCGTCGACCCGCGGCTCCTGGCGGCTCTGCGGCCGAGTTGGGGAAGGAGGGGGGGAGGGGCAGACTCCCTGACAGCCGGGCGATGCGCGCGCGCCGGCGGCTCGGCGGCACAGGTCGCGAGTGGGGGAGGCCCGGCCGGCAGGTGGACACGCGGGCACCGCCAGCTCGGCGGCAGAGTGAGGAAAGGGGGGGCGGGGCAGACACCTCGACAGCCGGGCGACGCGCGCGCGCTGGCGGCTCGTCACCAGAGGTCGCGAGTGCGAGAGGCCAGGCCGGCAGGTGGACACGCGGGCACCCGCAGCTCGTCGGCAGGGTTAGGGAAGGGGGGGAGGGGATAGAGCCCCGTCCGGCTGGTCGACCCGCGGGCACTGCCAGGCGGGCGACGGGCGCGCGCTGGCGGCTGGGCGGGCGAGGTCGCCAGTGGGAGAGGCCCGGCCGGCAGGTGCCCGCGGGCAACGCCAGCTGGGCGGCAGAGTGAGGGGAGGAGCGGGGGAGGGGCAGACAGCCTGACAGCCGGGCGACGGGCGCGCGCTGGCGGCTCGGCGGGCGAGGTCGCGAGTGGGAGAGCCCCGGTCGCAGGTGGCCCCGCGGGCACCCGCAGCTCGTCGACAGAGTTAGGGAAGTGGGGGGAGGGGATAGAGCCCCGTCGGGCTCGTCGACCCGCGGCTCCTGGCGGCTCTGCGGCCGAGTTAGGGAAGGAGGGGGGGAGGGGCAGACTCCCTGACAGCCGGGCGATGCGCGCGCGCCGGCGGCTCGGCGGCACAGGTCGCGAGTGGGGGAGGCCCGGCCGGCAGGTGGACACGCGGGCACCGCCAGCTCGGCGGCAGAGTGAGGAAAGGGGGGGGAGGGGCAGACACCTAGACAGCCGGGCGACGCGCGCGCGCCGGCGGCTCGTGACCAGAGGTCGCGTGTAGGGGAGCAACGGCCGGCAGGTGGACCCGCGGGCACCGCCAGCTCGGCGGCAGAGTGAGGGAAGGAGGGGGAGGGGCGGATTCCAAGCCAGGCGGGCGACGCGCGCGCGCTGGCGTCTCGTCACCAGAGATCGCGAGTGCGAGAGGCCCGGCCGGCAGGTGGACACGCGGGCACCGCCGGCTCGGCGGCAGAGTCAGGGAAGTGGGGGGAGGGGATAGAGCCCCGTCGGGCTCGTCGACCCGCGGCTCCTGGCGGCTCTGCGGCCGAGTTGGGGAAGGAGGGGGGGAGGGGCAGACTCCCTGACAGCCGGGCGATGCGCGCGCGCCGGCGGCTCGGCGGCACAGGTCGCGAGTGGGGGAGGCCCGGCCGGCAGGTGGACACGCGGGCACCGCCAGCTCGGCGGCAGAGTGAGGAAAGGGGGGGCGGGGCAGACACCTCGACAGCCGGGCGATGCGCGCGCGCTGGCGGCTCGTCACCAGAGGTCGCGAGTGCGAGAGGCCCGGCCGGCAGGTGGACACGGGGGCACCGCCGGCTCGGCGGCAGAGTCAGGGAAGTGGGGGGAGGGGATAGAGCCCCGTCGGGCTCGTCGACCCGCGGCTCCTGGCGGCTCTGCGGCCGAGTTGGGGAAGGAGGGGGGGAGGGGCAGACTCCCTGACAGCCGGGCGATGCGCGCGCGCCGGCGGCTCGGCGGCACAGGTCGCGAGTGGGGGAGGCCCGGCCGGCAGGTGGACACGCGGGCACCGCCAGCTCGGCGGCAGAGTGAGGAAAGGGGGGGCGGGGCAGACACCTCGACAGCCGGGCGACGCGCGCGCGCTGGCGGCTCGTCACCAGAGGTCGGGAGTGCGAGAGGCCAGGCCGGCAGGTGGACACGCGGGCACCCGCAGCTCGTCGGCAGGGTTAGGGAAGGGGGGGAGGGGATAGAGCCCCGTCCGGCTGGTCGACCCGCGGGCACTGCCAGGCGGGCGACGGGCGCGCGCTGGCGGCTGGGCGGGCGAGGTCGCCAGTGGGAGAGGCCCGGCCGGCAGGTGCCCGCGGGCAACGCCAGCTGGGCGGCAGAGTGAGGGGAGGAGCGGGGGAGGGGCAGACAGCCTGACAGCCGGGCGACGGGCGCGCGCTGGCGGCTCGGCGGGCGAGGTCGCGAGTGGGAGAGCCCCGGTCGCAGGTGGCCCCGCGGGCACCCGCAGCTCGTCGACAGAGTTAGGGAAGTGGGGGGAGGGGATAGAGCCCCGTCGGGCTCGTCGACCCGCGGCTCCTGGCGGCTCTGCGGCCGAGTTAGGGAAGGAGGGGGGGAGGGGCAGACTCCCTGACAGCCGGGCGATGCGCGCGCGCCGGCGGCTCGGCGGCACAGGTCGCGAGTGGGGGAGGCCCGGCCGGCAGGTGGACACGCGGGCACCGCCAGCTCGGCGGCAGAGTGAGGAAAGGGGGGGGAGGGGCAGACACCTAGACAGCCGGGCGACGCGCGCGCGCCGGCGGCTCGTGACCAGAGGTCGCGTGTAGGGGAGCAACGGCCGGCAGGTGGACCCGCGGGCACCGCCAGCTCGGCGGCAGAGTGAGGGAAGGAGGGGGAGGGGCGGATTCCAAGCCAGGCGGGCGACGCGCGCGCGCTGGCGTCTCGTCACCAGAGATCGCGAGTGCGAGAGGCCCGGCCGGCAGGTGGACACGCGGGCACCGCCGGCTCGGCGGCAGAGTCAGGGAAGTGGGGGGAGGGGATAGAGCCCCGTCGGGCTCGTCGACCCGCGGCTCCTGGCGGCTCTGCGGCCGAGTTGGGGAAGGAGGGGGGGAGGGGCAGACTCCCTGACAGCCGGGCGATGCGCGCGCGCCGGCGGCTCGGCGGCACAGGTCGCGAGTGGGGGAGGCCCGGCCGGCAGGTGGACACGCGGGCACCGCCAGCTCGGCGGCAGAGTGAGGAAAGGGGGGGCGGGGCAGACACCTCGACAGCCGGGCGATGCGCGCGCGCTGGCGGCTCGTCACCAGAGGTCGCGAGTGCGAGAGGCCCGGCCGGCAGGTGGACACGGGGGCACCGCCGGCTCGGCGGCAGAGTCAGGGAAGTGGGGGGAGGGGATAGAGCCCCGTCGGGCTCGTCGACCCGCGGCTCCTGGCGGCTCTGCGGCCGAGTTGGGGAAGGAGGGGGGGAGGGGCAGACTCCCTGACAGCCGGGCGATGCGCGCGCGCCGGCGGCTCGGCGGCACAGGTCGCGAGTGGGGGAGGCCCGGCCGGCAGGTGGACACGCGGGCACCGCCAGCTCGGCGGCAGAGTGAGGAAAGGGGGGGCGGGGCAGACACCTCGACAGCCGGGCGACGCGCGCGCGCTGGCGGCTCGTCACCAGAGGTCGGGAGTGCGAGAGGCCAGGCCGGCAGGTGGACACGCGGGCACCCGCAGCTCGTCGGCAGGGTTAGGGAAGGGGGGGAGGGGATAGAGCCCCGTCCGGCTGGTCGACCCGCGGGCACTGCCAGGCGGGCGACGGGCGCGCGCTGGCGGCTGGGCGGGCGAGGTCGCCAGTGGGAGAGGCCCGGCCGGCAGGTGCCCGCGGGCAACGCCAGCTGGGCGGCAGAGTGAGGGGAGGAGCGGGGGAGGGGCAGACAGCCTGACAGCCGGGCGACGGGCGCGCGCTGGCGGCTCGGCGGGCGAGGTCGCGAGTGGGAGAGCCCCGGTCGCAGGTGGCCCCGCGGGCACCCGCAGCTCGTCGACAGAGTTAGGGAAGTGGGGGGAGGGGATAGAGCCCCGTCGGGCTCGTCGACCCGCGGCTCCTGGCGGCTCTGCGGCCGAGTTAGGGAAGGAGGGGGGGAGGGGCAGACTCCCTGACAGCCGGGCGATGCGCGCGCGCCGGCGGCTCGGCGGCACAGGTCGCGAGTGGGGGAGGCCCGGCCGGCAGGTGGACACGCGGGCACCGCCAGCTCGGCGGCAGAGTGAGGAAAGGGGGGGGAGGGGCAGACACCTAGACAGCCGGGCGACGCGCGCGCGCCGGCGGCTCGTGACCAGAGGTCGCGTGTAGGGGAGCAACGGCCGGCAGGTGGACCCGCGGGCACCGCCAGCTCGGCGGCAGAGTGAGGGAAGGAGGGGGAGGGGCGGATTCCAAGCCAGGCGGGCGACGCGCGCGCGCTGGCGTCTCGTCACCAGAGATCGCGAGTGCGAGAGGCCCGGCCGGCAGGTGGACACGCGGGCACCGCCGGCTCGGCGGCAGAGTCAGGGAAGTGGGGGGAGGGGATAGAGCCCCGTCGGGCTCGTCGACCCGCGGCTCCTGGCGGCTCTGCGGCCGAGTTGGGGAAGGAGGGGGGGAGGGGCAGACTCCCTGACAGCCGGGCGATGCGCGCGCGCCGGCGGCTCGGCGGCACAGGTCGCGAGTGGGGGAGGCCCGGCCGGCAGGTGGACACGCGGGCACCGCCAGCTCGGCGGCAGAGTGAGGAAAGGGGGGGCGGGGCAGACACCTCGACAGCCGGGCGACGCGCGCGCGCTGGCGGCTCGTCACCAGAGGTCGCGAGTGCGAGAGGCCAGGCCGGCAGGTGGACACGCGGGCACCCGCAGCTCGTCGGCAGGGTTAGGGAAGGGGGGGAGGGGATAGAGCCCCGTCCGGCTGGTCGACCCGCGGGCACTGCCAGGCGGGCGACGGGCGCGCGCTGGCGGCTGGGCGGGCGAGGTCGCCAGTGGGAGAGGCCCGGCCGGCAGGTGCCCGCGGGCAACGCCAGCTGGGCGGCAGAGTGAGGGGAGGAGCGGGGGAGGGGCAGACAGCCTGACAGCCGGGCGACGGGCGCGCGCTGGCGGCTCGGCGGGCGAGGTCGCGAGTGGGAGAGCCCCGGTCGCAGGTGGACCCGCGGGCACCCGCAGCTCGTCGACAGAGCTAGGGAAGTGGGGGGAGGGGATAGAGCCCCGTCGGGCTCGTCGACCCGCGGCTCCTGGCGGCTCTGCGGCCGAGTTAGGGAAGGAGGGGGGGAGGGGCAGACTCCCTGACAGCCGGGCGATGCGCGCGCGCCGGCGGCTCGGCGGCACAGGTCGCGAGTGGGGGAGGCCCGGCCGGCAGGTGGACACGCGGGCACCGCCAGCTCGGCGGCAGAGTGAGGAAAGGGGGGGGAGGGGCAGACACCTAGACAGCCGGGCGACGCGCGCGCGCCGGCGGCTCGTGACCAGAGGTCGCGTGTAGGGGAGCACCGGCCGGCAGGTGGACCCGCGGGCACCGCCAGCTCGGCGGCAGAGTGAGGGAAGGAGGGGGAGGGGCGGATTCCAAGCCAGGCGGGCGACGCGCGCGCCCTGGCGTCTCGTCACCAGAGATCGCGAGTGCGAGAGGCCCGGCCGGCAGGTGGACACGCGGGCACCGCCGGCTCGGCGGCAGAGTCAGGGAAGTGGGGGGAGGGGATAGAGCCCCGTCGGGCTCGTCGACCCGCGGCTCCTGGCGGCTCTGCGGCCGAGTTGGGGAAGGAGGGGGGGAGGGGCAGACTCCCTGACAGCCGGGCGATGCGCGCGCGCCGGCGGCTCGGCGGCACAGGTCGCGAGTGGGGGAGGCCCGGCCGGCAGGTGGACACGCGGGCACCGCCAGCTCGGCGGCAGAGTGAGGAAAGGGGGGGCGGGGCAGACACCTCGACAGCCGGGCGATGCGCGCGCGCTGGCGGCTCGTCACCAGAGGTCGCGAGTGCGAGAGGCCCGGCCGGCAGGTGGACACGCGGGCACCGCCAGCTCGGCGGCAGAGTGAGGAAAGGGGGGGCGGGGCAGACACCTCGACAGCAGGGCGACGCGCGCGCGCTGGCGGCTCGTCACCAGAGGTCGCGAGTGCGAGAGGCCCGGCCGGCAGGTGGACACGGGGGCACCGCCGGCTCGGCGGCAGAGTCAGGGAAGTGGGGGGAGGGGATAGAGCCCCGTCGGGCTCGTCGACCCGCGGCTCCTGGCGGCTCTGCGGCCGAGTTGGGGAAGGAGGGGGGGAGGGGCAGACTCCCTGACAGCTGGGCGATGCGCGCGCGCCGGCGGCTCGGCGGCACAGGTCGCGAGTGGGGGAGGCCCGGCCGGCAGGTGGACACGCGGGCACCGCCAGCTCGGCGGCAGAGTGAGGAAAGGGGGGGCGGGGCAGACACCTCGACAGCCGGGCGACGCGCGCGCGCTGGCGGCTCGTCACCAGAGGTCGCGAGTGCGAGAGGCCAGGCCGGCAGGTGGACACGCGGGCACCCGCAGCTCGTCGGCAGGGTTAGGGAAGGGGGGGAGGGGATAGAGCCCCGTCCGGCTGGTCGACCCGCGGGCACTGCCAGGCGGGCGACGGGCGCGCGCTGGCGGCTGGGCGGGCGAGGTCGCCAGTGGGAGAGGCCCGGCCGGCAGGTGCCCGCGGGCAACGCCAGCTGGGCGGCAGAGTGAGGGGAGGAGCGGGGGAGGGGCAGACAGCCTGACAGCCGGGCGACGGGCGCGCGCTGGCGGCTCGGCGGGCGAGGTCGCGAGTGGGAGAGCCCCGGTCGCAGGTGGCCCCGCGGGCACCCGCAGCTCGTCGACAGAGTTAGGGAAGTGGGGGGAGGGGATAGAGCCCCGTCGGGCTCGTCGACCCGCGGCTCCTGGCGGCTCTGCGGCCGAGTTAGGGAAGGAGGGGGGGAGGGGCAGACTCCCTGACAGCCGGGCGATGCGCGCGCGCCGGCGGCTCGGCGGCACAGGTCGCGAGTGGGGGAGGCCCGGCCGGCAGGTGGACACGCGGGCACCGCCAGCTCGGCGGCAGAGTGAGGAAAGGGGGGGGAGGGGCAGACACCTAGACAGCCGGGCGACGCGCGCGCGCCGGCGGCTCGTGACCAGAGGTCGCGTGTAGGGGAGCAACGGCCGGCAGGTGGACCCGCGGGCAGCGCCAGCTCGGCGGCAGAGTGAGGGAAGGAGGGGGAGGGGCGGATTCCAAGCCAGGCGGGCGACGCGCGCGCGCTGGCGTCTCGTCACCAGAGATCGCGAGTGCGAGAGGCCCGGCCGGCAGGTGGACACGCGGGCACCGCCGGCTCGGCGGCAGAGTCAGGGAAGTGGGGGGAGGGGATAGAGCCCCGTCGGGCTCGTCGACCCGCGGCTCCTGGCGGCTCTGCGGCCGAGTTGGGGAAGGAGGGGGGGAGGGGCAGACTCCCTGACAGCCGGGCGATGCGCGCGCGCCGGCGGCTCGGCGGCACAGGTCGCGAGTGGGGGAGGCCCGGCCGGCAGGTGGACACGCGGGCACCGCCAGCTCGGCGGCAGAGTGAGGAAAGGGGGGGCGGGGCAGACACCTCGACAGCCGGGCGATGCGCGCGCGCTGGCGGCTCGTCACCAGAGGTCGCGAGTGCGAGAGGCCCGGCCGGCAGGTGGACACGGGGGCACCGCCGGCTCGGCGGCAGAGTCAGGGAAGTGGGGGGAGGGGATAGAGCCCCGTCGGGCTCGTCGACCCGCGGCTCCTGGCGGCTCTGCGGCCGAGTTGGGGAAGGAGGGGGGGAGGGGCAGACTCCCTGACAGCCGGGCGATGCGCGCGCGCCGGCGGCTCGGCGGCACAGGTCGCGAGTGGGGGAGGCCCGGCCGGCAGGTGGACACGCGGGCACCGCCAGCTCGGCGGCAGAGTGAGGAAAGGGGGGGCGGGGCAGACACCTCGACAGCCGGGCGACGCGCGCGCGCTGGCGGCTCGTCACCAGAGGTCGGGAGTGCGAGAGGCCAGGCCGGCAGGTGGACACGCGGGCACCCGCAGCTCGTCGGCAGGGTTAGGGAAGGGGGGGAGGGGATAGAGCCCCGTCCGGCTGGTCGACCCGCGGGCACTGCCAGGCGGGCGACGGGCGCGCGCTGGCGGCTGGGCGGGCGAGGTCGCCAGTGGGAGAGGCCCGGCCGGCAGGTGCCCGCGGGCAACGCCAGCTGGGCGGCAGAGTGAGGGGAGGAGCGGGGGAGGGGCAGACAGCCTGACAGCCGGGCGACGGGCGCGCGCTGGCGGCTCGGCGGGCGAGGTCGCGAGTGGGAGAGCCCCGGTCGCAGGTGGCCCCGCGGGCACCCGCAGCTCGTCGACAGAGTTAGGGAAGTGGGGGGAGGGGATAGAGCCCCGTCGGGCTCGTCGACCCGCGGCTCCTGGCGGCTCTGCGGCCGAGTTAGGGAAGGAGGGGGGGAGGGGCAGACTCCCTGACAGCCGGGCGATGCGCGCGCGCCGGCGGCTCGGCGGCACAGGTCGCGAGTGGGGGAGGCCCGGCCGGCAGGTGGACACGCGGGCACCGCCAGCTCGGCGGCAGAGTGAGGAAAGGGGGGGGAGGGGCAGACACCTAGACAGCCGGGCGACGCGCGCGCGCCGGCGGCTCGTGACCAGAGGTCGCGTGTAGGGGAGCAACGGCCGGCAGGTGGACCCGCGGGCACCGCCAGCTCGGCGGCAGAGTGAGGGAAGGAGGGGGAGGGGCGGATTCCAAGCCAGGCGGGCGACGCGCGCGCGCTGGCGTCTCGTCACCAGAGATCGCGAGTGCGAGAGGCCCGGCCGGCAGGTGGACACGCGGGCACCGCCGGCTCGGCGGCAGAGTCAGGGAAGTGGGGGGAGGGGATAGAGCCCCGTCGGGCTCGTCGACCCGCGGCTCCTGGCGGCTCTGCGGCCGAGTTGGGGAAGGAGGGGGGGAGGGGCAGACTCCCTGACAGCCGGGCGATGCGCGCGCGCCGGCGGCTCGGCGGCACAGGTCGCGAGTGGGGGAGGCCCGGCCGGCAGGTGGACACGCGGGCACCGCCAGCTCGGCGGCAGAGTGAGGAAAGGGGGGGCGGGGCAGACACCTCGACAGCCGGGCGATGCGCGCGCGCTGGCGGCTCGTCACCAGAGGTCGCGAGTGCGAGAGGCCCGGCCGGCAGGTGGACACGGGGGCACCGCCGGCTCGGCGGCAGAGTCAGGGAAGTGGGGGGAGGGGATAGAGCCCCGTCGGGCTCGTCGACCCGCGGCTCCTGGCGGCTCTGCGGCCGAGTTGGGGAAGGAGGGGGGGAGGGGCAGACTCCCTGACAGCCGGGCGATGCGCGCGCGCCGGCGGCTCGGCGGCACAGGTCGCGAGTGGGGGAGGCCCGGCCGGCAGGTGGACACGCGGGCACCGCCAGCTCGGCGGCAGAGTGAGGAAAGGGGGGGCGGGGCAGACACCTCGACAGCCGGGCGACGCGCGCGCGCTGGCGGCTCGTCACCAGAGGTCGGGAGTGCGAGAGGCCAGGCCGGCAGGTGGACACGCGGGCACCCGCAGCTCGTCGGCAGGGTTAGGGAAGGGGGGGAGGGGATAGAGCCCCGTCCGGCTGGTCGACCCGCGGGCACTGCCAGGCGGGCGACGGGCGCGCGCTGGCGGCTGGGCGGGCGAGGTCGCCAGTGGGAGAGGCCCGGCCGGCAGGTGCCCGCGGGCAACGCCAGCTGGGCGGCAGAGTGAGGGGAGGAGCGGGGGAGGGGCAGACAGCCTGACAGCCGGGCGACGGGCGCGCGCTGGCGGCTCGGCGGGCGAGGTCGCGAGTGGGAGAGCCCCGGTCGCAGGTGGCCCCGCGGGCACCCGCAGCTCGTCGACAGAGCTAGGGAAGTGGGGGGAGGGGATAGAGCCCCGTCGGGCTCGTCGACCCGCGGCTCCTGGCGGCTCTGCGGCCGAGTTAGGGAAGGAGGGGGGGAGGGGCAGACTCCCTGACAGCCGGGCGATGCGCGCGCGCCGGCGGCTCGGCGGCACAGGTCGCGAGTGGGGGAGGCCCGGCCGGCAGGTGGACACGCGGGCACCGCCAGCTCGGCGGCAGAGTGAGGAAAGGGGGGGGAGGGGCAGACACCTAGACAGCCGGGCGACGCGCGCGCGCCGGCGGCTCGTGACCAGAGGTCGCGTGTAGGGGAGCACCGGCCGGCAGGTGGACCCGCGGGCAGCGCCAGCTCGGCGGCAGAGTGAGGGAAGGAGGGGGAGGGGCGGATTCCAAGCCAGGCGGGCGACGCGCGCGCGCTGGCGTCTCGTCACCAGAGATCGCGAGTGCGAGAGGCCCGGCCGGCAGGTGGACACGCGGGCACCGCCGGCTCGGCGGCAGAGTCAGGGAAGTGGGGGGAGGGGATAGAGCCCCGTCGGGCTCGTCGACCCGCGGCTCCTGGCGGCTCTGCGGCCGAGTTGGGGAAGGAGGGGGGGAGGGGCAGACTCCCTGACAGCCGGGCGATGCGCGCGCGCCGGCGGCTCGGCGGCACAGGTCGCGAGTGGGGGAGGCCCGGCCGGCAGGTGGACACGCGGGCACCGCCAGCTCGGCGGCAGAGTGAGGAAAGGGGGGGCGGGGCAGACACCTCGACAGCCGGGCGATGCGCGCGCGCTGGCGGCTCGTCACCAGAGGTCGTGAGTGCGAGAGGCCCGGCCGGCAGGTGGACACGGGGGCACCGCCGGCTCGGCGGCAGAGTCAGGGAAGTGGGGGGAGGGGATAGAGCCCCGTCGGGCTCGTCGACCCGCGGCTCCTGGCGGCTCTGCGGCCGAGTTGGGGAAGGAGGGGGGGAGGGGCAGACTCCCTGACAGCCGGGCGATGCGCGCGCGCCGGCGGCTCGGCGGCACAGGTCGCGAGTGGGGGAGGCCCGGCCGGCAGGTGGACACGCGGGCACCGCCAGCTCGGCGGCAGAGTGAGGAAAGGGGGGGCGGGGCAGACACCTCGACAGCCGGGCGACGCGCGCGCGCTGGCGGCTCGTCACCAGAGGTCGGGAGTGCGAGAGGCCAGGCCGGCAGGTGGACACGCGGGCACCCGCAGCTCGTCGGCAGGGTTAGGGAAGGGGGGGAGGGGATAGAGCCCCGTCCGGCTGGTCGACCCGCGGGCACTGCCAGGCGGGCGACGGGCGCGCGCTGGCGGCTGGGCGGGCGAGGTCGCCAGTGGGAGAGGCCCGGCCGGCAGGTGCCCGCGGGCAACGCCAGCTGGGCGGCAGAGTGAGGGGAGGAGCGGGGGAGGGGCAGACAGCCTGACAGCCGGGCGACGGGCGCGCGCTGGCGGCTCGGCGGGCGAGGTCGCGAGTGGGAGAGCCCCGGTCGCAGGTGGCCCCGCGGGCACCCGCAGCTCGTCGACAGAGCTAGGGAAGTGGGGGGAGGGGATAGAGCCCCGTCGGGCTCGTCGACCCGCGGCTCCTGGCGGCTCTGCGGCCGAGTTAGGGAAGGAGGGGGGGAGGGGCAGACTCCCTGACAGCCGGGCGATGCGCGCGCGCCGGCGGCTCGGCGGCACAGGTCGCGAGTGGGGGAGGCCCGGCCGGCAGGTGGACACGCGGGCACCGCCAGCTCGGCGGCAGAGTGAGGAAAGGGGGGGGAGGGGCAGACACCTAGACAGCCGGGCGACGCGCGCGCGCCGGCGGCTCGTGACCAGAGGTCGCGTGTAGGGGAGCACCGGCCGGCAGGTGGACCCGCGGGCACCGCCAGCTCGGCGGCAGAGTGAGGGAAGGAGGGGGAGGGGCGGATTCCAAGCCAGGCGGGCGACGCGCGCGCGCTGGCGTCTCGTCACCAGAGATCGCGAGTGCGAGAGGCCCGGCCGGCAGGTGGACACGCGGGCACCGCCGGCTCGGCGGCAGAGTCAGGGAAGTGGGGGGAGGGGATAGAGCCCCGTCGGGCTCGTCGACCCGCGGCTCCTGGCGGCTCTGCGGCCGAGTTGGGGAAGGAGGGGGGGAGGGGCAGACTCCCTGACAGCCGGGCGATGCGCGCGCGCCGGCGGCTCGGCGGCACAGGTCGCGAGTGGGGGAGGCCCGGCCGGCAGGTGGACACGCGGGCACCGCCAGCTCGGCGGCAGAGTGAGGAAAGGGGGGGCGGGGCAGACACCTCGACAGCCGGGCGACGCGCGGGCGCTGGCGGCTCGTGACCAGAGGTCGCGAGTGCGACAGGCCCGGCCGGCAGGTGGACCCGCGGGCACCGCCAGCTCGGCGGCAGAGTGAAGGAAGGAGGGGGAGGGGCGGATTCCAAGCCAGGCGGGCGACGCGCGCGCGCTGGCGTCTCGTCACCAGAGATCGCGAGTGCGAGAGGCCCGGCCGGCAGGTGGACACGCGGGCACCGCCGGCTCGGCGGCAGAGTCAGGGAAGTGGGGGGAGGGGATAGAGCCCCGTCGGGCTCGTCGACCCGCGGCTCCTGGCGGCTCTGCGGCCGAGTTGGGGAAGGAGGGGGGGAGGGGCAGACTCCCTGACAGCCGGGCGATGCGCGCGCGCCGGCGGCTCGGCGGCACAGGTCGCGAGTGGGGGAGGCCCGGCCGGCAGGTGGACACGCGGGCACCGCCAGCTCGGCGGCAGAGTGAGGAAAGGGGGGGCGGGGCAGACACCTCGACAGCCGGGCGATGCGCGCGCGCTGGCGGCTCGTCACCAGAGGTCGCGAGTGCGAGAGGCCCGGCCGGCAGGTGGACACGGGGGCACCGCCGGCTCGGCGGCAGAGTCAGGGAAGTGGGGGGAGGGGATAGAGCCCCGTCGGGCTCGTCGACCCGCGGCTCCTGGCGGCTCTGCGGCCGAGTTGGGGAAGGAGGGGGGGAGGGGCAGACTCCCTGACAGCCGGGCGATGCGCGCGCGCCGGCGGCTCGGCGGCACAGGTCGCGAGTGGGGGAGGCCCGGCCGGCAGGTGGACACGCGGGCACCGCCAGCTCGGCGGCAGAGTGAGGAAAGGGGGGGCGGGGCAGACACCTCGACAGCCGGGCGACGCGCGCGCGCTGGCGGCTCGTCACCAGAGGTCGCGAGTGCGAGAGGCCAGGCCGGCAGGTGGACACGCGGGCACCCGCAGCTCGTCGGCAGGGTTAGGGAAGGGGGGGAGGGGATAGAGCCCCGTCCGGCTGGTCGACCCGCGGGCACTGCCAGGCCGGCGACGGGCGCGCGCTGGCGGCTGGGCGGGCGAGGTCGCCAGTGGGAGAGGCCCGGCCGGCAGGTGCCCGCGGGCAACGCCAGCTGGGCGGCAGAGTGAGGGGAGGAGCGGGGGAGGGGCAGACAGCCTGACAGCCGGGCGACGGGCGCGCGCTGGCGGCTCGGCGGGCGAGGTCGCGAGTGGGAGAGCCCCGGTCGCAGGTGGACCCGCGGGCACCCGCAGCTCGTCGACAGAGCTAGGGAAGTGGGGGGAGGGGATAGAGCCCCGTCGGGCTCGTCGACCCGCGGCTCCTGGCGGCTCTGCGGCCGAGTTAGGGAAGGAGGGGGGGAGGGGCAGACTCCCTGACAGCCGGGCGATGCGCGCGCGCCGGCGGCTCGGCGGCACAGGTCGCGAGTGGGGGAGGCCCGGCCGGCAGGTGGACACGCGGGCACCGCCAGCTCGGCGGCAGAGTGAGGAAAGGGGGGGGAGGGGCAGACACCTAGACAGCCGGGCGACGCGCGCGCGCCGGCGGCTCGTGACCAGAGGTCGCGTGTATGGGAGCACCGGCCGGCAGGTGGACCCGCGGGCAGCGCCAGCTCGGCGGCAGAGTGAGGGAAGGAGGGGGAGGGGCGGATTCCAAGCCAGGCGGGCGACGCGCGCGCGCTGGCGTCTCGTCACCAGAGATCGCGAGTGCGAGAGGCCCGGCCGGCAGGTGGACACGCGGGCACCGCCGGCTCGGCGGCAGAGTCAGGGAAGTGGGGGGAGGGGATAGAGCCCCGTCGGGCTCGTCGACCCGCGGCTCCTGGCGGCTCTGCGGCCGAGTTGGGGAAGGAGGGGGGGAGGGGCAGACTCCCTGACAGCCGGGCGATGCGCGCGCGCCGGCGGCTCGGCGGCACAGGTCGCGAGTGGGGGAGGCCCGGCCGGCAGGTGGACACGCGGGCACCGCCAGCTCGGCGGCAGAGTGAGGAAAGGGGGGGCGGGGCAGACACCTCGACAGCCGGGCGATGCGCGCGCGCTGGCGGCTCGTCACCAGAGGTCGCGAGTGCGAGAGGCCCGGCCGGCAGGTGGACACGGGGGCACCGCCAGCTCGGCGGCAGAGTGAGGAAAGGGGGGGCGGGGCAGACACCTCGACAGCCGGGCGACGCGCGCGCGCTGGCGGCTCGTCACCAGAGGTCGCGAGTGCGAGAGGCCAGGCCGGCAGGTGGACACGCGGGCACCCGCAGCTCGTCGGCAGGGTTAGGGAAGGGGGGGAGGGGATAGAGCCCCGTCCGGCTGGTCGACCCGCGGGCACTGCCAGGCGGGCGACGGGCGCGCGCTGGCGGCTGGGCGGGCGAGGTCGCCAGTGGGAGAGGCCCGGCCGGCAGGTGCCCGCGGGCAACGCCAGCTGGGCGGCAGAGTGAGGGGAGGAGCGGGGGAGGGGCAGACAGCCTGACAGCCGGGCGACGGGCGCGCGCTGGCGGCTCGGCGGGCGAGGTCGCGAGTGGGAGAGCCCCGGTCGCAGGTGGCCCCGCGGGCACCCGCAGCTCGTCGACAGAGTTAGGGAAGTGGGGGGAGGGGATAGAGCCCCGTCGGGCTCGTCGACCCGCGGCTCCTGGCGGCTCTGCGGCCGAGTTAGGGAAGGAGGGGGGGAGGGGCAGACTCCCTGACAGCCGGGCGATGCGCGCGCGCCGGCGGCTCGGCGGCACAGGTCGCGAGTGGGGGAGGCCCGGCCGGCAGGTGGACACGCGGGCACCGCCAGCTCGGCGGCAGAGTGAGGAAAGGGGGGGGAGGGGCAGACACCTAGACAGCCGGGCGACGCGCGCGCGCCGGCGGCTCGTGACCAGAGGTCGCGTGTAGGGGAGCAACGGCCGGCAGGTGGACCCGCGGGCACCGCCAGCTCGGCGGCAGAGTGAGGGAAGGAGGGGGAGGGGCGGATTCCAAGCCAGGCGGGCGACGCGCGCGCGCTGGCGTCTCGTCACCAGAGATCGCGAGTGCGAGAGGCCCGGCCGGCAGGTGGACACGCGGGCACCGCCGGCTCGGCGGCAGAGTCAGGGAAGTGGGGGGAGGGGATAGAGCCCCGTCGGGCTCGTCGACCCGCGGCTCCTGGCGGCTCTGCGGCCGAGTTGGGGAAGGAGGGGGGGAGGGGCAGACTCCCTGACAGCCGGGCGATGCGCGCGCGCCGGCGGCTCGGCGGCACAGGTCGCGAGTGGGGGAGGCCCGGCCGGCATGTGGACACGCGGGCACCGCCAGCTCGGCGGCAGAGTGAGGAAAGGGGGGGCGGGGCAGACACCTCGACAGCCGGGCGATGCGCGCGCGCTGGCGGCTCGTCACCAGAGGTCGCGAGTGCGAGAGGCCCGGCCGGCAGGTGGACACGGGGGCACCGCCGGCTCGGCGGCAGAGTCAGGGAAGTGTGGGGAGGGGATAGAGCCCCGTCGGGCTCGTCGACCCGCGGCTCCTGGCGGCTCTGCGGCCGAGTTGGGGAAGGAGGGGGGGAGGGGCAGACTCCCTGACAGCCGGGCGATGCGCGCGCGCCGGCGGCTCGGCGGCACAGGTCGCGAGTGGGGGAGGCCCGGCCGGCAGGTGGACACGCGGGCACCGCCAGCTCGGCGGCAGAGTGAGGAAAGGGGGGGCGGGGCAGACACCTCGACAGCCGGGCGACGCGCGCGCGCTGGCGGCTCGTGACCAGAGGTCGCGAGTGCGACAGGCCCGGCCGGCAGGTGGACCCGCGGGCACCGCCAGCTCGGCGGCAGAGTGAAGGAAGGAGGGGGAGGGGCGGATTCCAAGCCAGGCGGGCGACGCGCGCGCGCTGGCGTCTCGTCACCAGAGATCGCGAGTGCGAGAGGCCCGGCCGGCAGGTGGACACGCGGGCACCGCCGGCTCGGCGGCAGAGTCAGGGAAGTGGGGGGAGGGGATAGAGCCCCGTCGGGCTCGTCGACCCGCGGCTCCTGGCGGCTCTGCGGCCGAGTTAGGGAAGGAGGGGGGGAGGGGCAGACTCCCTGACAGCCGGGCGATGCACGCGCGCCGGCGGCTCGGCGGCACAGGTCGCGAGTGGGGGAGGCCCGGCCGGCAGGTGGACACGCGGGCACCGCCAGCTCGGCGGCAGAGTGAGGAAAGGGGGGGCGGGGCAGACACCTCGACAGCCGGGCGACGCGCGCGCGCTGGCGGCTCGTCACCAGAGGTCGCGAGTGCGAGAGGCCCGGCCGGCAGGTGGACACGCGGGCACCGCCAGCTCGGCGGCAGAGTCAGGGAAGTGGGGGGAGGGGATAGAGCCCCGTCGGGCTCGTCGACCCGCGGCTCCTGGCGGCTCTGCGGCCGAGTTAGGGAAGGAGGGGGGGAGGGGCAGACTCCCTGACAGCCGGGCGATGCGCGCGCGCCGGCGGCTCGGCGGCACAGGTCGCGAGTGGGGGAGGCCCGGCCGGCAGGTGGACACGCGGGCACCGCCAGCTCGGCGGCAGAGTGAGGAAAGGGGGGGCGGGGCAGACACCTCGACAGCCGGGCGACGCGCGCGCGCTGGCGGCTCGTCACCAGAGGTCGCGAGTGCGAGAGGCCAGGCCGGCAGGTGGACACGCGGGCACCCGCAGCTCGTCGGCAGGGTTAGGGAAGGGGGGGAGGGGATAGAGCCCCTTCCGGCTGGTCGACCCGCGGGCACTGCCAGGCGGGCGACGGGCGCGCGCTGGCGGCTGGGCGGGCGAGGTCGCCAGTGGGAGAGGCCCGGCCGGCAGGTGCCCGCGGGCAACGCCAGCTGGGCGGCAGAGTGAGGGGAGGAGCGGGGGAGGGGCAGACAGCCTGACAGCCGGGCGACGGGCGCGCGCTGGCGGCTCGGCGGGCGAGGTCGCGAGTGGGAGAGCCCCGGTCGCAGGTGGACCCGCGGGCACCCGCAGCTCGTCGACAGAGCTAGGGAAGTGGGGGGAGGGGATAGAGCCCCGTCGGGCTCGTCGACCCGCGGCTCCTGGCGGCTCTGCGGCCGAGTTAGGGAAGGAGGGGGGGAGGGGCAGACTCCCTGACAGCCGGGCGATGCGCGCGCGCCGGCGGCTCGGCGGCACAGGTCGCGAGTGGGGGAGGCCCGGCCGGCAGGTGGACACGCGGGCCCCGCCAGCTCGGCGGCAGAGTGAGGAAAGGGGGGGGAGGGGCAGACACCTAGACAGCCGGGCGACGCGCGCGCGCCGGCGGCTCGTGACCAGAGGTCGCGTGTATGGGAGCACCGGCCGGCAGGTGGACCCGCGGGCAGCGCCAGCTCGGCGGCAGAGTGAGGGAAGGAGGGGGAGGGGCGGATTCCAAGCCAGGCGGGCGACGCGAGCGCGCTGGCGTCTCGTCACCAGAGATCGCGAGTGCGAGAGGCCCGGCCGGCAGGTGGACACGCGGGCACCGCCGGCTCGGCGGCAGAGTCAGGGAAGTGGGGGGAGGGGATAGAGCCCCGTCGGGCTCGTCGACCCGCGGCTCCTGGCGGCTCTGCGGCCGAGTTGGGGAAGGAGGGGGGGAGGGGCAGACTCCCTGACAGCCGGGCGATGCGCGCGCGCCGGCGGCTCGGCGGCACAGGTCGCGAGTGGGGGAGGCCCGGCCGGCAGGTGGACACGCGGGCACCGCCAGCTCGGCGGCAGAGTGAGGAAAGGGGGGGCGGGGCAGACACCTCGACAGCCGGGCGATGCGCGCGCGCTGGCGGCTAGTCACCAGAGGTCGCGAGTGCGAGAGGCCCGGCCGGCAGGTGGACACGGGGGCACCGCCAGCTCGGCGGCAGAGTGAGGAAAGGGGGGGCGGGGCAGACACCTCGACAGCCGGGCGACGCGCGCGCGCTGGCGGCTCGTCACCAGAGGTCGCGAGTGCGAGAGGCCAGGCCGGCAGGTGGACACGCGGGCACCCGCAGCTCGTCGGCAGGGTTAGGGAAGGGGGGGAGGGGATAGAGCCCCGTCCGGCTGGTCGACCCGCGGGCACTGCCAGGCGGGCGACGGGCGCGCGCTGGCGGCTGGGCGGGCGAGGTCGCCAGTGGGAGAGGCCCGGCCGGCAGGTGCCCGCGGGCAACGCCACCTGGGCGGCAGAGTGAGGGGAGGAGCGGGGGAGGGGCAGACAGCCTGACAGCCGGGCGACGGGCGCGCGCTGGCGGCTCGGCGGGCGAGGTCGCGAGTGGGAGAGCCCCGGTCGCAGGTGGCCCCGCGGGCACCCGCAGCTCGTCGACAGAGTTAGGGAAGTGGGGGGAGGGGATAGAGCCCCGTCGGGCTCGTCGACCCGCGGCTCCTGGCGGCTCTGCGGCCGAGTTAGGGAAGGAGGGGGGGAGGGGCAGACTCCCTGACAGCCGGGCGATGCGCGCGCGCCGGCGGCTCGGCGGCACAGGTCGCGAGTGGGGGAGGCCCGGCCGGCAGGTGGACACGCGGGCACCGCCAGCTCGGCGGCAGAGTGAGGAAAGGGGGGGGAGGGGCAGACACCTAGACAGCCGGGCGACGCGCGCGCGCCGGCGGCTCGTGACCAGAGGTCGCGTGTAGGGGAGCACCGGCCGGCAGGTGGACCCGCGGGCACCGCCAGCTCGGCGGCAGAGTGAGGGAAGGAGGGGGAGGGGCGGATTCCAAGCCAGGCGGGCGACGCGCGCGCGCTGGCGTCTCGTCACCAGAGATCGCGAGTGCGAGAGGCCCGGCCGGCAGGTGGACACGCGGGCACCGCCGGCTCGGCGGCAGAGTCAGGGAAGTGGGGGGAGGGGATAGAGCCCCGTCGGGCTCGTCGACCCGCGGCTCCTGGCGGCTCTGCGGCCGAGTTGGGGAAGGAGGGGGGGAGGGGCAGACTCCCTGACAGCCGGGCGATGCGCGCGCGCCGGCGGCTCGGCGGCACAGGTCGCGAGTGGGGGAGGCCCGGCCGGCAGGTGGACACGCGGGCACCGCCAGCTCGGCGGCAGAGTGAGGAAAGGGGGGGCGGGGCAGACACCTCGACAGCCGGGCGATGCGCGCGCGCTGGCGGCTCGTCACCAGAGGTCGCGAGTGCGAGAGGCCCGGCCGGCAGGTGGACACGGGGGCACCGCCGGCTCGGCGGCAGAGTCAGGGAAGTGTGGGGAGGGGATAGAGCCCCGTCGGGCTCGTCGACCCGCGGCTCCTGGCGGCTCTGCGGCCGAGTTGGGGAAGGAGGGGGGGAGGGGCAGACTCCCTGACAGCCGGGCGATGCGCGCGCGCCGGCGGCTCGGCGGCACAGGTCGCGAGTGGGGGAGGCCCGGCCGGCAGGTGGACACGCGGGCACCGCCAGCTCGGCGGCAGAGTGAGGAAAGGGGGGGCGGGGCAGACACCTCGACAGCCGGGCGACGCGCGCGCGCTGGCGGCTCGTGACCAGAGGTCGCGAGTGCGACAGGCCCGGCCGGCAGGTGGACCCGCGGGCACCGCCAGCTCGGCGGCAGAGTGAAGGAAGGAGGGGGAGGGGCGGATTCCAAGCCAGGCGGGCGACGCGCGCGCGCTGGCGTCTCGTCACCAGAGATCGCGAGTGCGAGAGGCCCGGCCGGCAGGTGGACACGCGGGCACCGCCGGCTCGGCGGCAGAGTCAGGGAAGTGGGGGGAGGGGATAGAGCCCCGTCGGGCTCGTCGACCCGCGGCTCCTGGCGGCTCTGCGGCCAAGTTAGGGAAGGAGGGGGGGAGGGGCAGACTCCCTGACAGCCGGGCGATGCGCGCGCGCCGGCGGCTCGGCGGCACAGGTCGCGAGTGGGGGAGGCCCGGCCGGCAGGTGGACACGCGGGCACCGCCAGCTCGGCGGCAGAGTGAGGAAAGGGGGGGCGGGGCAGACACCTCGACAGCCGGGCGACGCGCGCGCGCTGGCGGCTCGTCACCAGAGGTCGCGAGTGCGAGAGGCCCGGCCGGCAGGTGGACACGCGGGCACCGCCAGCTCGGCGGCAGAGTCAGGGAAGTGGGGGGAGGGGATAGAGCCCCGTCGGGCTCGTCGACCCGCGGCTCCTGGCGGCTCTGCGGCCGAGTTAGGGAAGGAGGGGGGGAGGGGCAGACTCCCTGACAGCCGGGCGATGCGCGCGCGCCGGCGGCTCGGCGGCACAGGTCGCGAGTGGGGGAGGCCCGGCCGGCAGGTGGACACGCGGGCACCGCCAGCTCGGCGGCAGAGTGAGGAAAGGGGGGGCGGGGCAGACACCTCGACAGCCGGGCGACGCGCGCGCGCTGGCGGCTCGTCACCAGAGGTCGCGAGTGCGAGAGGCCAGGCCGGCAGGTGGACACGCGGGCACCCGCAGCTCGTCGGCAGGGTTAGGGAAGGGGGGGAGGGGATAGAGCCCCGTCCGGCTGGTCGACCCGCGGGCACTGCCAGGCGGGCGACGGGCGCGCGCTGGCGGCTGGGCGGGCGAGGTCGCCAGTGGGAGAGGCCCGGCCGGCAGGTGCCCGCGGGCAACGCCAGCTGGGCGGCAGAGTGAGGGGAGGAGCGGGGGAGGGGCAGACAGCCTGACAGCCGGGCGACGGGCGCGCGCTGGCGGCTAGGCGGGCGAGGTCGCGAGTGGGAGAGCCCCGGTCGCAGGTGGACCCGCGGGCACCCGCAGCTCGTCGACAGAGCTAGGGAAGTGGGGGGAGGGGATAGAGCCCCGTCGGGCTCGTCGACCCGCGGCTCCTGGCGGCTCTGCGGCCGAGTTAGGGAAGGAGGGGGGGAGGGGCAGACTCCCTGACAGCCGGGCGATGCGCGCGCGCCGGCGGCTCGGCGGCACAGGTCGCGAGTGGGGGAGGCCCGGCCGGCAGGTGGACACGCGGGCACCGCCAGCTCGGCGGCAGAGTGAGGAAAGGGGGGGAGGGGCAGACACCTAGACAGCCGGGCGACGCGCGCGCGCCGGCGGCTCGTGACCAGAGGTCGCGTGTAGGGGAGCACCGGCCGGCAGGTGGACCCGCGGGCAGCGCCAGCTCGGCGGCAGAGTGAGGGAAGGAGGGGGAGGGGCGGATTCCAAGCCAGGCGGGCGACGCGCGCGCGCTGGCGTCTCGTCACCAGAGATCGCGAGTGCGAGAGGCCCGGCCGGCAGGTGGACACGCGGGCACCGCCGGCTCGGCAGCAGAGTCAGGGAAGTGGGGGGAGGGGATAGAGCCCCGTCGGGCTCGTCGACCCGCGGCTCCTGGCGGCTCTGCGGCCGAGTTGGGGAAGGAGGGGGGGAGGGGCAGACTCCCTGACAGCCGGGCGATGCGCGCGCGCCGGCGGCTCGGCGGCACAGGTCGCGAGTGGGGGAGGCCCGGCCGGCAGGTGGACACGCGGGCACCGCCAGCTCGGCGGCAGAGTGAGGAAAGGGGGGGCGGGGCAGACACCTCGACAGCCGGGCGACGCGCGCGCGCTGGCGGCTCGTCACCAGAGGTCGCGAGTGCGAGAGGCCAGGCCGGCAGGTGGACACGCGGGCACCCGCAGCTCGTCGGCAGGGTTAGGGAAGGGGGGGAGGGGATAGAGCCCCGTCCGGCTGGTCGACCCGCGGGCACTGCCAGGCGGGCGACGGGCGCGCGCTGGCGGCTGGGCGGGCGAGGTCGCCAGTGGGAGAGGCCCGGCCGGCAGGTGCCCGCGGGCAACGCCAGCTGGGCGGCAGAGTGAGGGGAGGAGCGGGGGAGGGGCAGACAGCCTGACAGCCGGGCGACGGGCGCGCGCTGGCGGCTCGGCGGGCGAGGTCGCGAGTGGGAGAGCCCCGGTCGCAGGTGGACCCGCGGGCACCCGCAGCTCGTCGACAGAGCTAGGGAAGTGGGGGGAGGGGATAGAGCCCCGTCGGGCTCGTCGACCCGCGGCTCCTGGCGGCTCTGCGGCCGAGTTAGGGAAGGAGGGGGGGAGGGGCAGACTCCCTGACAGCCGGGCGATGCGCGCGCGCCGGCGGCTCGGCGGCACAGGTCGCGAGTGGGGGAGGCCCGGCCGGCAGGTGGACACACGGGCACCGCCAGCTCGGCGGCAGAGTGAGGAAAGGGGGGGGAGGGGCAGACACCTAGACAGCCGGGCGACGCGCGCGCGCCGGCGGCTCGTGACCAGAGGTCGCGTGTAGGGGAGCACCGGCCGGCAGGTGGACCCGCGGGCACCGCCAGCTCGGCGGCAGAGTGAGGGAAGGAGGGGGAGGGGCGGATTCCAAGCCAGGCGGGCGACGCGCGCGCGCTGGCGTCTCGTCACCAGAGATCGCGAGTGCGAGAGGCCCGGCCGGCAGGTGGACACGCGGGCACCGCCGGCTCGGCGGCAGAGTCAGGGAAGTGGGGGGAGGGGATAGAGCCCCGTCGGGCTCGTCGACCCGCGGCTCCTGGCGGCTCTGCGGCCGAGTTGGGGAAGGAGGGTGGGAGGGGCAGACTCCCTGACAGCCGGGCGATGCGCGCGCGCCGGCGGCTCGGCGGCACAGGTCGCGAGTGGGGGAGGCCCGGCCGGCAGGTGGACACGCGGGCACCGCCAGCTCGGCGGCAGAGTGAGGAAAGGGGGGGCGGGGCAGACACCTCGACAGCCGGGCGACGCGCGGGCGCTGGCGGCTCGTGACCAGAGGTCGCGAGTGCGACAGGCCCGGCCGGCAGGTGGACCCGCGGGCACCGCCAGCTCGGCGGCAGAGTGAAGGAAGGAGGGGGAGGGGCGGATTCCAAGCCAGGCGGGCGACGCGCGCGCGCTGGCGTCTCGTCACCAGAGATCGCGAGTGCGAGAGGCCCGGCCGGCAGGTGGACACGCGGGCACCGCCGGCTCGGCGGCAGAGTCAGGGAAGTGGGGGGAGGGGATAGAGCCCCGTCGGGCTCGTCGACCCGCGGCTCCTGGCGGCTCTGCGGCCGAGTTAGGGAAGGAGGGGGGGAGGGGCAGACTCCCTGACAGCCGGGCGATGCGCGCGCGCCGGCGGCTCGGCGGCACAGGTCGCGAGTGGGGGAGGCCCGGCCGGCAGGTGGACACGCGGGCACCGCCAGCTCGGCGGCAGAGTGAGGAAAGGGGGGGCGGGGCAGACACCTCGACAGCCGGGCGACGCGCGCGCGCTGGCGGCTCGTCACCAGAGGTCGCGAGTGCGAGAGGCCCGGCCGGCAGGTGGACACGCGGGCACCGCCAGCTCGGCGGCAGAGTCAGGGAAGTGGGGGGAGGGGATAGAGCCCCGTCGGGCTCGTCGACCCGCGGCTCCTGGCGGCTCTGCGGCCGAGTTAGGGAAGGAGGGGGGGAGGGGCAGACTCCCTGACAGCCGGGCGATGCGCGCGCGCCGGCGGCTCGGCGGCACAGGTCGCGAGTGGGGGAGGCCCGGCCGGCAGGTGGACACGCGGGCACCGCCAGCTCGGCGGCAGAGTGAGGAAAGGGGGGGCGGGGCAGACACCTCGACAGCCGGGCGACGCGCGCGCGCTGGCGGCTCGTCACCAGAGGTCGCGAGTGCGAGAGGCCAGGCCGGCAGGTGGACACGCGGGCACCCGCAGCTCGTCGGCAGGGTTAGGGAAGGGGGGGAGGGGATAGAGCCCCGTCCGGCTGGTCGACCCGCGGGCACTGCCAGGCCGGCGACGGGCGCGCGCTGGCGGCTGGGCGGGCGAGGTCGCCAGTGGGAGAGGCCCGGCCGGCAGGTGCCCGCGGGCAACGCCAGCTGGGCGGCAGAGTGAGGGGAGGAGCGGGGGAGGGGCAGACAGCCTGACAGCCGGGCGACGGGCGCGCGCTGGCGGCTCGGCGGGCGAGGTCGCGAGTGGGAGAGCCCCGGTCGCAGGTGGACCCGCGGGCACCCGCAGCTCGTCGACAGAGCTAGGGAAGTGGGGGGAGGGGATAGAGCCCCGTCGGGCTCGTCGACCCGCGGCTCCTGGCGGCTCTGCGGCCGAGTTGGGGAAGGAGGGGGGGAGGGGCAGACTCCCTGACAGCCGGGCGATGCGCGCGCGCCGGCGGCTCGGCGGCACAGGTCGCGAGTGGGGGAGGCCCGGCCGGCAGGTGGACACGCGGGCACCGCCAGCTCGGCGGCAGAGTGAGGAAAGGGGGGGCGGGGCAGACACCTCGACAGCCGGGCGATGCGCGCGCGCTGGCGGCTCGTCACCAGAGGTCGCGAGTGCGAGAGGCCCGGCCGGCAGGTGGACACGGGGGCACCGCCGGCTCGGCGGCAGAGTCAGGGAAGTGGGGGGAGGGGATAGATCCGCGTCGGGCTCGTCGACCCGCGGCTCCTGGCGGCTCTGCGGCCGAGTTAGGGAAGGAGGGGGGGAGGGGCAGACTCCCTGACAGCCGGGCGATGCGCGCGCGCCGGCGGCTCGGCGGCACAGGTCGCGAGTGGGGGAGGCCCGGCCGGCAGGTGGACACGCGGGCACCGCCAGCTCGGCGGCAGAGTGAGGAAAGGGGGGGGAGGGGCAGACACCTAGACAGCCGGGCGACGCGCGCGCGCCGGCGGCTCGTGACCAGAGGTCGCGTGTATGGGAGCACCGGCCGGCAGGTGGACCCGCGGGCAGCGCCAGCTCGGCGGCAGAGTGAGGGAAGGAGGGGGAGGGGCGGATTCCAAGCCAGGCGGGCGACGCGCGCGCGCTGGCGTCTCGTCACCAGAGATCGCGAGTGCGAGAGGCCCGGCCGGCAGGTGGACACGCGGGCACCGCCGGCTCGGCGGCAGAGTCAGGGAAGTGGGGGGAGGGGATAGAGCCCCGTCGGGCTCGTCGACCCGCGGCTCCTGGCGGCTCTGCGGCCGAGTTGGGGAAGGAGGGGGGGAGGGGCAGACTCCCTGACAGCCGGGCGATGCGCGCGCGCCGGCGGCTCGGCGGCACAGGTCGCGAGTGGGGGAGGCCCGGCCGGCAGGTGGACACGCGGGCACCGCCAGCTCGGCGGCAGAGTGAGGAAAGGGGGGGCGGGGCAGACACCTCGACAGCCGGGCGATGCGCGCGCGCTGGCGGCTCGTCACCAGAGGTCGCGAGTGCGAGAGGCCCGGCCGGCAGGTGGACACGGGGGCACCGCCAGCTCGGCGGCAGAGTGAGGAAAGGGGGGGCGGGGCAGACACCTCGACAGCCGGGCGACGCGCGCGCGCTGGCGGCTCGTCACCAGAGGTCGCGAGTGCGAGAGGCCAGGCCGGCAGGTGGACACGCGGGCACCCGCAGCTCGTCGGCAGGGTTAGGGAAGGGGGGGAGGGGATAGAGCCCCGTCCGGCTGGTCGACCCGCGGGCACTGCCAGGCGGGCGACGGGCGCGCGCTGGCGGCTGGGCGGGCGAGGTCGCCAGTGGGAGAGGCCCGGCCGGCAGGTGCCCGCGGGCAACGCCAGCTGGGCGGCAGAGTGAGGGGAGGAGCGGGGGAGGGGCAGACAGCCTGACAGCCGGGCGACGGGCGCGCGCTGGCGGCTCGGCGGGCGAGGTCGCGAGTGGGAGAGCCCCGGTCGCAGGTGGCCCCGCGGGCACCCGCAGCTCGTCGACAGAGTTAGGGAAGTGGGGGGAGGGGATAGAGCCCCGTCGGGCTCGTCGACCCGCGGCTCCTGGCAGCTCTGCGGCCGAGTTAGGGAAGGAGGGGGGGAGGGGCAGACTCCCTGACAGCCGGGCGATGCGCGCGCGCCGGCGGCTCGGCGGCACAGGTCGCGAGTGGGGGAGGCCCGGCCGGCAGGTGGACTCGCGGGCACCGCCAGCTCGGCGGCAGAGTGAGGAAAGGGGGGGGAGGGGCAGACACCTAGACAGCCGGGCGACGCGCGCGCGCCGGCGGCTCGTGACCAGAGGTCGCGTGTAGGGGAGCAACGGCCGGCAGGTGGACCCGCGGGCACCGCCAGCTCGGCGGCAGAGTGAGGGAAGGAGGGGGAGGGGCGGATTCCAAGCCAGGCGGGCGACGCGCGCGCGCTGGCGTCTCGTCACCAGAGATCGCGAGTGCGAGAGGCCCGGCCGGCAGGTGGACACGCGGGCACCGCCGGCTCGGCGGCAGAGTCAGGGAAGTGGGGGGAGGGGATAGAGCCCCGTCGGGCTCGTCGACCCGCGGCTCCTGGCGGCTCTGCGGCCGAGTTGGGGAAGGAGGGGGGGAGGGGCAGACTCCCTGACAGCCGGGCGATGCGCGCGCGCCGGCGGCTCGGCGGCACAGGTCGCGAGTGGGGGAGGCCCGGCCGGCATGTGGACACGCGGGCACCGCCAGCTCGGCGGCAGAGTGAGGAAAGGGGGGGCGGGGCAGACACCTCGACAGCCGGGCGATGCGCGCGCGCTGGCGGCTCGTCACCAGAGGTCGCGAGTGCGAGAGGCCCGGCCGGCAGGTGGACACGGGGGCACCGCCGGCTCGGCGGCAGAGTCAGGGAAGTGTGGGGAGGGGATAGAGCCCCGTCGGGCTCGTCGACCCGCGGCTCCTGGCGGCTCTGCGGCCGAGTTGGGGAAGGAGGGGGGGAGGGGCAGACTCCCTGACAGCCGGGCGATGCGCGCGCGCCGGCGGCTCGGCGGCACAGGTCGCGAGTGGGGGAGGCCCGGCCGGCAGGTGGACACGCGGGCACCGCCAGCTCGGCGGCAGAGTGAGGAAAGGGGGGGCGGGGCAGACACCTCGACAGCCGGGCGACGCGCGCGCGCTGGCGGCTCGTGACCAGAGGTCGCGAGTGCGACAGGCCCGGCCGGCAGGTGGACCCGCGGGCACCGCCAGCTCGGCGGCAGAGTGAAGGAAGGAGGGGGAGGGGCGGATTCCAAGCCAGGCGGGCGACGCGCGCGCGCTGGCGTCTCGTCACCAGAGATCGCGAGTGCGAGAGGCCCGGCCGGCAGGTGGACACGCGGGCACCGCCGGCTCGGCGGCAGAGTCAGGGAAGTGGGGGGAGGGGATAGAGCCCCGTCGGGCTCGTCGACCCGCGGCTCCTGGCGGCTCTGCGGCCGAGTTGGGGAAGGAGGGGGGGAGGGGCAGACTCCCTGACAGCCGGGCGATGCGCGCGCGCCGGCGGCTCGGCGGCACAGGTCGCGAGTGGGGGAGGCCCGGCCGGCAGGTGGACACGCGGGCACCGCCAGCTCGGCGGCAGAGTGAGGAAAGGGGGGGCGGGGCAGACACCTCGACAGCCGGGCGACGCGCGCGCGCTGGCGGCTTGTCACCAGAGGTCGCGAGTGCGACAGGCCCGGCCGGCAGGTGGACACGCGGGCACCCGCAGCTCGTCGGCAGGGTTAGGGAAGGGGGGGGAGGGGATAGAGCCCCGTCCGGCTGGTCGACCCGCGGGCACTGCCAGGCGGGCGACGGGCGCGCGCTGGCGGCTGGGCGGGCGAGGTCGCCAGTGGGAGAGGCCCGGCCGGCAGGTGCCCGCGGGCAACGCCAGCTGGGCGGCAGAGTGAGGGGAGGAGCGGGGGAGGGGCAGACAGCCTGACAGCCGGGCGACGGGCGCGCGCTGGCGGCTCGGCGGGCGAGGTCGCGAGTGGGAGAGCCCCGGTCGCAGGTGGCCCCGCGGGCACCCGCAGCTCGTCGACAGAGTTAGGGAAGTGGGGGGAGGGGATAGAGCCCCGTCGGGCTCGTCGACCCGCGGCTCCTGGCGGCTCTGCGGCCGAGTTAGGGAAGGAGGGGGGGAGGGGCAGACTCCCTGACAGCCGGGCGATGCGCGCGCGCCGGCGGCTCGGCGGCACAGGTCGCGAGTGGGGGAGGCCCGGCCGGCAGGTGGACACGCGGGCACCGCCAGCTCGGCGGCAGAGTGAGGAAAGGGGGGGGAGGGGCAGACACCTAGACAGCCGGGCGACGCGCGCGCGCCGGCGGCTCGTGACCAGAGGTCGCGTGTATGGGAGCACCGGCCGGCAGGTGGACCCGCGGGCAGCGCCAGCTCGGCGGCAGAGTGAGGGAAGGAGGGGGAGGGGCGGATTCCAAGCCAGGCGGGCGACGCGCGCGCGCTGGCGTCTCGTCACCAGAGATCGCGAGTGCGAGAGGCCCGGCCGGCAGGTGGACACGCGGGCACCGCCGGCTCGGCGGCAGAGTCAGGGAAGTGGGGGGAGGGGATAGAGCCCCGTCGGGCTCGTCGACCCGCGGCTCCTGGCGGCTCTGCGGCCGAGTTGGGGAAGGAGGGGGGGAGGGGCAGACTCCCTGACAGCCGGGCGATGCGCGCGCGCCGGCGGCTCGGCGGCACAGGTCGCGAGTGGGGGAGGCCCGGCCGGCAGGTGGACACGCGGGCACCGCCAACTAGGCGGCAGAGTGAGGAAAGGGGGGGCGGGGCAGACACCTCGACAGCCGGGCGACGCGCGCGCGCTGGCGGCTCGTCACCAGAGGTCGCGAGTGCGAGAGGCCCGGCCGGCAGGTGGACACGGGGGCACCGCCGGCTCGGCGGCAGAGTCAGGGAAGTGGGGGGAGGGGATAGAGCCCCGTCGGGCTCGTCGACCCGCGGCTCCTGGCGGCTCTGCGGCCGAGTTGGGGAAGGAGGGGGGGAGGGGCAGACTCCCTGACAGCCGGGCGATGCGCGCGCGCCGGCGGCTCGGCGGCACAGGTCGCGAGTGGGGGAGGCCCGGCCGGCAGGTGGACACGCGGGCACCGCCAGCTCGGCGGCAGAGTGAGGAAAGGGGGGGCGGGGCAGACACCTCGACAGCCGGGCGACGCGCGCGCGCTGGCGGCTCGTCACCAGAGGTCGCGAGTGCGAGAGGCCCGGCCGGCAGGTGGACACGGGGGCACCGCCGGCTCGGCGGCAGAGTCAGGGAAGTGGGGGGAGGGGATAGAGCCCCGTCGGGCTCGTCGACCCGCGGCTCCTGGCGGCTCTGCGGCCGAGTTGGGGAAGGAGGGGGGAGGGGCAGACTCCCTGACAGCCGGGCGATGCGCGCGCGCCGGCGGCTCGTCACCAGAGGTCGCGAGTGCGACAGGCCCGGCCGGCAGGTGGACACGCGGGCACCCGCAGCTCGTCGGCAGGGTTAGGGAAGGGGGGGGAGGGGATAGAGCCCCGTCCGGCTGGTCGACCCGCGGGCACTGCCAGGCGGGCGACGGACGCGCGCTGGCGGCTGGGCGGGCGAGGTCGCCAGTGGGAGAGGCCCGGCCGGCAGGTGCCCGCGGGCAACGCCAGCTGGGCGGCAGAGTGAGGGGAGGAGCGGGGGAGGGGCAGACAGCCTGACAGCCGGGCGACGGGCGCGCGCTGGCGGCTCGGCGGGCGAGGTCGCGAGTGGGAGAGCCCCGGTCGCAGGTGGCCCCGCGGGCACCCGCAGCTCGTCGACAGAGTTAGGGAAGTGGGGGGAGGGGATAGAGCCCCGTCGGGCTCGTCGACCCGCGGCTCCTGGCGGCTCTGCGGCCGAGTTAGGGAAGGAGGGGGGGAGGGGCAGACTCCCAGACAGCCGGGCGATGCGCGCGCGCCGGCGGCTCGGCGGCACAGGTCGCGAGTGGGGGAGGCCCGGCCGGCAGGTGGACACGCGGGCACCGCCAGCTCGGCGGCAGAGTGAGGAAAGGGGGGGGAGGGGCAGACACCTAGACAGCCGGGCGACGCGCGCGCGCCGGCGGCTCGTGACCAGAGGTCGCGTGTATGGGAGCACCGGCCGGCAGGTGGACCCGCGGGCAGCGCCAGCTCGGCGGCAGAGTGAGGGAAGGAGGGGGAGGGGCGGATTCCAAGCCAGGCGGGCGACGCGCGCGCGCTGGCGTCTCGTCACCAGAGATCGCGAGTGCGAGAGGCCCGGCCGGCAGGTGGACACGCGGGCACCGCCGGCTCGGCGGCAGAGTCAGGGAAGTGGGGGGAGGGGATAGAGCCCCGTCGGGCTCGTCGACCCGCGGCTCCTGGCGGCTCTGCGGCCGAGTTGGGGAAGGAGGGGGGGAGGGGCAGACTCCCTGACAGCCGGGCGATGCGCGCGCGCCGGCGGCTCGGCGGCACAGGTCGCGAGTGGGGGAGGCCCGGCCGGCAGGTGGACACGCGGGCACCGCCAGCTCGGCGGCAGAGTGAGGAAAGGGGGGGCGGGGCAGACACCTCGACAGCCGGGCGATGCGCGCGCGCTGGCGGCTCGTCACCAGAGGTCGCGAGTGCGAGAGGCCCGGCCGGCAGGTGGACACGGGGGCACCGCCAGCTCGGCGGCAGAGTGAGGAAAGGGGGGGCGGGGCAGACACCTCGACAGCCGGGCGACGCGCGCGCGCTGGCGGCTCGTCACCAGAGGTCGCGAGTGCGAGAGGCCAGGCCGGCAGGTGGACACGCGGGCACCCGCAGCTCGTCGGCAGGGTTAGGGAAGGGGGGGAGGGGATAGAGCCCCGTCCGGCTGGTCGACCCGCGGGCACTGCCAGGCGGGCGACGGGCGCGCGCTGGCGGCTGGGCGGGCGAGGTCGCCAGTGGGAGAGGCCCGGCCGGCAGGTGCCCGCGGGCAACGCCAGCTGGGCGGC
Organism: Giraffa tippelskirchi; assembly: GCF_054371585.1. Classification (NCBI taxonomy): domain Eukaryota; kingdom Metazoa; phylum Chordata; class Mammalia; order Artiodactyla; family Giraffidae; genus Giraffa; species Giraffa tippelskirchi. The sequence continues at coordinate 70,834,877 of NC_137282.1, forward strand.
AGAGTGAGGGGAGGAGCGGGGGAGGGGCAGACAGCCTGACAGCCGGGCGACGGGCGCGCGCTGGCGGCTCGGCGGGCGAGGTCGCGAGTGGGAGAGCCCCGGTCGCAGGTGGCCCCGCGGGCACCCGCAGCTCGTCGACAGAGTTAGGGAAGTGGGGGGAGGGGATAGAGCCCCGTCGGGCTCGTCGACCCGCGGCTCCTGGCGGCTCTGCGGCCGAGTTAGGGAAGGAGGGGGGGAGGGGCAGACTCCCTGACAGCCGGGCGATGCGCGCGCGCCGGCGGCTCGGCGGCACAGGTCGCGAGTGGGGGAGGCCCGGCCGGCAGGTGGACACGCGGGCACCGCCAGCTCGGCGGCAGAGTGAGGAAAGGGGGGGGAGGGGCAGACACCTAGACAGCCGGGCGACGCGCGCGCGCCGGCGGCTCGTGACCAGAGGTCGCGTGTAGGGGAGCAACGGCCGGCAGGTGGACCCGCGGGCACCGCCAGCTCGGCGGCAGAGTGAGGGAAGGAGGGGGAGGGGCGGATTCCAAGCCAGGCGGGCGACGCGCGCGCGCTGGCGTCTCGTCACCAGAGATCGCGAGTGCGAGAGGCCCGGCCGGCAGGTGGACACGCGGGCACCGCCGGCTCGGCGGCAGAGTCAGGGAAGTGGGGGGAGGGGATAGAGCCCCGTCGGGCTCGTCGACCCGCGGCTCCTGGCGGCTCTGCGGCCGAGTTGGGGAAGGAGGGGGGGAGGGGCAGACTCCCTGACAGCCGGGCGATGCGCGCGCGCCGGCGGCTCGGCGGCACAGGTCGCGAGTGGGGGAGGCCCGGCCGGCAGGTGGACACGCGGGCACCGCCAGCTCGGCGGCAGAGTGAGGAAAGGGGGGGCGGGGCAGACACCTCGACAGCCGGGCGATGCGCGCGCGCTGGCGGCTCGTCACCAGAGGTCGCGAGTGCGAGAGGCCCGGCCGGCAGGTGGACACGGGGGCACCGCCAGCTCGGCGGCAGAGTGAGGAAAGGGGGGGCGGGGCAGACACCTCGACAGCCGGGCGACGCGCGCGCGCTGGCGGCTCGTCACCAGAGGTCGCGAGTGCGAGAGGCCAGGCCGGCAGGTGGACACGCGGGCACCCGCAGCTCGTCGGCAGGGTTAGGGAAGGGGGGGAGGGGATAGAGCCCCGTCCGGCTGGTCGACCCGCGGGCACTGCCAGGCGGGCGACGGGCGCGCGCTGGCGGCTGGGCGGGCGAGGTCGCCAGTGGGAGAGGCCCGGCCGGCAGGTGCCCGCGGGCAACGCCAGCTGGGCGGCAGAGTGAGGGGAGGAGCGGGGGAGGGGCAGACAGCCTGACAGCCGGGCGACGGGCGCGCGCTGGCGGCTCGGCGGGCGAGGTCGCGAGTGGGAGAGCCCCGGTCGCAGGTGGCCCCGCGGGCACCCGCAGCTCGTCGACAGAGTTAGGGAAGTGGGGGGAGGGGATAGAGCCCCGTCGGGCTCGTCGACCCGCGGCTCCTGGCGGCTCTGCGGCCGAGTTAGGGAAGGAGGGGGGGAGGGGCAGACTCCCTGACAGCCGGGCGATGCGCGCGCGCCGGCGGCTCGGCGGCACAGGTCGCGAGTGGGGGAGGCCCGGCCGGCAGGTGGACACGCGGGCACCGCCAGCTCGGCGGCAGAGTGAGGAAAGGGGGGGGAGGGGCAGACACCTAGACAGCCGGGCGACGCGCGCGCGCCGGCGGCTCGTGACCAGAGGTCGCGTGTAGGGGAGCAACGGCCGGCAGGTGGACCCGCGGGCACCGCCAGCTCGGCGGCAGAGTGAGGGAAGGAGGGGGAGGGGCGGATTCCAAGCCAGGCGGGCGACGCGCGCGCGCTGGCGTCTCGTCACCAGAGATCGCGAGTGCGAGAGGCCCGGCCGGCAGGTGGACACGCGGGCACCGCCGGCTCGGCGGCAGAGTCAGGGAAGTGGGGGGAGGGGATAGAGCCCCGTCGGGCTCGTCGACCCGCGGCTCCTGGCGGCTCTGCGGCCGAGTTGGGGAAGGAGGGGGGGAGGGGCAGACTCCCTGACAGCCGGGCGATGCGCGCGCGCCGGCGGCTCGGCGGCACAGGTCGCGAGTGGGGGAGGCCCGGCCGGCATGTGGACACGCGGGCACCGCCAGCTCGGCGGCAGAGTGAGGAAAGGGGGGGCGGGGCAGACACCTCGACAGCCGGGCGATGCGCGCGCGCTGGCGGCTCGTCACCAGAGGTCGCGAGTGCGAGAGGCCCGGCCGGCAGGTGGACACGGGGGCACCGCCGGCTCGGCGGCAGAGTCAGGGAAGTGTGGGGAGGGGATAGAGCCCCGTCGGGCTCGTCGACCCGCGGCTCCTGGCGGCTCTGCGGCCGAGTTGGGGAAGGAGGGGGGGAGGGGCAGACTCCCTGACAGCCGGGCGATGCGCGCGCGCCGGCGGCTCGGCGGCACAGGTCGCGAGTGGGGGAGGCCCGGCCGGCAGGTGGACACGCGGGCACCGCCAGCTCGGCGGCAGAGTGAGGAAAGGGGGGGCGGGGCAGACACCTCGACAGCCGGGCGACGCGCGCGCGCTGGCGGCTCGTGACCAGAGGTCGCGAGTGCGACAGGCCCGGCCGGCAGGTGGACCCGCGGGCACCGCCAGCTCGGCGGCAGAGTGAAGGAAGGAGGGGGAGGGGCGGATTCCAAGCCAGGCGGGCGACGCGCGCGCGCTGGCGTCTCGTCACCAGAGATCGCGAGTGCGAGAGGCCCGGCCGGCAGGTGGACACGCGGGCACCGCCGGCTCGGCGGCAGAGTCAGGGAAGTGGGGGGAGGGGATAGAGCCCCGTCGGGCTCGTCGACCCGCGGCTCCTGGCGGCTCTGCGGCCGAGTTAGGGAAGGAGGGGGGGAGGGGCAGACTCCCTGACAGCCGGGCGATGCACGCGCGCCGGCGGCTCGGCGGCACAGGTCGCGAGTGGGGGAGGCCCGGCCGGCAGGTGGACACGCGGGCACCGCCAGCTCGGCGGCAGAGTGAGGAAAGGGGGGGCGGGGCAGACACCTCGACAGCCGGGCGACGCGCGCGCGCTGGCGGCTCGTCACCAGAGGTCGCGAGTGCGAGAGGCCCGGCCGGCAGGTGGACACGCGGGCACCGCCAGCTCGGCGGCAGAGTCAGGGAAGTGGGGGGAGGGGATAGAGCCCCGTCGGGCTCGTCGACCCGCGGCTCCTGGCGGCTCTGCGGCCGAGTTAGGGAAGGAGGGGGGGAGGGGCAGACTCCCTGACAGCCGGGCGATGCGCGCGCGCCGGCGGCTCGGCGGCACAGGTCGCGAGTGGGGGAGGCCCGGCCGGCAGGTGGACACGCGGGCACCGCCAGCTCGGCGGCAGAGTGAGGAAAGGGGGGGCGGGGCAGACACCTCGACAGCCGGGCGACGCGCGCGCGCTGGCGGCTCGTCACCAGAGGTCGCGAGTGCGAGAGGCCAGGCCGGCAGGTGGACACGCGGGCACCCGCAGCTCGTCGGCAGGGTTAGGGAAGGGGGGGAGGGGATAGAGCCCCTTCCGGCTGGTCGACCCGCGGGCACTGCCAGGCGGGCGACGGGCGCGCGCTGGCGGCTGGGCGGGCGAGGTCGCCAGTGGGAGAGGCCCGGCCGGCAGGTGCCCGCGGGCAACGCCAGCTGGGCGGCAGAGTGAGGGGAGGAGCGGGGGAGGGGCAGACAGCCTGACAGCCGGGCGACGGGCGCGCGCTGGCGGCTCGGCGGGCGAGGTCGCGAGTGGGAGAGCCCCGGTCGCAGGTGGACCCGCGGGCACCCGCAGCTCGTCGACAGAGCTAGGGAAGTGGGGGGAGGGGATAGAGCCCCGTCGGGCTCGTCGACCCGCGGCTCCTGGCGGCTCTGCGTCCGAGTTAGGGAAGGAGGGGGGGAGGGGCAGACTCCCTGACAGCCGGGCGATGCGCGCGCGCCGGCGGCTCGGCGGCACAGGTCGCGAGTGGGGGAGGCCCGGCCGGCAGGTGGACACGCGGGCCCCGCCAGCTCGGCGGCAGAGTGAGGAAAGGGGGGGGAGGGGCAGACACCTAGACAGCCGGGCGACGCGCGCGCGCCGGCGGCTCGTGACCAGAGGTCGCGTGTATGGGAGCACCGGCCGGCAGGTGGACCCGCGGGCAGCGCCAGCTCGGCGGCAGAGTGAGGGAAGGAGGGGGAGGGGCGGATTCCAAGCCAGGCGGGCGACGCGAGCGCGCTGGCGTCTCGTCACCAGAGATCGCGAGTGCGAGAGGCCCGGCCGGCAGGTGGACACGCGGGCACCGCCGGCTCGGCGGCAGAGTCAGGGAAGTGGGGGGAGGGGATAGAGCCCCGTCGGGCTCGTCGACCCGCGGCTCCTGGCGGCTCTGCGGCCGAGTTGGGGAAGGAGGGGGGGAGGGGCAGACTCCCTGACAGCCGGGCGATGCGCGCGCGCCGGCGGCTCGGCGGCACAGGTCGCGAGTGGGGGAGGCCCGGCCGGCAGGTGGACACGCGGGCACCGCCAGCTCGGCGGCAGAGTGAGGAAAGGGGGGGCGGGGCAGACACCTCGACAGCCGGGCGATGCGCGCGCGCTGGCGGCTCGTCACCAGAGGTCGCGAGTGCGAGAGGCCCGGCCGGCAGGTGGACACGGGGGCACCGCCAGCTCGGCGGCAGAGTGAGGAAAGGGGGGGCGGGGCAGACACCTCGACAGCCGGGCGACGCGCGCGCGCTGGCGGCTCGTCACCAGAGGTCGCGAGTGCGAGAGGCCAGGCCGGCAGGTGGACACGCGGGCACCCGCAGCTCGTCGGCAGGGTTAGGGAAGGGGGGGAGGGGATAGAGCCCCGTCCGGCTGGTCGACCCGCGGGCACTGCCAGGCGGGCGACGGGCGCGCGCTGGCGGCTGGGCGGGCGAGGTCGCCAGTGGGAGAGGCCCGGCCGGCAGGTGCCCGCGGGCAACGCCACCTGGGCGGCAGAGTGAGGGGAGGAGCGGGGGAGGGGCAGACAGCCTGACAGCCGGGCGACGGGCGCGCGCTGGCGGCTCGGCGGGCGAGGTCGCGAGTGGGAGAGCCCCGGTCGCAGGTGGCCCCGCGGGCACCCGCAGCTCGTCGACAGAGTTAGGGAAGTGGGGGGAGGGGATAGAGCCCCGTCGGGCTCGTCGACCCGCGGCTCCTGGCGGCTCTGCGGCCGAGTTAGGGAAGGAGGGGGGGAGGGGCAGACTCCCTGACAGCCGGGCGATGCGCGCGCGCCGGCGGCTCGGCGGCACAGGTCGCGAGTGGGGGAGGCCCGGCCGGCAGGTGGACACGCGGGCACCGCCAGCTCGGCGGCAGAGTGAGGAAAGGGGGGGGAGGGGCAGACACCTAGACAGCCGGGCGACGCGCGCGCGCCGGCGGCTCGTGACCAGAGGTCGCGTGTAGGGGAGCACCGGCCGGCAGGTGGACCCGCGGGCACCGCCAGCTTGGCGGCAGAGTGAGGGAAGGAGGGGGAGGGGCGGATTCCAAGCCAGGCGGGCGACGCGCGCGCGCTGGCGTCTCGTCACCAGAGATCGCGAGTGCGAGAGGCCCGGCCGGCAGGTGGACACGCGGGCACCGCCGGCTCGGCGGCAGAGTCAGGGAAGTGGGGGGAGGGGATAGAGCCCCGTCGGGCTCGTCGACCCGCGGCTCCTGGCGGCTCTGCGGCCGAGTTGGGGAAGGAGGGGGGGAGGGGCAGACTCCCTGACAGCCGGGCGATGCGCGCGCGCCGGCGGCTCGGCGGCACAGGTCGCGAGTGGGGGAGGCCCGGCCGGCAGGTGGACACGCGGGCACCGCCAGCTCGGCGGCAGAGTGAGGAAAGGGGGGGCGGGGCAGACACCTCGACAGCCGGGCGATGCGCGCGCGCTGGCGGCTCGTCACCAGAGGTCGCGAGTGCGAGAGGCCCGGCCGGCAGGTGGACACGGGGGCACCGCCGGCTCGGCGGCAGAGTCAGGGAAGTGTGGGGAGGGGATAGAGCCCCGTCGGGCTCGTCGACCCGCGGCTCCTGGCGGCTCTGCGGCCGAGTTGGGGAAGGAGGGGGGGAGGGGCAGACTCCCTGACAGCCGGGCGATGCGCGCGCGCCGGCGGCTCGGCGGCACAGGTCGCGAGTGGGGGAGGCCCGGCCGGCAGGTGGACACGCGGGCACCGCCAGCTCGGCGGCAGAGTGAGGAAAGGGGGGGCGGGGCAGACACCTCGACAGCCGGGCGACGCGCGCGCGCTGGCGGCTCGTGACCAGAGGTCGCGAGTGCGACAGGCCCGGCCGGCAGGTGGACCCGCGGGCAGCGCCAGCTCGGCGGCAGAGTGAAGGAAGGAGGGGGAGGGGCGGATTCCAAGCCAGGCGGGCGACGCGCGCGCGCTGGCGTCTCGTCACCAGAGATCGCGAGTGCGAGAGGCCCGGCCGGCAGGTGGACACGCGGGCACCGCCGGCTCGGCGGCAGAGTCAGGGAAGTGGGGGGAGGGGATAGAGCCCCGTCGGGCTCGTCGACCCGCGGCTCCTGGCGGCTCTGCGGCCAAGTTAGGGAAGGAGGGGGGGAGGGGCAGACTCCCTGACAGCCGGGCGATGCGCGCGCGCCGGCGGCTCGGCGGCACAGGTCGCGAGTGGGGGAGGCCCGGCCGGCAGGTGGACACGCGGGCACCGCCAGCTCGGCGGCAGAGTGAGGAAAGGGGGGGCGGGGCAGACACCTCGACAGCCGGGCGACGCGCGCGCGCTGGCGGCTCGTCACCAGAGGTCGCGAGTGCGAGAGGCCCGGCCGGCAGGTGGACACGCGGGCACCGCCAGCTCGGCGGCAGAGTCAGGGAAGTGGGGGGAGGGGATAGAGCCCCGTCGGGCTCGTCGACCCGCGGCTCCTGGCGGCTCTGCGGCCGAGTTAGGGAAGGAGGGGGGGAGGGGCAGACTCCCTGACAGCCGGGCGATGCGCGCGCGCCGGCGGCTCGGCGGCACAGGTCGCGAGTGGGGGAGGCCCGGCCGGCAGGTGGACACGCGGGCACGGCCAGCTCGGCGGCAGAGTGAGGAAAGGGGGGGCGGGGCAGACACCTCGACAGCCGGGCGACGCGCGCGCGCTGGCGGCTCGTCACCAGAGGTCGCGAGTGCGAGAGGCCAGGCCGGCAGGTGGACACGCGGGCACCCGCAGCTCGTCGGCAGGGTTAGGGAAGGGGGGGAGGGGATAGAGCCCCGTCCGGCTGGTCGACCCGCGGGCACTGCCAGGCGGGCGACGGGCGCGCGCTGGCGGCTGGGCGGGCGAGGTCGCCAGTGGGAGAGGCCCGGCCGGCAGGTGCCCGCGGGCAACGCCAGCTGGGCGGCAGAGTGAGGGGAGGAGCGGGGGAGGGGCAGACAGCCTGACAGCCGGGCGACGGGCGCGCGCTGGCGGCTAGGCGGGCGAGGTCGCGAGTGGGAGAGCCCCGGTCGCAGGTGGACCCGCGGGCACCCGCAGCTCGTCGACAGAGCTAGGGAAGTGGGGGGAGGGGATAGAGCCCCGTCGGGCTCGTCGACCCGCGGCTCCTGGCGGCTCTGCGGCCGAGTTAGGGAAGGAGGGGGGGAGGGGCAGACTCCCTGACAGCCGGGCGATGCGCGCGCGCCGGCGGCTCGGCGGCACAGGTCGCGAGTGGGGGAGGCCCGGCCGGCAGGTGGACACGCGGGCACCGCCAGCTCGGCGGCAGAGTGAGGAAAGGGGGGGGAGGGGCAGACACCTAGACAGCCGGGCGACGCGCGCGCGCCGGCGGCTCGTGACCAGAGGTCGCGTGTAGGGGAGCACCGGCCGGCAGGTGGACCCGCGGGCAGCGCCAGCTCGGCGGCAGAGTGAGGGAAGGAGGGGGAGGGGCGGATTCCAAGCCAGGCGGGCGACGCGCGCGCGCTGGCGTCTCGTCACCAGAGATCGCGAGTGCGAGAGGCCCGGCCGGCAGGTGGACACGCGGGCACCGCCGGCTCGGCGGCAGAGTCAGGGAAGTGGGGGGAGGGGATAGAGCCCCGTCGGGCTCGTCGACCCGCGGCTCCTGGCGGCTCTGCGGCCGAGTTGGGGAAGGAGGGGGGGAGGGGCAGACTCCCTGACAGCCGGGCGATGCGCGCGCGCCGGCGGCTCGGCGGCACAGGTCGCGAGTGGGGGAGGCCCGGCCGGCAGGTGGACACGCGGGCACCGCCAGCTCGGCGGCAGAGTGAGGAAAGGGGGGGCGGGGCAGACACCTCGACAGCCGGGCGACGCGCGCGCGCTGGCGGCTCGTCACCAGAGGTCGCGAGTGCGAGAGGCCAGGCCGGCAGGTGGACACGCGGGCACCCGCAGCTCGTCGGCAGGGTTAGGGAAGGGGGGGAGGGGATAGAGCCCCGTCCGGCTGGTCGACCCGCGGGCACTGCCAGGCGGGCGACGGGCGCGCGCTGGCGGCTGGGCGGGCGAGGTCGCCAGTGGGAGAGGCCCGGCCGGCAGGTGCCCGCGGGCAACGCCAGCTGGGCGGCAGAGTGAGGGGAGGAGCGGGGGAGGGGCAGACAGCCTGACAGCCGGGCGACGGGCGCGCGCTGGCGGCTCGGCGGGCGAGGTCGCGAGTGGGAGAGCCCCGGTCGCAGGTGGACCCGCGGGCACCCGCAGCTCGTCGACAGAGCTAGGGAAGTGGGGGGAGGGGATAGAGCCCCGTCGGGCTCGTCGACCCGCGGCTCCTGGCGGCTCTGCGGCCGAGTTAGGGAAGGAGGGGGGGAGGGGCAGACTCCCTGACAGCCGGGCGATGCGCGCGCGCCGGCGGCTCGGCGGCACAGGTCGCGAGTGGGGGAGGCCCGGCCGGCAGGTGGACACGCGGGCACCGCCAGCTCGGCGGCAGAGTGAGGAAAGGGGGGGGAGGGGCAGACACCTAGACAGCCGGGCGACGCGCGCGCGCCGGCGGCTCGTGACCAGAGGTCGCGTGTAGGGGAGCACCGGCCGGCAGGTGGACCCGCGGGCACCGCCAGCTCGGCGGCAGAGTGAGGGAAGGAGGGGGAGGGGCGGATTCCAAGCCAGGCGGGCGACGCGCGCGCGCTGGCGTCTCGTCACCAGAGATCGCGAGTGCGAGAGGCCCGGCCGGCAGGTGGACACGCGGGCACCGCCGGCTCGGCGGCAGAGTCAGGGAAGTGGGGGGAGGGGATAGAGCCCCGTCGGGCTCGTCGACCCGCGGCTCCTGGCGGCTCTGCGGCCGAGTTGGGGAAGGAGGGGGGGAGGGGCAGACTCCCTGACAGCCGGGCGATGCGCGCGCGCCGGCGGCTCGGCGGCACAGGTCGCGAGTGGGGGAGGCCCGGCCGGCAGGTGGACACGCGGGCACCGCCAGCTCGGCGGCAGAGTGAGGAAAGGGGGGGCGGGGCAGACACCTCGACAGCCGGGCGACGCGCGGGCGCTGGCGGCTCGTGACCAGAGGTCGCGAGTGCGACAGGCCCGGCCGGCAGGTGGACCCGCGGGCACCGCCAGCTCGGCGGCAGAGTGAAGGAAGGAGGGGGAGGGGCGGATTCCAAGCCAGGCGGGCGACGCGCGCGCGCTGGCGTCTCGTCACCAGAGATCGCGAGTGCGAGAGGCCCGGCCGGCAGGTGGACACGCGGGCACCGCCGGCTCGGCGGCAGAGTCAGGGAAGTGGGGGGAGGGGATAGAGCCCCGTCGGGCTCGTCGACCCGCGGCTCCTGGCGGCTCTGCGGCCGAGTTAGGGAAGGAGGGGGGGAGGGGCAGACTCCCTGACAGCCGGGCGATGCGCGCGCGCCGGCGGCTCGGCGGCACAGGTCGCGAGTGGGGGAGGCCCGGCCGGCAGGTGGACACGCGGGCACCGCCAGCTCGGCGGCAGAGTGAGGAAAGGGGGGGCGGGGCAGACACCTCGACAGCCGGGCGACGCGCGCGCGCTGGCGGCTCGTCACCAGAGGTCGCGAGTGCGAGAGGCCCGGCCGGCAGGTGGACACGCGGGCACCGCCAGCTCGGCGGCAGAGTCAGGGAAGTGGGGGGAGGGGATAGAGCCCCGTCGGGCTCGTCGACCCGCGGCTCCTGGCGGCTCTGCGGCCGAGTTAGGGAAGGAGGGGGGGAGGGGCAGACTCCCTGACAGCCGGGCGATGCGCGCGCGCCGGCGGCTCGGCGGCACAGGTCGCGAGTGGGGGAGGCCCGGCCGGCAGGTGGACACGCGGGCACCGCCAGCTCGGCGGCAGAGTGAGGAAAGGGGGGGCGGGGCAGACACCTCGACAGCCGGGCGACGCGCGCGCGCTGGCGGCTCGTCACCAGAGGTCGCGAGTGCGAGAGGCCAGGCCGGCAGGTGGACACGCGGGCACCCGCAGCTCGTCGGCAGGGTTAGGGAAGGGGGGGAGGGGATAGAGCCCCGTCCGGCTGGTCGACCCGCGGGCACTGCCAGGCCGGCGACGGGCGCGCGCTGGCGGCTGGGCGGGCGAGGTCGCCAGTGGGAGAGGCCCGGCCGGCAGGTGCCCGCGGGCAACGCCAGCTGGGCGGCAGAGTGAGGGGAGGAGCGGGGGAGGGGCAGACAGCCTGACAGCCGGGCGACGGGCGCGCGCTGGCGGCTCGGCGGGCGAGGTCGCGAGTGGGAGAGCCCCGGTCGCAGGTGGACCCGCGGGCACCCGCAGCTCGTCGACAGAGCTAGGGAAGTGGGGGGAGGGGATAGAGCCCCGTCGGGCTCGTCGACCCGCGGCTCCTGGCGGCTCTGCGGCCGAGTTGGGGAAGGAGGGGGGAGGGGCAGACTCCCTGACAGCCGGGCGATGCGCGCGCGCCGGCGGCTCGGCGGCACAGGTCGCGAGTGGGGGAGGCCCGGCCGGCAGGTGGACACGCGGGCACCGCCAGCTCGGCGGCAGAGTGAGGAAAGGGGGGGCGGGGCAGACACCTCGACAGCCGGGCGATGCGCGCGCGCTGGCGGCTCGTCACCAGAGGTCGCGAGTGCGAGAGGCCCGGCCGGCAGGTGGACACGGGGGCACCGCCGGCTCGGCGGCAGAGTCAGGGAAGTGGGGGGAGGGGATAGATCCGCGTCGGGCTCGTCGACCCGCGGCTCCTGGCGGCTCTGCGGCCGAGTTGGGGAAGGAGGGGGGGAGGGGCAGACTCCCTGACAGCCGGGCGATGCGCGCGCGCCGGCGGCTCGGCGGCACAGGTCGCGAGTGGGGGAGGCCCGGCCGGCAGGTGGACACGCGGGCACCGCCAGCTCGGCGGCAGAGTGAGGAAAGGGGGGGCGGGGCAGACACCTCGACAGCCGGGCGACGCGCGCGCGCTGGCGGCTCGTCACCAGAGGTCGCGAGTGCGAGAGGCCCGGCCGGCAGGTGGACACGCGGGCACCGCCAGCTCGGCGGCAGAGTGAGGAAAGGGGGGGGAGGGGCAGACACCTAGACAGCCGGGCGACGCGCGCGCGCCGGCGGCTCGTGACCAGAGGTCGCGTGTATGGGAGCACCGGCCGGCAGGTGGACCCGCGGGCAGCGCCAGCTCGGCGGCAGAGTGAGGGAAGGAGGGGGAGGGGCGGATTCCAAGCCAGGCGGGCGACGCGCGCGCGCTGGCGTCTCGTCACCAGAGATCGCGAGTGCGAGAGGCCCGGCCGGCAGGTGGACACGCGGGCACCGCCGGCTCGGCGGCAGAGTCAGGGAAGTGGGGGGAGGGGATAGAGCCCCGTCGGGCTCGTCGACCCGCGGCTCCTGGCGGCTCTGCGGCCGAGTTGGGGAAGGAGGGGGGGAGGGGCAGACTCCCTGACAGCCGGGCGATGCGCGCGCGCCGGCGGCTCGGCGGCACAGGTCGCGAGTGGGGGAGGCCCGGCCGGCAGGTGGACACGCGGGCACCGCCAGCTCGGCGGCAGAGTGAGGAAAGGGGGGGCGGGGCAGACACCTCGACAGCCGGGCGATGCGCGCGCGCTGGCGGCTCGTCACCAGAGGTCGCGAGTGCGAGAGGCCCGGCCGGCAGGTGGACACGGGGGCACCGCCAGCTCGGCGGCAGAGTGAGGAAAGGGGGGGCGGGGCAGACACCTCGACAGCCGGGCGACGCGCGCGCGCTGGCGGCTCGTCACCAGAGGTCGCGAGTGCGAGAGGCCAGGCCGGCAGGTGGACACGCGGGCACCCGCAGCTCGTCGGCAGGGTTAGGGAAGGGGGGGAGGGGATAGAGCCCCGTCCGGCTGGTCGACCCGCGGGCACTGCCAGGCGGGCGACGGGCGCGCGCTGGCGGCTGGGCGGGCGAGGTCGCCAGTGGGAGAGGCCCGGCCGGCAGGTGCCCGCGGGCAACGCCAGCTGGGCGGCAGAGTGAGGGGAGGAGCGGGGGAGGGGCAGACAGCCTGACAGCCGGGCGACGGGCGCGCGCTGGCGGCTCGGCGGGCGAGGTCGCGAGTGGGAGAGCCCCGGTCGCAGGTGGCCCCGCGGGCACCCGCAGCTCGTCGACAGAGTTAGGGAAGTGGGGGGAGGGGATAGAGCCCCGTCGGGCTCGTCGACCCGCGGCTCCTGGCGGCTCTGCGGCCGAGTTAGGGAAGGAGGGGGGGAGGGGCAGACTCCCTGACAGCCGGGCGATGCGCGCGCGCCGGCGGCTCGGCGGCACAGGTCGCGAGTGGGGGAGGCCCGGCCGGCAGGTGGACACGCGGGCACCGCCAGCTCGGCGGCAGAGTGAGGAAAGGGGGGGGAGGGGCAGACACCTAGACAGCCGGGCGACGCGCGCGCGCCGGCGGCTCGTGACCAGAGGTCGCGTGTAGGGGAGCAACGGCCGGCAGGTGGACCCGCGGGCACCGCCAGCTCGGCGGCAGAGTGAGGGAAGGAGGGGGAGGGGCGGATTCCAAGCCAGGCGGGCGACGCGCGCGCGCTGGCGTCTCGTCACCAGAGATCGCGAGTGCGAGAGGCCCGGCCGGCAGGTGGACACGCGGGCACCGCCGGCTCGGCGGCAGAGTCAGGGAAGTGGGGGGAGGGGATAGAGCCCCGTCGGGCTCGTCGACCCGCGGCTCCTGGCGGCTCTGCGGCCGAGTTGGGGAAGGAGGGGGGGAGGGGCAGACTCCCTGACAGCCGGGCGATGCGCGCGCGCCGGCGGCTCGGCGGCACAGGTCGCGAGTGGGGGAGGCCCGGCCGGCATGTGGACACGCGGGCACCGCCAGCTCGGCGGCAGAGTGAGGAAAGGGGGGGCGGGGCAGACACCTCGACAGCCGGGCGATGCGCGCGCGCTGGCGGCTCGTCACCAGAGGTCGCGAGTGCGAGAGGCCCGGCCGGCAGGTGGACACGGGGGCACCGCCGGCTCGGCGGCAGAGTCAGGGAAGTGTGGGGAGGGGATAGAGCCCCGTCGGGCTCGTCGACCCGCGGCTCCTGGCGGCTCTGCGGCCGAGTTGGGGAAGGAGGGGGGGAGGGGCAGACTCCCTGACAGCCGGGCGATGCGCGCGCGCCGGCGGCTCGGCGGCACAGGTCGCGAGTGGGGGAGGCCCGGCCGGCAGGTGGACACGCGGGCACCGCCAGCTCGGCGGCAGAGTGAGGAAAGGGGGGGCGGGGCAGACACCTCGACAGCCGGGCGACGCGCGCGCGCTGGCGGCTCGTGACCAGAGGTCGCGAGTGCGACAGGCCCGGCCGGCAGGTGGACCCGCGGGCACCGCCAGCTCGGCGGCAGAGTGAAGGAAGGAGGGGGAGGGGCGGATTCCAAGCCAGGCGGGCGACGCGCGCGCGCTGGCGTCTCGTCACCAGAGATCGCGAGTGCGAGAGGCCCGGCCGGCAGGTGGACACGCGGGCACCGCCGGCTCGGCGGCAGAGTCAGGGAAGTGGGGGGAGGGGATAGAGCCCCGTCGGGCTCGTCGACCCGCGGCTCCTGGCGGCTCTGCGGCCGAGTTGGGGAAGGAGGGGGGGAGGGGCAGACTCCCTGACAGCCGGGCGATGCGCGCGCGCCGGCGGCTCGGCGGCACAGGTCGCGAGTGGGGGAGGCCCGGCCGGCAGGTGGACACGCGGGCACCGCCAGCTCGGCGGCAGAGTGAGGAAAGGGGGGGCGGGGCAGACACCTCGACAGCCGGGCGACGCGCGCGCGCTGGCGGCTTGTCACCAGAGGTCGCGAGTGCGACAGGCCCGGCCGGCAGGTGGACACGCGGGCACCCGCAGCTCGTCGGCAGGGTTAGGGAAGGGGGGGGAGGGGATAGAGCCCCGTCCGGCTGGTCGACCCGCGGGCACTGCCAGGCGGGCGACGGGCGCGCGCTGGCGGCTGGGCGGGCGAGGTCGCCAGTGGGAGAGGCCCGGCCGGCAGGTGCCCGCGGGCAACGCCAGCTGGGCGGCAGAGTGAGGGGAGGAGCGGGGGAGGGGCAGACAGCCTGACAGCCGGGCGACGGGCGCGCGCTGGCGGCTCGGCGGGCGAGGTCGCGAGTGGGAGAGCCCCGGTCGCAGGTGGCCCCGCGGGCACCCGCAGCTCGTCGACAGAGTTAGGGAAGTGGGGGGAGGGGATAGAGCCCCGTCGGGCTCGTCGACCCGCGGCTCCTGGCGGCTCTGCGGCCGAGTTAGGGAAGGAGGGGGGGAGGGGCAGACTCCCTGACAGCCGGGCGATGCGCGCGCGCCGGCGGCTCGGCGGCACAGGTCGCGAGTGGGGGAGGCCCGGCCGGCAGGTGGACACGCGGGCACCGCCAGCTCGGCGGCAGAGTGAGGAAAGGGGGGGGAGGGGCAGACACCTAGACAGCCGGGCGACGCGCGCGCGCCGGCGGCTCGTGACCAGAGGTCGCGTGTATGGGAGCACCGGCCGGCAGGTGGACCCGCGGGCAGCGCCAGCTCGGCGGCAGAGTGAGGGAAGGAGGGGGAGGGGCGGATTCCAAGCCAGGCGGGCGACGCGCGCGCGCTGGCGTCTCGTCACCAGAGATCGCGAGTGCGAGAGGCCCGGCCGGCAGGTGGACACGCGGGCACCGCCGGCTCGGCGGCAGAGTCAGGGAAGTGGGGGGAGGGGATAGAGCCCCGTCGGGCTCGTCGACCCGCGGCTCCTGGCGGCTCTGCGGCCGAGTTGGGGAAGGAGGGGGGGAGGGGCAGACTCCCTGACAGCCGGGCGATGCGCGCGCGCCGGCGGCTCGGCGGCACAGGTCGCGAGTGGGGGAGGCCCGGCCGGCAGGTGGACACGCGGGCACCGCCAACTAGGCGGCAGAGTGAGGAAAGGGGGGGCGGGGCAGACACCTCGACAGCCGGGCGACGCGCGCGCGCTGGCGGCTCGTCACCAGAGGTCGCGAGTGCGAGAGGCCCGGCCGGCAGGTGGACACGGGGGCACCGCCGGCTCGGCGGCAGAGTCAGGGAAGTGGGGGGAGGGGATAGAGCCCCGTCGGGCTCGTCGACCCGCGGCTCCTGGCGGCTCTGCGGCCGAGTTGGGGAAGGAGGGGGGGAGGGGCAGACTCCCTGACAGCCGGGCGATGCGCGCGCGCCGGCGGCTCGGCGGCACAGGTCGCGAGTGGGGGAGGCCCGGCCGGCAGGTGGACACGCGGGCACCGCCAGCTCGGCGGCAGAGTGAGGAAAGGGGGGGCGGGGCAGACACCTCGACAGCCGGGCGACGCGCGCGCGCTGGCGGCTCGTCACCAGAGGTCGCGAGTGCGACAGGCCCGGCCGGCAGGTGGACACGCGGGCACCCGCAGCTCGTCGGCAGGGTTAGGGAAGGGGGGGGAGGGGATAGAGCCCCGTCCGGCTGGTCGACCCGCGGGCACTGCCAGGCGGGCGACGGGCGCGCGCTGGCGGCTGGGCGGGCGAGGTCGCCAGTGGGAGAGGCCCGGCCGGCAGGTGCCCGCGGGCAACGCCAGCTGGGCGGCAGAGTGAGGGGAGGAGCGGGGGAGGGGCAGACAGCCTGACAGCCGGGCGACGGGCGCGCGCTGGCGGCTCGGCGGGCGAGGTCGCGAGTGGGAGAGCCCCGGTCGCAGGTGGCCCCGCGGGCACCCGCAGCTCGTCGACAGAGTTAGGGAAGTGGGGGGAGGGGATAGAGCCCCGTCGGGCTCGTCGACCCGCGGCTCCTGGCGGCTCTGCGGCCGAGTTAGGGAAGGAGGGGGGGAGGGGCAGACTCCCTGACAGCCGGGCGATGCGCGCGCGCCGGCGGCTCGGCGGCACAGGTCGCGAGTGGGGGAGGCCCGGCCGGCAGGTGGACACGCGGGCACCGCCAGCTCGGCGGCAGAGTGAGGAAAGGGGGGGGAGGGGCAGACACCTAGACAGCCGGGCGACGCGCGCGCGCCGGCGGCTCGTGACCAGAGGTCGCGTGTATGGGAGCACCGGCCGGCAGGTGGACCCGCGGGCAGCGCCAGCTCGGCGGCAGAGTGAGGGAAGGAGGGGGAGGGGCGGATTCCAAGCCAGGCGGGCGACGCGCGCGCGCTGGCGTCTCGTCACCAGAGATCGCGAGTGCGAGAGGCCCGGCCGGCAGGTGGACACGCGGGCACCGCCGGCTCGGCGGCAGAGTCAGGGAAGTGGGGGGAGGGGATAGAGCCCCGTCGGGCTCGTCGACCCGCGGCTCCTGGCGGCTCTGCGGCCGAGTTGGGGAAGGAGGGGGGGAGGGGCAGACTCCCTGACAGCCGGGCGATGCGCGCGCGCCGGCGGCTCGGCGGCACAGGTCGCGAGTGGGGGAGGCCCGGCCGGCAGGTGGACACGCGGGCACCGCCAGCTCGGCGGCAGAGTGAGGAAAGGGGGGGCGGGGCAGACACCTCGACAGCCGGGCGATGCGCGCGCGCTGGCGGCTCGTCACCAGAGGTCGCGAGTGCGAGAGGCCCGGCCGGCAGGTGGACACGGGGGCACCGCCAGCTCGGCGGCAGAGTGAGGAAAGGGGGGGCGGGGCAGACACCTCGACAGCCGGGCGACGCGCGCGCGCTGGCGGCTCGTCACCAGAGGTCGCGAGTGCGAGAGGCCAGGCCGGCAGGTGGACACGCGGGCACCCGCAGCTCGTCGGCAGGGTTAGGGAAGGGGGGGAGGGGATAGAGCCCCGTCCGGCTGGTCGACCCGCGGGCACTGCCAGGCGGGCGACGGGCGCGCGCTGGCGGCTTGGCGGGCGAGGTCGCCAGTGGGAGAGGCCCGGCCGGCAGGTGCCCGCGGGCAACGCCAGCTGGGCGGCAGAGTGAGGGGAGGAGCGGGGGAGGGGCAGACAGCCTGACAGCCGGGCGACGGGCGCGCGCTGGCGGCTCGGCGGGCGAGGTCGCGAGTGGGAGAGCCCCGGTCGCAGGTGGCCCCGCGGGCACCCGCAGCTCGTCGACAGAGTTAGGGAAGTGGGGGGAGGGGATAGAGCCCCGTCGGGCTCGTCGACCCGCGGCTCCTGGCGGCTCTGCGGCCGAGTTAGGGAAGGAGGGGGGGAGGGGCAGACTCCCTGACAGCCGGGCGATGCGCGCGCGCCGGCGGCTCGGCGGCACAGGTCGCGAGTGGGGGAGGCCCGGCCGGCAGGTGGACACGCGGGCACCGCCAGCTCGGCGGCAGAGTGAGGAAAGGGGGGGGAGGGGCAGACACCTAGACAGCCGGGCGACGCGCGCGCGCCGGCGGCTCGTGACCAGAGGTCGCGTGTAGGGGAGCAACGGCCGGCAGGTGGACCCGCGGGCACCGCCAGCTCGGCGGCAGAGTGAGGGAAGGAGGGGGAGGGGCGGATTCCAAGCCAGGCGGGCGACGCGCGCGCGCTGGCGTCTCGTCACCAGAGATCGCGAGTGCGAGAGGCCCGGCCGGCAGGTGGACACGCGGGCACCGCCGGCTCGGCGGCAGAGTCAGGGAAGTGGGGGGAGGGGATAGAGCCCCGTCGGGCTCGTCGACCCGCGGCTCCTGGCGGCTCTGCGGCCGAGTTGGGGAAGGAGGGGGGGAGGGGCAGACTCCCTGACAGCCGGGCGATGCGCGCGCGCCGGCGGCTCGGCGGCACAGGTCGCGAGTGGGGGAGGCCCGGCCGGCATGTGGACACGCGGGCACCGCCAGCTCGGCGGCAGAGTGAGGAAAGGGGGGGCGGGGCAGACACCTCGACAGCCGGGCGATGCGCGCGCGCTGGCGGCTCGTCACCAGAGGTCGCGAGTGCGAGAGGCCCGGCCGGCAGGTGGACACGGGGGCACCGCCGGCTCGGCGGCAGAGTCAGGGAAGTGTGGGGAGGGGATAGAGCCCCGTCGGGCTCGTCGACCCGCGGCTCCTGGCGGCTCTGCGGCCGAGTTGGGGAAGGAGGGGGGGAGGGGCAGACTCCCTGACAGCCGGGCGATGCGCGCGCGCCGGCGGCTCGGCGGCACAGGTCGCGAGTGGGGGAGGCCCGGCCGGCAGGTGGACACGCGGGCACCGCCAGCTCGGCGGCAGAGTGAGGAAAGGGGGGGCGGGGCAGACACCTCGACAGCCGGGCGACGCGCGCGCGCTGGCGGCTCGTGACCAGAGGTCGCGAGTGCGACAGGCCCGGCCGGCAGGTGGACCCGCGGGCACCGCCAGCTCGGCGGCAGAGTGAAGGAAGGAGGGGGAGGGGCGGATTCCAAGCCAGGCGGGCGACGCGCGCGCGCTGGCGTCTCGTCACCAGAGATCGCGAGTGCGAGAGGCCCGGCCGGCAGGTGGACACGCGGGCACCGCCGGCTCGGCGGCAGAGTCAGGGAAGTGGGGGGAGGGGATAGAGCCCCGTCGGGCTCGTCGACCCGCGGCTCCTGGCGGCTCTGCGGCCGAGTTAGGGAAGGAGGGGGGGAGGGGCAGACTCCCTGACAGCCGGGCGATGCACGCGCGCCGGCGGCTCGGCGGCACAGGTCGCGAGTGGGGGAGGCCCGGCCGGCAGGTGGACACGCGGGCACCGCCAGCTCGGCGGCAGAGTGAGGAAAGGGGGGGCGGGGCAGACACCTCGACAGCCGGGCGACGCGCGCGCGCTGGCGGCTCGTCACCAGAGGTCGCGAGTGCGAGAGGCCCGGCCGGCAGGTGGACACGCGGGCACCGCCAGCTCGGCGGCAGAGTCAGGGAAGTGGGGGGAGGGGATAGAGCCCCGTCGGGCTCGTCGACCCGCGGCTCCTGGCGGCTCTGCGGCCGAGTTAGGGAAGGAGGGGGGGAGGGGCAGACTCCCTGACAGCCGGGCGATGCGCGCGCGCCGGCGGCTCGGCGGCACAGGTCGCGAGTGGGGGAGGCCCGGCCGGCAGGTGGACACGCGGGCACCGCCAGCTCGGCGGCAGAGTGAGGAAAGGGGGGGCGGGGCAGACACCTCGACAGCCGGGCGACGCGCGCGCGCTGGCGGCTCGTCACCAGAGGTCGCGAGTGCGAGAGGCCAGGCCGGCAGGTGGACACGCGGGCACCCGCAGCTCGTCGGCAGGGTTAGGGAAGGGGGGGAGGGGATAGAGCCCCTTCCGGCTGGTCGACCCGCGGGCACTGCCAGGCGGGCGACGGGCGCGCGCTGGCGGCTGGGCGGGCGAGGTCGCCAGTGGGAGAGGCCCGGCCGGCAGGTGCCCGCGGGCAACGCCAGCTGGGCGGCAGAGTGAGGGGAGGAGCGGGGGAGGGGCAGACAGCCTGACAGCCGGGCGACGGGCGCGTGCTGGCGGCTCGGCGGGCGAGGTCGCGAGTGGGAGAGCCCCGGTCGCAGGTGGACCCGCGGGCACCCGCAGCTCGTCGACAGAGCTAGGGAAGTGGGGGGAGGGGATAGAGCCCCGTCGGGCTCGTCGACCCGCGGCTCCTGGCGGCTCTGCGGCCGAGTTAGGGAAGGAGGGGGGGAGGGGCAGACTCCCTGACAGCCGGGCGATGCGCGCGCGCCGGCGGCTCGGCGGCACAGGTCGCGAGTGGGGGAGGCCCGGCCGGCAGGTGGACACGCGGGCCCCGCCAGCTCGGCGGCAGAGTGAGGAAAGGGGGGGGAGGGGCAGACACCTAGACAGCCGGGCGACGCGCGCGCGCCGGCGGCTCGTGACCAGAGGTCGCGTGTATGGGAGCACCGGCCGGCAGGTGGACCCGCGGGCAGCGCCAGCTCGGCGGCAGAGTGAGGGAAGGAGGGGGAGGGGCGGATTCCAAGCCAGGCGGGCGACGCGAGCGCGCTGGCGTCTCGTCACCAGAGATCGCGAGTGAGAGAGGCCCGGCCGGCAGGTGGACACGCGGGCACCGCCGGCTCGGCGGCAGAGTCAGGGAAGTGGGGGGAGGGGATAGAGCCCCGTCGGGCTCGTCGACCCGCGGCTCCTGGCGGCTCTGCGGCCGAGTTGGGGAAGGAGGGGGGGAGGGGCAGACTCCCTGACAGCCGGGCGATGCGCGCGCGCCGGCGGCTCGGCGGCACAGGTCGCGAGTGGGGGAGGCCCGGCCGGCAGGTGGACACGCGGGCACCGCCAGCTCGGCGGCAGAGTGAGGAAAGGGGGGGCGGGGCAGACACCTCGACAGCCGGGCGATGCGCGCGCGCTGGCGGCTCGTCACCAGAGGTCGCGAGTGCGAGAGGCCCGGCCGGCAGGTGGACACGGGGGCACCGCCAGCTCGGCGGCAGAGTGAGGAAAGGGGGGGCGGGGCAGACACCTCGACAGCCGGGCGACGCGCGCGCGCTGGCGGCTCGTCACCAGAGGTCGCGAGTGCGAGAGGCCAGGCCGGCAGGTGGACACGCGGGCACCCGCAGCTCGTCGGCAGGGTTAGGGAAGGGGGGGAGGGGATAGAGCCCCGTCCGGCTGGTCGACCCGCGGGCACTGCCAGGCGGGCGACGGGCGCGCGCTGGCGGCTGGGCGGGCGAGGTCGCCAGTGGGAGAGGCCCGGCCGGCAGGTGCCCGCGGGCAACGCCACCTGGGCGGCAGAGTGAGGGGAGGAGCGGGGGAGGGGCAGACAGCCTGACAGCCGGGCGACGGGCGCGCGCTGGCGGCTCGGCGGGCGAGGTCGCGAGTGGGAGAGCCCCGGTCGCAGGTGGCCCCGCGGGCACCCGCAGCTCGTCGACAGAGTTAGGGAAGTGGGGGGAGGGGATAGAGCCCCGTCGGGCTCGTCGACCCGCGGCTCCTGGCGGCTCTGCGGCCGAGTTAGGGAAGGAGGGGGGGAGGGGCAGACTCCCTGACAGCCGGGCGATGCGCGCGCGCCGGCGGCTCGGCGGCACAGGTCGCGAGTGGGGGAGGCCCGGCCGGCAGGTGGACACGCGGGCACCGCCAGCTCGGCGGCAGAGTGAGGAAAGGGGGGGGAGGGGCAGACACCTAGACAGCCGGGCGACGCGCGCGCGCCGGCGGCTCGTGACCAGAGGTCGCGTGTAGGGGAGCACCGGCCGGCAGGTGGACCCGCGGGCACCGCCAGCTCGGCGGCAGAGTGAGGGAAGGAGGGGGAGGGGCGGATTCCAAGCCAGGCGGGCGACGCGCGCGCGCTGGCGTCTCGTCACCAGAGATCGCGAGTGCGAGAGGCCCGGCCGGCAGGTGGACACGCGGGCACCGCCGGCTCGGCGGCAGAGTCAGGGAAGTGGGGGGAGGGGATAGAGCCCCGTCGGGCTCGTCGACCCGCGGCTCCTGGCGGCTCTGCGGCCGAGTTGGGGAAGGAGGGGGGGAGGGGCAGACTCCCTGACAGCCGGGCGATGCGCGCGCGCCGGCGGCTCGGCGGCACAGGTCGCGAGTGGGGGAGGCCCGGCCGGCAGGTGGACACGCGGGCACCGCCAGCTCGGCGGCAGAGTGAGGAAAGGGGGGGCGGGGCAGACACCTCGACAGCCGGGCGATGCGCGCGCGCTGGCGGCTCGTCACCAGAGGTCGCGAGTGCGAGAGGCCCGGCCGGCAGGTGGACACGGGGGCACCGCCGGCTCGGCGGCAGAGTCAGGGAAGTGTGGGGAGGGGATAGAGCCCCGTCGGGCTCGTCGACCCGCGGCTCCTGGCGGCTCTGCGGCCGAGTTGGGGAAGGAGGGGGGGAGGGGCAGACTCCCTGACAGCCGGGCGATGCGCGCGCGCCGGCGGCTCGGCGGCACAGGTCGCGAGTGGGGGAGGCCCGGCCGGCAGGTGGACACGCGGGCACCGCCAGCTCGGCGGCAGAGTGAGGAAAGGGGGGGCGGGGCAGACACCTCGACAGCCGGGCGACGCGCGCGCGCTGGCGGCTCGTGACCAGAGGTCGCGAGTGCGACAGGCCCGGCCGGCAGGTGGACCCGCGGGCACCGCCAGCTCGGCGGCAGAGTGAAGGAAGGAGGGGGAGGGGCGGATTCCAAGCCAGGCGGGCGACGCGCGCGCGCTGGCGTCTCGTCACCAGAGATCGCGAGTGCGAGAGGCCCGGCCGGCAGGTGGACACGCGGGCACCGCCGGCTCGGCGGCAGAGTCAGGGAAGTGGGGGGAGGGGATAGAGCCCCGTCGGGCTCGTCGACCCGCGGCTCCTGGCGGCTCTGCGGCCAAGTTAGGGAAGGAGGGGGGGAGGGGCAGACTCCCTGACAGCCGGGCGATGCGCGCGCGCCGGCGGCTCGGCGGCACAGGTCGCGAGTGGGGGAGGCCCGGCCGGCAGGTGGACACGCGGGCACCGCCAGCTCGGCGGCAGAGTGAGGAAAGGGGGGGCGGGGCAGACACCTCGACAGCCGGGCGACGCGCGCGCGCTGGCGGCTCGTCACCAGAGGTCACGAGTGCGAGAGGCCCGGCCGGCAGGTGGACACGCGGGCACCGCCAGCTCGGCGGCAGAGTCAGGGAAGTGGGGGGAGGGGATAGAGCCCCGTCGGGCTCGTCGACCCGCGGCTCCTGGCGGCTCTGCGGCCGAGTTAGGGAAGGAGGGGGGGAGGGGCAGACTCCCTGACAGCCGGGCGATGCGCGCGCGCCGGCGGCTCGGCGGCACAGGTCGCGAGTGGGGGAGGCCCGGCCGGCAGGTGGACACGCGGGCACCGCCAGCTCGGCGGCAGAGTGAGGAAAGGGGGGGCGGGGCAGACACCTCGACAGCCGGGCGACGCGCGCGCGCTGGCGGCTCGTCACCAGAGGTCGCGAGTGCGAGAGGCCAGGCCGGCAGGTGGACACGCGGGCACCCGCAGCTCGTCGGCAGGGTTAGGGAAGGGGGGGAGGGGATAGAGCCCCGTCCGGCTGGTCGACCCGCGGGCACTGCCAGGCGGGCGACGGGCGCGCGCTGGCGGCTGGGCGGGCGAGGTCGCCAGTGGGAGAGGCCCGGCCGGCAGGTGCCCGCGGGCAACGCCAGCTGGGCGGCAGAGTGAGGGGAGGAGCGGGGGAGGGGCAGACAGCCTGACAGCCGGGCGACGGGCGCGCGCTGGCGGCTAGGCGGGCGAGGTCGCGAGTGGGAGAGCCCCGGTCGCAGGTGGACCCGCGGGCACCCGCAGCTCGTCGACAGAGCTAGGGAAGTGGGGGGAGGGGATAGAGCCCCGTCGGGCTCGTCGACCCGCGGCTCCTGGCGGCTCTGCGGCCGAGTTAGGGAAGGAGGGGGGGAGGGGCAGACTCCCTGACAGCCGGGCGATGCGCGCGCGCCGGCGGCTCGGCGGCACAGGTCGCGAGTGGGGGAGGCCCGGCCGGCAGGTGGACACGCGGGCACCGCCAGCTCGGCGGCAGAGTGAGGAAAGGGGGGGGAGGGGCAGACACCTAGACAGCCGGGCGACGCGCGCGCGCCGGCGGCTCGTGACCAGAGGTCGCGTGTAGGGGAGCACCGGCCGGCAGGTGGACCCGCGGGCAGCGCCAGCTCGGCGGCAGAGTGAGGGAAGGAGGGGGAGGGGCGGATTCCAAGCCAGGCGGGCGACGCGCGCGCGCTGGCGTCTCGTCACCAGAGATCGCGAGTGCGAGAGGCCCGGCCGGCAGGTGGACACGCGGGCACCGCCGGCTCGGCGGCAGAGTCAGGGAAGTGGGGGGAGGGGATAGAGCCCCGTCGGGCTCGTCGACCCGCGGCTCCTGGCGGCTCTGCGGCCGAGTTGGGGAAGGAGGGGGGGAGGGGCAGACTCCCTGACAGCCGGGCGATGCGCGCGCGCCGGCGGCTCGGCGGCACAGGTCGCGAGTGGGGGAGGCCCGGCCGGCAGGTGGACACGCGGGCACCGCCAGCTCGGCGGCAGAGTGAGGAAAGGGGGGGCGGGGCAGACACCTCGACAGCCGGGCGACGCGCGCGCGCTGGCGGCTCGTCACCAGAGGTCGCGAGTGCGAGAGGCCAGGCCGGCAGGTGGACACGCGGGCACCCGCAGCTCGTCGGCAGGGTTAGGGAAGGGGGGGAGGGGATAGAGCCCCGTCCGGCTGGTCGACCCGCGGGCACTGCCAGGCGGGCGACGGGCGCGCGCTGGCGGCTGGGCGGGCGAGGTCGCCAGTGGGAGAGGCCCGGCCGGCAGGTGCCCGCGGGCAACGCCAGCTGGGCGGCAGAGTGAGGGGAGGAGCGGGGGAGGGGCAGACAGCCTGACAGCCGGGCGACGGGCGCGCGCTGGCGGCTCGGCGGGCGAGGTCGCGAGTGGGAGAGCCCCGGTCGCAGGTGGACCCGCGGGCACCCGCAGCTCGTCGACAGAGCTAGGGAAGTGGGGGGAGGGGATAGAGCCCCGTCGGGCTCGTCGACCCGCGGCTCCTGGCGGCTCTGCGGCCGAGTTAGGGAAGGAGGGGGGGAGGGGCAGACTCCCTGACAGCCGGGCGATGCGCGCGCGCCGGCGGCTCGGCGGCACAGGTCGCGAGTGGGGGAGGCCCGGCCGGCAGGTGGACACGCGGGCACCGCCAGCTCGGCGGCAGAGTGAGGAAAGGGGGGGGAGGGGCAGACACCTAGACAGCCGGGCGACGCGCGCGCGCCGGCGGCTCGTGACCAGAGGTCGCGTGTAGGGGAGCACCGGCCGGCAGGTGGACCCGCGGGCACCGCCAGCTCGGCGGCAGAGTGAGGGAAGGAGGGGGAGGGGCGGATTCCAAGCCAGGCGGGCGACGCGCGCGCGCTGGCGTCTCGTCACCAGAGATCGCGAGTGCGAGAGGCCCGGCCGGCAGGTGGACACGCGGGCACCGCCGGCTCGGCGGCAGAGTCAGGGAAGTGGGGGGAGGGGATAGAGCCCCGTCGGGCTCGTCGACCCGCGGCTCCTGGCGGCTCTGCGGCCGAGTTGGGGAAGGAGGGGGGGAGGGGCAGACTCCCTGACAGCCGGGCGATGCGCGCGCGCCGGCGGCTCGGCGGCACAGGTCGCGAGTGGGGGAGGCCCGGCCGGCAGGTGGACACGCGGGCACCGCCAGCTCGGCGGCAGAGTGAGGAAAGGGGGGGCGGGGCAGACACCTCGACAGCCGGGCGACGCGCGGGCGCTGGCGGCTCGTGACCAGAGGTCGCGAGTGCGACAGGCCCGGCCGGCAGGTGGACCCGCGGGCACCGCCAGCTCGGCGGCAGAGTGAAGGAAGGAGGGGGAGGGGCGGATTCCAAGCCAGGCGGGCGACGCGCGCGCGCTGGCGTCTCGTCACCAGAGATCGCGAGTGCGAGAGGCCCGGCCGGCAGGTGGACACGCGGGCACCGCCGGCTCGGCGGCAGAGTCAGGGAAGTGGGGGGAGGGGATAGAGCCCCGTCGGGCTCGTCGACCCGCGGCTCCTGGCGGCTCTGCGGCCGAGTTAGGGAAGGAGGGGGGGAGGGGCAGACTCCCTGACAGCCGGGCGATGCGCGCGCGCCGGCGGCTCGGCGGCACAGGTCGCGAGTGGGGGAGGCCCGGCCGGCAGGTGGACACGCGGGCACCGCCAGCTCGGCGGCAGAGTGAGGAAAGGGGGGGCGGGGCAGACACCTCGACAGCCGGGCGACGCGCGCGCGCTGGCGGCTCGTCACCAGAGGTCGCGAGTGCGAGAGGCCCGGCCGGCAGGTGGACACGCGGGCACCGCCAGCTCGGCGGCAG
The DNA here is from genome assembly GCF_054371585.1 of Giraffa tippelskirchi. Lineage (NCBI taxonomy): Eukaryota > Metazoa > Chordata > Mammalia > Artiodactyla > Giraffidae > Giraffa > Giraffa tippelskirchi. The sequence goes on from NC_137282.1 coordinate 70,860,340, forward strand.
AGTCAGGGAAGTGGGGGGAGGGGATAGAGCCCCGTCGGGCTCGTCGACCCGCGGCTCCTGGCGGCTCTGCGGCCGAGTTAGGGAAGGAGGGGGGGAGGGGCAGACTCCCTGACAGCCGGGCGATGCGCGCGCGCCGGCGGCTCGGCGGCACAGGTCGCGAGTGGGGGAGGCCCGGCCGGCAGGTGGACACGCGGGCACCGCCAGCTCGGCGGCAGAGTGAGGAAAGGGGGGGCGGGGCAGACACCTCGACAGCCGGGCGACGCGCGCGCGCTGGCGGCTCGTCACCAGAGGTCGCGAGTGCGAGAGGCCAGGCCGGCAGGTGGACACGCGGGCACCCGCAGCTCGTCGGCAGGGTTAGGGAAGGGGGGGAGGGGATAGAGCCCCGTCCGGCTGGTCGACCCGCGGGCACTGCCAGGCCGGCGACGGGCGCGCGCTGGCGGCTGGGCGGGCGAGGTCGCCAGTGGGAGAGGCCCGGCCGGCAGGTGCCCGCGGGCAACGCCAGCTGGGCGGCAGAGTGAGGGGAGGAGCGGGGGAGGGGCAGACAGCCTGACAGCCGGGCGACGGGCGCGCGCTGGCGGCTCGGCGGGCGAGGTCGCGAGTGGGAGAGCCCCGGTCGCAGGTGGACCCGCGGGCACCCGCAGCTCGTCGACAGAGCTAGGGAAGTGGGGGGAGGGGATAGAGCCCCGTCGGGCTCGTCGACCCGCGGCTCCTGGCGGCTCTGCGGCCGAGTTGGGGAAGGAGGGGGGGAGGGGCAGACTCCCTGACAGCCGGGCGATGCGCGCGCGCCGGCGGCTCGGCGGCACAGGTCGCGAGTGGGGGAGGCCCGGCCGGCAGGTGGACACGCGGGCACCGCCAGCTCGGCGGCAGAGTGAGGAAAGGGGGGGCGGGGCAGACACCTCGACAGCCGGGCGATGCGCGCGCGCTGGCGGCTCGTCACCAGAGGTCGCGAGTGCGAGAGGCCCGGCCGGCAGGTGGACACGGGGGCACCGCCGGCTCGGCGGCAGAGTCAGGGAAGCGGGGGGAGGGGATAGATCCGCGTCGGGCTCGTCGACCCGCGGCTCCTGGCGGCTCTGCGGCCGAGTTGGGGAAGGAGGGGGGGAGGGGCAGACTCCCTGACAGCCGGGCGATGCGCGCGCGCCGGCGGCTCGGCGGCACAGGTCGCGAGTGGGGGAGGCCCGGCCGGCAGGTGGACACGCGGGCACCGCCAGCTCGGCGGCAGAGTGAGGAAAGGGGGGGCGGGGCAGACACCTCGACAGCCGGGCGACGCGCGCGCGCTGGCGGCTCGTCACCAGAGGTCGCGAGTGCGAGAGGCCCGGCCGGCAGGTGGACACGGGGGCACCGCCGGCTCGGCGGCAGAGTCAGGGAAGTGGGGGGAGGGGATAGAGCCCCGTCGGGCTCGTCGACCCGCGGCTCCTGGCGGCTCTGCGGCCGAGTTGGGGAAGGAGGGGGGGAGGGGCAGACTCCCTGACAGCCGGGCGATGCGCGCGCGCCGGCGGCTCGGCGGCACAGGTCGCGAGTGGGGGAGGCCCGGCCGGCAGGTGGACACGCGGGCACCGCCAGCTCGGCGGCAGAGTGAGGAAAGGGGGGGGAGGGGCAGACACCTAGACAGCCGGGCGACGCGCGCGCGCCGGCGGCTCGTGACCAGAGGTCGCGTGTAGGGGAGCACCGGCCGGCAGGTGGACCCGCGGGCACCGCCAGCTCGGCGGCAGAGTGGGGGAAGGAGGGGGAGGGGCGGATTCCAAGCCAGGCGGGCGACGCGCGCGCGCTGGCGTCTCGTCACCAGAGATCGCGAGTGCGAGAGGCCCGGCCGGCAGGTGGACACGCGGGCACCGCCGGCTCGGCGGCAGAGTCAGGGAAGTGGGGGGAGGGGATAGAGCCCCGTCGGGCTCGTCGACCCGCGGCTCCTGGCGGCTCTGCGGCCGAGTTGGGGAAGGAGGGGGGGAGGGGCAGACTCCCTGACAGCCGGGCGATGCGCGCGCGCCGGCGGCTCGGCGGCACAGGTCGCGAGTGGGGGAGGCCCGGCCGGCAGGTGGACACGCGGGCACCGCCAGCTCGGCGGCAGAGTGAGGAAAGGGGGGGCGGGGCAGACACCTCGACAGCCGGGCGATGCGCGCGCGCTGGCGGCTCGTCACCAGAGGTCGCGAGTGCGAGAGGCCCGGCCGGCAGGTGGACACGGGGGCACCGCCGGCTCGGCGGCAGAGTCAGGGAAGTGGGGGGAGGGGATAGAGCCCCGTCGGGCTCGTCGACCCGCGGCTCCTGGCGGCTCTGCGGCCGAGTTGGGGAAGGAGGGGGGGAGGGGCAGACTCCCTGACAGCCGGGCGATGCGCGCGCGCCGGCGGCTCGGCGGCACAGGTCGCGAGTGGGGGAGGCCCGGCCGGCAGGTGGACACGCGGGCACCGCCAGCTCGGCGGCAGAGTGAGGAAAGGGGGGGCGGGGCAGACACCTCGACAGCCGGGCGACGCGCGCGCGCTGGCGGCTCGTCACCAGAGGTCGCGAGTGCGAGAGGCCCGGCCGGCAGGTGGACACGGGGGCACCGCCGGCTCGGCGGCAGAGTCAGGGAAGTGGGGGGAGGGGATAGAGCCCCGTCGGGCTCGTCGACCCGCGGCTCCTGGCGGCTCTGCGGCCGAGTTGGGGAAGGAGGGGGGGAGGGGCAGACTCCCTGACAGCCGGGCGATGCGCGCGCGCCGGCGGCTCGGCGGCACAGGTCGCGAGTGGGGGAGGCCCGGCCGGCAGGTGGACACGCGGGCACCGCCAGCTCGGCGGCAGAGTGAGGAAAGCGGGGGCGGGGCAGACACCTCGACAGCCGGGCGACGCGCGCGCGCTGGCGGCTCGTCACCAGAGGTCGCGAGTGCGACAGGCCCGGCCGGCAGGTGGACACGCGGGCACCCGCAGCTCGTCGGCAGGGTTAGGGAAGGGGGGGGAGGGGATAGAGCCCCGTCCGGCTGGTCGACCCGCGGGAACTGCCAGGCAGGCGACGGGCGCGCGCTGGCGGCTGGGCGGGCGAGGTCGCCAGTGGGAGAGGCCCGGCCGGCAGGTGCCCGCGGGCAACGCCAGCTGGGCGGCAGAGTGAGGGGAGGAGCGGGGGAGGGGCAGACAGCCTGACAGCCGGGCGACGGGCGCGCGCTGGCGGCTCGGCGGGCGAGGTCGCGAGTGGGAGAGCCCCGGTCGCAGGTGGCCCCGCGGGCACCCGCAGCTCGTCGACAGAGTTAGGGAAGTGGGGGGAGGGGATAGAGCCCCGTCGGGCTCGTCGACCCGCGGCTCCTGGCGGCTCTGCGGCCGAGTTAGGGAAGGAGGGGGGGAGGGGCAGACTCCCTGACAGCCGGGCGATGCGCGCGCGCCGGCGGCTCGGCGGCACAGGTCGCGAGTGGGGGAGGCCCGGCCGGCAGGTGGACACGCGGGCACCGCCAGCTCGGCGGCAGAGTGAGGAAAGGGGGGGAGGGGCAGACACCTAGACAGCCGGGCGACGCGCGCGCGCCGGCGGCTCGTGACCAGAGGTCGCGTGTATGGGAGCACCGGCCGGCAGGTGGACCCGCGGGCAGCGCCAGCTCGGCAGCAGAGTGAGGGAAGGAGGGGGAGGGGCGGATTCCAAGCCAGGCGGGCGACGCGCGCGCGCTGGCGTCTCGTCACCAGAGATCGCGAGTGCGAGAGGCCCGGCCGGCAGGTGGACACGCGGGCACCGCCGGCTCGGCGGCAGAGTCAGGGAAGTGGGGGGAGGGGATAGAGCCCCGTCGGGCTCGTCGACCCGCGGCTCCTGGCGGCTCTGCGGCTGAGTTGGGGAAGGAGGGGGGGAGGGGCAGACTCCCTGACAGCCGGGCGATGCGCGCGCGCCGGCGGCTCGGCGGCACAGGTCGCGAGTGGGGGAGGCCCGGCCGGCAGGTGGACACGCGGGCACCGCCAGCTCGGCGGCAGAGTGAGGAAAGGGGGGGCGGGGCAGACACCTCGACAGCCGGGCGACGCGCGCGCGCTGGCGCCTCGTCACCAGAGTTCGCGAGTGCGAGAGGCCAGGCCGGCAGGTGGACACGCGGGCACCCGCAGCTCGTCGGCAGGGTTAGGGAAGGGGGGGAGGGGATAGAGCCCCGTCCGGCTGGTCGACCCGCGGGCACTGCCAGGCGGGCGACGGGCGCGCGCTGGCGGCTGGGCGGGCGAGGTCGCCAGTGGGAGAGGCCCGGCCGGCAGGTGCCCGCGGGCAACGCCAGCTGGGCGGCAGAGTGAGGGGAGGAGCGGGGGAGGGGCCGACAGCCTGACAGCCGGGCGACGGGCGCGCGCTGGCGGCTCGGCGGGCGAGGTCGCGAGTGGGAGAGCCCCGGTCGCAGGTGGCCCCGCGGGCACCCGCAGCTCGTCGACAGAGTTAGGGAAGTGGGGGGAGGGGATAGAGCCCCGTCGGGCTCGTCGACCCGCGGCTCCTGGCGGCTCTGCGGCCGAGTTAGGGAAGGAGGGGGGGAGGGGCAGACTCCCTGACAGCCGGGCGATGCGCGCGCGCTGGCGGCTCGGCGGCACAGGTCGCGAGTGGGGGAGGCCCGGCCGGCAGGTGGACACGCGGGCACCGCCAGCTCGGCGGCAGAGTGAGGAAAGGGGGGGCGGGGCAGACACCTCGACAGCCGGGCGATGCGCGCGCGCTGGCGGCTCGTCACCAGAGGTCGCGAGTGCGAGAGGCCCGGCCGGCAGGTGGACACGGGGGCACCGCCGGCTCGGCGGCAGAGTCAGGGAAGTGGGGGGAGGGGATAGAGCCCCGTCGGGCTCGTCGACCCGCGGCTCCTGGCGGCTCTGCGGCCGAGTTGGGGAAGGAGGGGGGGAGGGGCAGACTCCCTGACAGCCGGGCGATGCGCGCGCGCCGGCGGCTCGGCGGCACAGGTCGCGAGTGGGGGAGGCCCGGCCGGCAGGTGGACACGCGGGCACCGCCAGCTCGGCGGCAGAGTGAGGAAAGGGGGGGCGGGGCAGACACCTCGACAGCCGGGCGACGCGCGCGCGCTGGCGGCTCGTCACCAGAGGTCGGGAGTGCGAGAGGCCAGGCCGGCAGGTGGACACGCGGGCACCCGCAGCTCGTCGGCAGGGTTAGGGAAGGGGGGGAGGGGATAGAGCCCCGTCCGGCTGGTCGACCCGCGGGCACTGCCAGGCGGGCGACGGGCGCGCGCTGGCGGCTGGGCGGGCGAGGTCGCCAGTGGGAGAGGCCCGGCCGGCAGGTGCCCGCGGGCAACGCCAGCTGGGCGGCAGAGTGAGGGGAGGAGCGGGGGAGGGGCAGACAGCCTGACAGCCGGGCGACGGGCGCGCGCTGGCGGCTCGGCGGGCGAGGTCGCGAGTGGGAGAGCCCCGGTCGCAGGTGGCCCCGCGGGCACCCGCAGCTCGTCGACAGAGTTAGGGAAGTGGGGGGAGGGGATAGAGCCCCGTCGGGCTCGTCGACCCGCGGCTCCTGGCGGCTCTGCGGCCGAGTTAGGGAAGGAGGGGGGAGGGGCAGACTCCCTGACAGCCGGGCGATGCGCGCGCGCCGGCGGCTCGGCGGCACAGGTCGCGAGTGGGGGAGGCCCGGCCGGCAGGTGGACACGCGGGCACCGCCAGCTCGGCGGCAGAGTGAGGAAAGGGGGGGCGGGGCAGACACCTCGACAGACGGGCGACGCGCGCGCGCTGGCGGCTCGTGACCAGAGGTCGCGAGTGCGACAGGCCCGGCCGGCAGGTGGACCCGCGGGCACCGCCAGCTCGGCGGCAGAGTGAAGGAAGGAGGGGGAGGGGCGGATTCCAAGCCAGGCGGGCGACGCGCGCGCGCTGGCGTCTCGTCACCAGAGATCGCGAGTGCGAGAGGCCCGGCCGGCAGGTGGACACGCGGGCACCGCCGGCTCGGCGGCAGAGTCAGGGAAGTGGGGGGAGGGGATAGAGCCCCGTCGGGCTCGTCGACCCGCGGCTCCTGGCGGCTCTGCGGCCGAGTTAGGGAAGGAGGGGGGGAGGGGCAGACTCCCTGACAGCCGGGCGATGCACGCGCGCCGGCGGCTCGGCGGCACAGGTCGCGAGTGGGGGAGGCCCGGCCGGCAGGTGGACACGCGGGCACCGCCAGCTCGGCGGCAGAGTGAGGAAAGGGGGGGCGGGGCAGACACCTCGACAGCCGGGCGACGCGCGCGCGCTGGCGGCTCGTCACCAGAGGTCGCGAGTGCGAGAGGCCCGGCCGGCAGGTGGACACGCGGGCACCGCCAGCTCGGCGGCAGAGTCAGGGAAGTGGGGGGAGGGGATAGAGCCCCGTCGGGCTCGTCGACCCGCGGCTCCTGGCGGCTCTGCGGCCGAGTTAGGGAAGGAGGGGGGAGGGGCAGACTCCCTGACAGCCGGGCGATGCGCGCGCGCCGGCGGCTCGGCGGCACAGGTCGCGAGTGGGGGAGGCCCGGCCGGCAGGTGGACACGCGGGCACCGCCAGCTCGGCGGCAGAGTGAGGAAAGGGGGGGCGGGGCAGACACCTCGACAGCCGGGCGACGCGCGCGCGCTGGCGGCTCGTCACCAGAGGTCGCGAGTGCGAGAGGCCAGGCCGGCAGGTGGACACGCGGGCACCCGCAGCTCGTCGGCAGGGTTAGGGAAGGGGGGGAGGGGATAGAGCCCCTTCCGGCTGGTCGACCCGCGGGCACTGCCAGGCGGGCGACGGGCGCGCGCTGGCGGCTGGGCGGGCGAGGTCGCCAGTGGGAGAGGCCCGGCCGGCAGGTGCCCGCGGGCAACGCCAGCTGGGCGGCAGAGTGAGGGGAGGAGCGGGGGAGGGGCAGACAGCCTGACAGCCGGGCGACGGGCGCGCGCTGGCGGCTCGGCGGGCGAGGTCGCGAGTGGGAGAGCCCCGGTCGCAGGTGGACCCGCGGGCACCCGCAGCTCGTCGACAGAGCTAGGGAAGTGGGGGGAGGGGATAGAGCCCCGTCGGGCTCGTCGACCCGCGGCTCCTGGCGGCTCTGCGGCCGAGTTAGGGAAGGAGGGGGGGAGGGGCAGACTCCCTGACAGCCGGGCGATGCGCGCGCGCCGGCGGCTCGGCGGCACAGGTCGCGAGTGGGGGAGGCCCGGCCGGCAGGTGGACACGCGGGCACCGCCAGCTCGGCGGCAGAGTGAGGAAAGGGGGGGGAGGGGCAGACACCTAGACAGCCGGGCGACGCGCGCGCGCCGGCGGCTCGTGACCAGAGGTCGCGTGTATGGGAGCACCGGCCGGCAGGTGGACCCGCGGGCAGCGCCAGCTCGGCGGCAGAGTGAGGGAAGGAGGGGGAGGGGCGGATTCCAAGCCAGGCGGGCGACGCGAGCGCGCTGGCGTCTCGTCACCAGAGATCGCGAGTGCGAGAGGCCCGGCCGGCAGGTGGACACGCGGGCACCGCCGGCTCGGCGGCAGAGTCAGGGAAGTGGGGGGAGGGGATAGAGCCCCGTCGGGCTCGTCGACCCGCGGCTCCTGGCGGCTCTGCGGCCGAGTTGGGGAAGGAGGGGGGGAGGGGCAGACTCCCTGACAGCCGGGCGATGCGCGCGCGCCGGCGGCTCGGCGGCACAGGTCGCGAGTGGGGGAGGCCCGGCCGGCAGGTGGACACGCGGGCACCGCCAGCTCGGCGGCAGAGTGAGGAAAGGGGGGGCGGGGCAGACACCTCGACAGCCGGGCGATGCGCGCGCGCTGGCGGCTCGTCACCAGAGGTCGCGAGTGCGAGAGGCCCGGCCGGCAGGTGGACACGGGGGCACCGCCAGCTCGGCGGCAGAGTGAGGAAAGGGGGGGCGGGGCAGACACCTCGACAGCCGGGCGACGCGCGCGCGCTGGCGGCTCGTCACCAGAGGTCGCGAGTGCGAGAGGCCAGGCCGGCAGGTGGACACGCGGGCACCCGCAGCTCGTCGGCAGGGTTAGGGAAGGGGGGGAGGGGATAGAGCCCCGTCCGGCTGGTCGACCCGCGGGCACTGCCAGGCGGGCGACGGGCGCGCGCTGGCGGCTGGGCGGGCGAGGTCGCCAGTGGGAGAGGCCCGGCCGGCAGGTGCCCGCGGGCAACGCCACCTGGGCGGCAGAGTGAGGGGAGGAGCGGGGGAGGGGCAGACAGCCTGACAGCCGGGCGACGGGCGCGCGCTGGCGGCTCGGCGGGCGAGGTCGCGAGTGGGAGAGCCCCGGTCGCAGGTGGCCCCGCGGGCACCCGCAGCTCGTCGACAGAGTTAGGGAAGTGGGGGGAGGGGATAGAGCCCCGTCGGGCTCGTCGACCCGCGGCTCCTGGCGGCTCTGCGGCCGAGTTAGGGAAGGAGGGGGGGAGGGGCAGACTCCCTGACAGCCGGGCGATGCGCGCGCGCCGGCGGCTCGGCGGCACAGGTCGCGAGTGGGGGAGGCCCGGCCGGCAGGTGGACACGCGGGCACCGCCAGCTCGGCGGCAGAGTGAGGAAAGGGGGGGGAGGGGCAGACACCTAGACAGCCGGGCGACGCGCGCGCGCCGGCGGCTCGTGACCAGAGGTCGCGTGTAGGGGAGCACCGGCCGGCAGGTGGACCCGCGGGCACCGCCAGCTCGGCGGCAGAGTGAGGGAAGGAGGGGGAGGGGCGGATTCCAAGCCAGGCGGGCGACGCGCGCGCGCTGGCGTCTCGTCACCAGAGATCGCGAGTGCGAGAGGCCCGGCCGGCAGGTGGACACGCGGGCACCGCCGGCTCGGCGGCAGAGTCAGGGAAGTGGGGGGAGGGGATAGAGCCCCGTCGGGCTCGTCGACCCGCGGCTCCTGGCGGCTCTGCGGCCGAGTTGGGGAAGGAGGGGGGGAGGGGCAGACTCCCTGACAGCCGGGCGATGCGCGCGCGCCGGCGGCTCGGCGGCACAGGTCGCGAGTGGGGGAGGCCCGGCCGGCAGGTGGACACGCGGGCACCGCCAGCTCGGCGGCAGAGTGAGGAAAGGGGGGGCGGGGCAGACACCTCGACAGCCGGGCGATGCGCGCGCGCTGGCGGCTCGTCACCAGAGGTCGCGAGTGCGAGAGGCCCGGCCGGCAGGTGGACACGGGGGCACCGCCGGCTCGGCGGCAGAGTCAGGGAAGTGTGGGGAGGGGATAGAGCCCCGTCGGGCTCGTCGACCCGCGGCTCCTGGCGGCTCTGCGGCCGAGTTGGGGAAGGAGGGGGGGAGGGGCAGACTCCCTGACAGCCGGGCGATGCGCGCGCGCCGGCGGCTCGGCGGCACAGGTCGCGAGTGGGGGAGGCCCGGCCGGCAGGTGGACACGCGGGCACCGCCAGCTCGGCGGCAGAGTGAGGAAAGGGGGGGCGGGGCAGACACCTCGACAGCCGGGCGACGCGCGCGCGCTGGCGGCTCGTGACCAGAGGTCGCGAGTGCGACAGGCCCGGCCGGCAGGTGGACCCGCGGGCACCGCCAGCTCGGCGGCAGAGTGAAGGAAGGAGGGGGAGGGGCGGATTCCAAGCCAGGCGGGCGACGCGCGCGCGCTGGCGTCTCGTCACCAGAGATCGCGAGTGCGAGAGGCCCGGCCGGCAGGTGGACACGCGGGCACCGCCGGCTCGGCGGCAGAGTCAGGGAAGTGGGGGGAGGGGATAGAGCCCCGTCGGGCTCGTCGACCCGCGGCTCCTGGCGGCTCTGCGGCCAAGTTAGGGAAGGAGGGGGGGAGGGGCAGACTCCCTGACAGCCGGGCGATGCGCGCGCGCCGGCGGCTCGGCGGCACAGGTCGCGAGTGGGGGAGGCCCGGCCGGCAGGTGGACACGCGGGCACCGCCAGCTCGGCGGCAGAGTGAGGAAAGGGGGGGCGGGGCAGACACCTCGACAGCCGGGCGACGCGCGCGCGCTGGCGGCTCGTCACCAGAGGTCGCGAGTGCGAGAGGCCCGGCCGGCAGGTGGACACGCGGGCACCGCCAGCTCGGCGGCAGAGTCAGGGAAGTGGGGGGAGGGGATAGAGCCCCGTCGGGCTCGTCGACCCGCGGCTCCTGGCGGCTCTGCGGCCGAGTTAGGGAAGGAGGGGGGGAGGGGCAGACTCCCTGACAGCCGGGCGATGCGCGCGCGCCGGCGGCTCGGCGGCACAGGTCGCGAGTGGGGGAGGCCCGGCCGGCAAGTGGACACGCGGGCACCGCCAGCTCGGCGGCAGAGTGAGGAAAGGGGGGGCGGGGCAGACACCTCGACAGCCGGGCGACGCGCGCGCGCTGGCGGCTCGTCACCAGAGGTCGCGAGTGCGAGAGGCCAGGCCGGCAGGTGGACACGCGGGCACCCGCAGCTCGTCGGCAGGGTTAGGGAAGGGGGGGAGGGGATAGAGCCCCGTCCGGCTGGTCGACCCGCGGGCACTGCCAGGCGGGCGACGGGCGCGCGCTGGCGGCTGGGCGGGCGAGGTCGCCAGTGGGAGAGGCCCGGCCGGCAGGTGCCCGCGGGCAACGCCAGCTGGGCGGCAGAGTGAGGGGAGGAGCGGGGGAGGGGCAGACAGCCTGACAGCCGGGCGACGGGCGCGCGCTGGCGGCTAGGCGGGCGAGGTCGCGAGTGGGAGAGCCCCGGTCGCAGGTGGACCCGCGGGCACCCGCAGCTCGTCGACAGAGCTAGGGAAGTGGGGGGAGGGGATAGAGCCCCGTCGGGCTCGTCGACCCGCGGCTCCTGGCGGCTCTGCGGCCGAGTTAGGGAAGGAGGGGGGAGGGGCAGACTCCCTGACAGCCGGGCGATGCGCGCGCGCCGGCGGCTCGGCGGCACAGGTCGCGAGTGGGGGAGGCCCGGCCGGCAGGTGGACACGCGGGCACCGCCAGCTCGGCGGCAGAGTGAGGAAAGGGGGGGGAGGGGCAGACACCTAGACAGCCGGGCGACGCGCGCGCGCCGGCGGCTCGTGACCAGAGGTCGCGTGTAGGGGAGCACCGGCCGGCAGGTGGACCCGCGGGCAGCGCCAGCTCGGCGGCAGAGTGAGGGAAGGAGGGGGAGGGGCGGATTCCAAGCCAGGCGGGCGACGCGCGCGCGCTGGCGTCTCGTCACCAGAGATCGCGAGTGCGAGAGGCCCGGCCGGCAGGTGGACACGCGGGCACCGCCGGCTCGGCGGCAGAGTCAGGGAAGTGGGGGGAGGGGATAGAGCCCCGTCGGGCTCGTCGACCCGCGGCTCCTGGCGGCTCTGCGGCCGAGTTGGGGAAGGAGGGGGGGAGGGGCAGACTCCCTGACAGCCGGGCGATGCGCGCGCGCCGGCGGCTCGGCGGCACAGGTCGCGAGTGGGGGAGGCCCGGCCGGCAGGTGGACACGCGGGCACCGCCAGCTCGGCGGCAGAGTGAGGAAAGGGGGGGCGGGGCAGACACCTCGACAGCCGGGCGACGCGCGCGCGCTGGCGGCTCGTCACCAGAGGTCGCGAGTGCGAGAGGCCAGGCCGGCAGGTGGACACGCGGGCACCCGCAGCTCGTCGGCAGGGTTAGGGAAGGGGGGGAGGGGATAGATCCCCGTCCGGCTGGTCGACCCGCGGGCACTGCCAGGCGGGCGACGGGCGCGCGCTGGCGGCTGGGCGGGCGAGGTCGCCAGTGGGAGAGGCCCGGCCGGCAGGTGCCCGCGGGCAACGCCAGCTGGGCGGCAGAGTGAGGGGAGGAGCGGGGGAGGGGCAGACAGCCTGACAGCCGGGCGACGGGCGCGCGCTGGCGGCTCGGCGGGCGAGGTCGCGAGTGGGAGAGCCCCGGTCGCAGGTGGACCCGCGGGCACCCGCAGCTCGTCGACAGAGCTAGGGAAGTGGGGGGAGGGGATAGAGCCCCGTCGGGCTCGTCGACCCGCGGCTCCTGGCGGCTCTGCGGCCGAGTTAGGGAAGGAGGGGGGGAGGGGCAGACTCCCTGACAGCCGGGCGATGCGCGCGCGCCGGCGGCTCGGCGGCACAGGTCGCGAGTGGGGGAGGCCCGGCCGGCAGGTGGACACGCGGGCACCGCCAGCTCGGCGGCAGAGTGAGGAAAGGGGGGGGAGGGGCAGACACCTAGACAGCCGGGCGACGCGCGCGCGCCGGCGGCTCGTGACCAGAGGTCGCGTGTAGGGGAGCACCGGCCGGCAGGTGGACGCGCGGGCACCGCCAGCTCGGCGGCACAGTGAGGGAAGGAGGGGGAGGGGCGGATTCCAAGCCAGGCGGGCGACGCGCGCGCGCTGGCGTCTCGTCACCAGAGATCGCGAGTGCGAGAGGCCCGGCCGGCAGGTGGACACGCGGGCACCGCCGGCTCGGCGGCAGAGTCAGGGAAGTGGGGGGAGGGGATAGAGCCCCGTCGGGCTCGTCGACCCGCGGCTCCTGGCGGCTCTGCGGCCGAGTTGGGGAAGGAGGGGGGGAGGGGCAGACTCCCTGACAGCCGGGCGATGCGCGCGCGCCGGCGGCTCGGCGGCACAGGTCGCGAGTGGGGGAGGCCCGGCCGGCAGGTGAACACGCGGGCACCGCCAGCTCGGCGGCAGAGTGAGGAAAGGGGGGGCGGGGCAGACACCTCGACAGCCGGGCGACGCGCGGGCGCTGGCGGCTCGTGACCAGAGGTCGCGAGTGCGACAGGCTCGGCCGGCAGGTGGACCCGCGGGCACCGCCAGCTCGGCGGCAGAGTGAAGGAAGGAGGGGGAGGGGCGGATTCCAAGCCAGGCGGGCGACGCGCGCGCGCTGGCGTCTCGTCACCAGAGATCGCGAGTGCGAGAGGCCCGGCCGGCAGGTGGACACGCGGGCACCGCCGGCTCGGCGGCAGAGTCAGGGAAGTGGGGGGAGGGGATAGAGCCCCGTCGGGCTCGTCGACCCGCGGCTCCTGGCGGCTCTGCGGCCGAGTTAGGGAAGGAGGGGGGGAGGGGCAGACTCCCTGACAGCCGGGCGATGCGCGCGCGCCGGCGGCTCGGCGGCACAGGTCGCGAGTGGGGGAGGCCCGGCCGGCAGGTGGACACGCGGGCACCGCCAGCTCGGCGGCAGAGTGAGGAAAGGGGGGGCGGGGCAGACACCTCGACAGCCGGGCGACGCGCGCGCGCTGGCGGCTCGTCACCAGAGGTCGCGAGTGCGAGAGGCCCGGCCGGCAGGTGGACACGCGGGCACCGCCAGCTCGGCGGCAGAGTCAGGGAAGTGGGGGGAGGGGATAGAGCCCCGTCGGGCTCGTCGACCCGCGGCTCCTGGCGGCTCTGCGGCCGAGTTAGGGAAGGAGGGGGGGAGGGGCAGACTCCCTGACAGCCGGGCGATGCGCGCGCGCCGGCGGCTCGGCGGCACAGGTCGCGAGTGGGGGAGGCCCGGCCGGCAGGTGGACACGCGGGCACCGCCAGCTCGGCGGCAGAGTGAGGAAAGGGGGGGCGGGGCAGACACCTCGACAGCCGGGCGACGCGCGCGCGCTGGCGGCTCGTCACCAGAGGTCGCGAGTGCGAGAGGCCAGGCCGGCAGGTGGACACGCGGGCACCCGCAGCTCGTCGGCAGGGTTAGGGAAGGGGGGGAGGGGATAGAGCCCCGTCCGGCTGGTCGACCCGCGGGCACTGCCAGGCCGGCGACGGGCGCGCGCTGGCGGCTGGGCGGGCGAGGTCGCCAGTGGGAGAGGCCCGGCCGGCAGGTGCCCGCGGGCAACGCCAGCTGGGCGGCAGAGTGAGGGGAGGAGCGGGGGAGGGGCAGACAGCCTGACAGCCGGGCGACGGGCGCGCGCTGGCGGCTCGGCGGGCGAGGTCGCGAGTGGGAGAGCCCCGGTCGCAGGTGGACCCGCGGGCACCCGCAGCTCGTCGACAGAGCTAGGGAAGTGGGGGGAGGGGATAGAGCCCCGTCGGGCTCGTCGACCCGCGGCTCCTGGCGGCTCTGCGGCCGAGTTGGGGAAGGAGGGGGGGAGGGGCAGACTCCCTGACAGCCGGGCGATGCGCGCGCGCCGGCGGCTCGGCGGCACAGGTCGCGAGTGGGGGAGGCCCGGCCGGCAGGTGGACACGCGGGCACCGCCAGCTCGGCGGCAGAGTGAGGAAAGGGGGGGAGGGGCAGACACCTCGACAGCCGGGCGATGCGCGCGCGCTGGCGGCTCGTCACCAGAGGTCGCGAGTGCGAGAGGCCCGGCCGGCAGGTGGACACGGGGGCACCGCCGGCTCGGCGGCAGAGTCAGGGAAGTGGGGGGAGGGGATAGATCCGCGTCGGGCTCGTCGACCCGCGGCTCCTGGCGGCTCTGCGGCCGAGTTGGGGAAGGAGGGGGGGAGGGGCAGACTCCCTGACAGCCGGGCGATGCGCGCGCGCCGGCGGCTCGGCGGCACAGGTCGCGAGTGGGGGAGGCCCGGCCGGCAGGTGGACACGCGGGCACCGCCAGCTCGGCGGCAGAGTGAGGAAAGGGGGGGCGGGGCAGACACCTCGACAGCCGGGCGACGCGCGCGCGCTGGCGGCTCGTCACCAGAGGTCGCGAGTGCGAGAGGCCCGGCCGGCAGGTGGACACGGGGGCACCGCCGGCTCGGCGGCAGAGTCAGGGAAGTGGGGGGAGGGGATAGAGCCCCGTCGGGCTCGTCGACCCGCGGCTCCTGGCGGCTCTGCGGCCGAGTTGGGGAAGGAGGGGGGGAGGGGCAGACTCCCTGACAGCCGGGCGATGCGCGCGCGCCGGCGGCTCGGCGGCACAGGTCGCGAGTGGGGGAGGCCCGGCCGGCAGGTGGACACGCGGGCACCGCCAGCTCGGCGGCAGAGTGAGGAAAGGGGGGGGAGGGGCAGACACCTAGACAGCCGGGCGACGCGCGCGCGCCGGCGGCTCGTGACCAGAGGTCGCGTGTAGGGGAGCACCGGCCGGCAGGTGGACCCGCGGGCACCGCCAGCTCGGCGGCAGAGTGAGGGAAGGAGGGGGAGGGGCGGATTCCAAGCCAGGCGGGCGACGCGCGCGCGCTGGCGTCTCGTCACCAGAGATCGCGAGTGCGAGAGGCCCGGCCGGCAGGTGGACACGCGGGCACCGCCGGCTCGGCGGCAGAGTCAGGGAAGTGGGGGGAGGGGATAGAGCCCCGTCGGGCTCGTCGACCCGCGGCTCCTGGCGGCTCTGCGGCCGAGTTGGGGAAGGAGGGGGGGAGGGGCAGACTCCCTGACAGCCGGGCGATGCGCGCGCGCCGGCGGCTCGGCGGCACAGGTCGCGAGTGGGGGAGGCCCGGCCGGCAGGTGGACACGCGGGCACCGCCAGCTCGGCGGCAGAGTGAGGAAAGGGGGGGCGGGGCAGACACCTCGACAGCCGGGCGATGCGCGCGCGCTGGCGGCTCGTCACCAGAGGTCGCGAGTGCGAGAGGCCCGGCCGGCAGGTGGACACGGGGGCACCGCCGGCTCGGCGGCAGAGTCAGGGAAGTGGGGGGAGGGGATAGAGCCCCGTCGGGCTCGTCGACCCGCGGCTCCTGGCGGCTCTGCGGCCGAGTTGGGGAAGGAGGGGGGGAGGGGCAGACTCCCTGACAGCCGGGCGATGCGCGCGCGCCGGCGGCTCGGCGGCACAGGTCGCGAGTGGGGGAGGCCCGGCCGGCAGGTGGACACGCGGGCACCGCCAGCTCGGCGGCAGAGTGAGGAAAGGGGGGGCGGGGCAGACACCTCGACAGCCGGGCGACGCGCGCGCGCTGGCGGCTCGTCACCAGAGGTCGCGAGTGCGAGAGGCCCGGCCGGCAGGTGGACACGGGGGCACCGCCGGCTCGGCGGCAGAGTCAGGGAAGTGGGGGGAGGGGATAGAGCCCCGTCGGGCTCGTCGACCCGCGGCTCCTGGCGGCTCTGCGGCCGAGTTGGGGAAGGAGGGGGGGAGGGGCAGACTCCCTGACAGCCGGGCGATGCGCGCGCGCCGGCGGCTCGGCGGCACAGGTCGCGAGTGGGGGAGGCCCGGCCGGCAGGTGGACACGCGGGCACCGCCAGCTCGGCGGCAGAGTGAGGAAAGGGGGGGCGGGGCAGACACCTCGACAGCCGGGCGACGCGCGCGCGCTGGCGGCTCGTCACCAGAGGTCGCGAGTGCGACAGGCCCGGCCGGCAGGTGGACACGCGGGCACCCGCAGCTCGTCGGCAGGGTTAGGGAAGGGGGGGGAGGGGATAGAGCCCCGTCCGGCTGGTCGACCCGCGGGAACTGCCAGGCGGGCGACGGGCGCGCGCTGGCGGCTGGGCGGGCGAGGTCGCCAGTGGGAGAGGCCCGGCCGGCAGGTGCCCGCGGGCAACGCCAGCTGGGCGGCAGAGTGAGGGGAGGAGCGGGGGAGGGGCAGACAGCCTGACAGCCGGGCGACGGGCGCGCGCTGGCGGCTCGGCGGGCGAGGTCGCGAGTGGGAGAGCCCCGGTCGCAGGTGGCCCCGCGGGCACCCGCAGCTCGTCGACAGAGTTAGGGAAGTGGGGGGAGGGGATAGAGCCCCGTCGGGCTCGTCGACCCGCGGCTCCTGGCGGCTCTGCGGCCGAGTTAGGGAAGGAGGGGGGGAGGGGCAGACTCCCTGACAGCCGGGCGATGCGCGCGCGCCGGCGGCTCGGCGGCACAGGTCGCGAGTGGGGGAGGCCCGGCCGGCAGGTGGACACGCGGGCACCGCCAGCTCGGCGGCAGAGTGAGGAAAGGGGGGGGAGGGGCAGACACCTAGACAGCCGGGCGACGCGCGCGCGCCGGCGGCTCGTGACCAGAGGTCGCGTGTATGGGAGCACCGGCCGGCAGGTGGACCCGCGGGCAGCGCCAGCTCGGCGGCAGAGTGAGGGAAGGAGGGGGAGGGGCGGATTCCAAGCCAGGCGGGCGACGCGCGCGCGCTGGCGTCTTGTCACCAGAGATCGCGAGTGCGAGAGGCCCGGCCGGCAGGTGGACACGCGGGCACCGCCGGCTCGGCGGCAGAGTCAGGGAAGTGGGGGGAGGGGATAGAGCCCCGTCGGGCTCGTCGACCCGCGGCTCCTGGCGGCTCTGCGGCTGAGTTGGGGAAGGAGGGGGGGAGGGGCAGACTCCCTGACAGCCGGGCGATGCGCGCGCGCCGGCGGCTCGGCGGCACAGGTCGCGAGTGGGGGAGGCCCGGCCGGCAGGTGGACACGCGGGCACCGCCAGCTCGGCGGCAGAGTGAGGAAAGGGGGGGCGGGGCAGACACCTCGACAGCCGGGCGACGCGCGCGCGCTGGCGGCCCGTCACCAGAGGTCGCGAGTGCGAGAGGCCAGGCCGGCAGGTGGACACGCGGGCACCCGCAGCTCGTCGGCAGGGTTAGGGAAGGGGGGGAGGGGATAGAGCCCCGTCCGGCTGGTCGACCCGCGGGCACTGCCAGGCGGGCGACGGGCGCGCGCTGGCGGCTGGGCGGGCGAGGTCGCCAGTGGGAGAGGCCCGGCCGGCAGGTGCCCGCGGGCAACGCCAGCTGGGCGGCAGAGTGAGGGGAGGAGCGGGGGAGGGGCCGACAGCCTGACAGCCGGGCGACGGGCGCGCGCTGGCGGCTCGGCGGGCGAGGTCGCGAGTGGGAGAGCCCCGGTCGCAGGTGGCCCCGCGGGCACCCGCAGCTCGTCGACAGAGTTAGGGAAGTGGGGGGAGGGGATAGAGCCCCGTCGGGCTCGTCGACCCGCGGCTCCTGGCGGCTCTGCGGCCGAGTTAGGGAAGGAGGGGGGGAGGGGCAGACTCCCTGACAGCCGGGCGATGCGCGCGCGCCGGCGGCTCGGCGGCACAGGTCGCGAGTGGGGGAGGCCCGGCCGGCAGGTGGACACGCGGGCACCGCCAGCTCGGCGGCAGAGTGAGGAAAGGGGGGGGAGGGGCAGACACCTAGACAGCCGGGCGACGCGCGCGCGCCGGCGGCTCGTGACCAGAGGTCGCGTGTAGGGGAGCACCGGCCGGCAGGTGCACCCGCGGGCACCGCCAGCTCGGCGGCAGAGTGAGGGAAGGAGGGGGAGGGGCGGATTCCAAGCCAGGCGGGCGACGCGCGCGCGCTGGCGTCTCGTCACCAGAGATCGCGAGTGCGAGAGGCCCGGCCGGCAGGTGGACACGCGGGCACCGCCGGCTCGGCGGCAGAGTCAGGGAAGTGGGGGGAGGGGATAGAGCCCCGTCGGGCTCGTCGACCCGCGGCTCCTGGCGGCTCTGCGGCCGAGTTGGGGAAGGAGGGGGGGAGGGGCAGACTCCCTGACAGCCGGGCGATGCGCGCGCGCCGGCGGCTCGGCGGCACAGGTCGCGAGTGGGGGAGGCCCGGCCGGCAGGTGGACACGCGGGCACCGCCAGCTCGGCGGCAGAGTGAGGAAAGGGGGGGCGGGGCAGACACCTCGACAGCCGGGCGACGCGCGCGCGCTGGCGGCTCGTCACCAGAGGTCGGGAGTGCGAGAGGCCAGGCCGGCAGGTGGACACGCGGGCACCCGCAGCTCGTCGGCAGGGTTAGGGAAGGGGGGAAGGGGATAGAGCCCCGTCCGGCTGGTCGACCCGCGGGCACTGCCAGGCGGGCGACGGGCGCGCGCTGGCGGCTGGGCGGGCGCGGTCGCCAGTGGGAGAGGCCCGGCCGGCAGGTGCCCGCGGGCAACGCCAGCTGGGCGGCAGAGTGAGGGGAGGAGCGGGGGAGGGGCAGACAGCCTGACAGCCGGGCGACGGGCGCGCGCTGGCGGCTCGGCGGGCGAGGTCGCGAGTGGGAGAGCCCCGGTCGCAGGTGGCCCCGCGGGCACCCGCAGCTCGTCGACAGAGTTAGGGAAGTGGGGGGAGGGGATAGAGCCCCGTCGGGCTCGTCGACCCGCGGCTCCTGGCGGCTCTGCGGCCGAGTTAGGGAAGGAGGGGGGGAGGGGCAGACTCCCTGACAGCCGGGCGATGCGCGCGCGCCGGCGGCTCGGCGGCACAGGTCGCGAGTGGGGGAGGCCCGGCCGGCAGGTGGACACGCGGGCACCGCCAGCTCGGCGGCAGAGTGAGGAAAGGGGGGGGAGGGGCAGACACCTAGACAGCCGGGCGACGCGCGCGCGCCGGCGGCTCGTGACCAGAGGTCGCGTGTAGGGGAGCACCGGCCGGCAGGTGGACCCGCGGGCACCGCCAGCTCGGCGGCAGAGTGAGGGAAGGAGGGGGAGGGGCGGATTCCAAGCCAGGCGGGCGACGCGCGCGCGCTGGCGTCTCGTCACCAGAGATCGCGAGTGCGAGAGGCCCGGCCGGCAGGTGGACACGCGGGCACCGCCGGCTCGGCGGCAGAGTCAGGGATGTGGGGGGAGGGGATAGAGCCCCGTCGGGCTCGTCGACCCGCGGCTCCTGGCGGCTCTGCGGCCGAGTTGGGGAAGGAGGGGGGGAGGGGCAGACTCCCTGACAGCCGGGCGATGCGCGCGCGCCGGCGGCTCGGCGGCACAGGTCGCGAGTGGGGGAGGCCCGGCCGGCAGGTGGACACGCGGGCACCGCCAGCTCGGCGGCAGAGTGAGGAAAGGGGGGGCGGGGCAGACACCTCGACAGCCGGGCGATGCGCGCGCGCTGGCGGCTCGTCACCAGAGGTCGCGAGTGCGAGAGGCCCGGCCGGCAGGTGGACACGGGGGCACCGCCGGCTCGGCGGCAGAGTCAGGGAAGTGGGGGGAGGGGATAGAGCCCCGTCGGGCTCGTCGACCCGCGGCTCCTGGCGGCTCTGCGGCCGAGTTGGGGAAGGAGGGGGGGAGGGGCAGACTCCCTGACAGCCGGGCGATGCGCGCGCGCCGGCGGCTCGGCGGCACAGGTCGCGAGTGGGGGAGGCCCGGCCGGCAGGTGGACACGCGGGCACCGCCAGCTCGGCGGCAGAGTGAGGAAAGGGGAGGCGGGGCAGACACCTCGACAGCCGGGCGACGCGCGCGCGCTGGCGGCTCGTCACCAGAGGTCGCGAGTGCGAGAGGCCCGGCCGGCAGGTGGACACGGGGGCACCGCCGGCTCGGCGGCAGAGTCAGGGAAGTGGGGGGAGGGGATAGAGCCCCGTCGGGCTCGTCGACCCGCGGCTCCTGGCGGCTCTGCGGCCGAGTTGGGGAAGGAGGGGGGGAGGGGCAGACTCCCTGACAGCCGGGCGATGCGCGCGCGCCGGCGGCTCGGCGGCACAGGTCGCGAGTGGGGGAGGCCCGGCCGGCAGGTGGACACGCGGGCACCGCCAGCTCGGCGGCAGAGTGAGGAAAGGGGGGGCGGGGCAGACACCTCGACAGCCGGGCGACGCGCGCGAGCTGGCGGCTCGTCACCAGAGGTCGCGAGTGCGACAGGCCCGGCCGGCAGGTGGACACGCGGGCACCCGCAGCTCGTCGGCAGGGTTAGGGAAGGGGGGGGAGGGGATAGAGCCCCGTCCGGCTGGTCGACCCGCGGGAACTGCCAGGCGGGCGACGGGCGCGCGCTGGCGGCTGGGCGGGCGAGGTCGCCAGTGGGAGAGGCCCGGCCGGCAGGTGCCCGCGGGCAACGCCAGCTGGGCGGCAGAGTGAGGGGAGGAGCGGGGGAGGGGCAGACAGCCTGACAGCCGGGCGACGGGCGCGCGCTGGCGGCTCGGCGGGCGAGGTCGCGAGTGGGAGAGCCCCGGTCGCAGGTGGCCCCGCGGGCACCCGCAGCTCGTCGACAGAGTTAGGGAAGTGGGGGGAGGGGATAGAGCCCCGTCGGGCTCGTCGACCCGCGGCTCCTGGCGGCTCTGCGGCCGAGTTAGGGAAGGAGGGGGGGAGGGGCAGACTCCCTGACAGCCGGGCGATGCGCGCGCGCCGGCGGCTCGGCGGCACAGGTCGCGAGTGGGGGAGGCCCGGCCGGCAGGTGGACACGCGGGCACCGCCAGCTCGGCGGCAGAGTGAGGAAAGGGGGGGGAGGGGCAGACACCTAGACAGCCGGGCGACGCGCGCGCGCCGGCGGCTCGTGACCAGAGGTCGCGTGTATGGGAGCACCGGCCGGCAGGTGGACCCGCGGGCAGCGCCAGCTCGGCGGCAGAGTGAGGGAAGGAGGGGGAGGGGCGGATTCCAAGCCAGGCGGGCGACGCGCGCGCGCTGGCGTCTCGTCACCAGAGATCGCGAGTGCGAGAGGCCCGGCCGGCAGGTGGACACGCGGGCACCGCCGGCTCGGCGGCAGAGTCAGGGAAGTGGGGGGAGGGGATAGAGCCCCGTCGGGCTCGTCGACCCGCGGCTCCTGGCGGCTCTGCGGCCGAGTTGGGGAAGGAGGGGGGGAGGGGCAGACTCCCTGACAGCCGGGCGATGCGCGCGCGCCGGCGGCTCGGCGGCACAGGTCGCGAGTGGGGGAGGCCCGGCCGGCAGGTGGACACGCGGGCACCGCCAGCTCGGCGGCAGAGTGAGGAAAGGGGGGGCGGGGCAGACACCTCGACAGCCGGGCGACGCGCGCGCGCTGGCGGCTCGTCACCAGAGGTCGCGAGTGCGAGAGGCCAGGCCGGCAGGTGGACACGCGGGCACCCGCAGCTCGTCGGCAGGGTTAGGGAAGGGGGGGAGGGGATAGAGCCCCGTCCGGCTGGTCGACCCGCGGGCACTGCCAGGCGGGCGACGGGCGCGCGCTGGCGGCTGGGCGGGCGAGGTCGCCAGTGGGAGAGGCCCGGCCGGCAGGTGCCCGCGGGCAACGCCAGCTGGGCGGCAGTGTGAGGGGAGGAGCGGGGGAGGGGCAGACAGCCTGACAGCCGGGCGACGGGCGCGCGCTGGCGGCTCGGCGGGCGAGGTCGCGAGTGGGAGAGCCCCGGTCGCAGGTGGACCCGCGGGCACCCGCAGCTCGTCGACAGAGCTAGGGAAGTGGGGGGAGGGGATAGAGCCCCGTCGGGCTCGTCGACCCGCGGCTCCTGGCGGCTCTGCGGCCGAGTTGGGGAAGGAGGGGGGGAGGGGCAGACTCCCTGACATCCGGGCGATGCGCGCGCGCCGGCGGCTCGGCGGCACAGGTCGCGAGTGGGGGAGGCCCGGCCGGCAGGTGGACACGCGGGCACCGCCAGCTCGGCGGCAGAGTGAGGAAAGGGGGGGCGGGGCAGACACCTCGACAGCCGGGCGATGCGCGCGCGCTGGCGGCTCGTCACCAGAGGTCGCGAGTGCGAGAGGCCCGGCCGGCAGGTGGACACGGGGGCACCGCCGGCTCGGCGGCAGAGTCAGGGAAGTGGGGGGAGGGGATAGAGCCCCGTCGGGCTCGTCGACCCGCGGCTCCTGGCGGCTCTGCGGCCGAGTTGGGGAAGGAGGGGGGGAGGGGCAGACTCCCTGACAGCCGGGCGATGCGCGCGCGCCGGCGGCTCAGCGGCACAGGTCGCGAGTGGGGGAGGCCCGGCCGGCAGGTGGACACGCGGGCACCGCCAGCTCGGCGGCAGAGTGAGGAAAGGGGGGGCGGGGCAGACACCTCGACAGCCGGGCGACGCGCGCGCGCTGGCGGCTCGTCACCAGAGGTCGCGAGTGCGAGAGGCCCGGCCGGCAGGTGGACACGGGGGCACCGCCGGCTCGGCGGCAGAGTCAGGGAAGTGGGGGGAGGGGATAGAGCCCCGTCGGGCTCGTCGACCCGCGGCTCCTGGCGGCTCTGCGGCCGAGTTGGGGAAGGAGGGGGGGAGGGGCAGACTCCCTGACAGCCGGGCGATGCGCGCGCGCCGGCGGCTCGGCGGCACAGGTCGCGAGTGGGGGAGGCCCGGCCGGCAGGTGGACACGCGGGCACCGCCAGCTCGGCGGCAGAGTGAGGAAAGGGGGGGCGGGGCAGACACCTCGACAGCCGGGCGACGCGCGCGCGCTGGCGGCTCGTCACCAGAGGTCGCGAGTGCGAGAGGCCCGGCCGGCAGGTGGACACGGGGGCACCGCCGGCTCGGCGGCAGAGTCAGGGAAGTGGGGGGAGGGGATAGAGCCCCGTCGGGCTCGTCGACCCGCGGCTCCTGGCGGCTCTGCGGCCGAGTTGGGGAAGGAGGGGGGGAGGGGCAGACTCCCTGACAGCCGGGCGATGCGCGCGCGCCGGCGGCTCGGCGGCACAGGTCGCGAGTGGGGGAGGCCCGGCCGGCAGGTGGACACGCGGGCACCGCCAGCTCGGCGGCAGAGTGAGGAAAGGGGGGGGAGGGGCAGACACCTAGACAGCCGGGCGACGCGCGCGCGCCGGCGGCTCGTGACCAGAGGTCGCGTGTAGGGGAGCACCGGCCGGCAGGTGGACCCGCGGGCACCGCCAGCTCGGCGGCAGAGTGAGGGAAGGAGGGGGAGGGGCGGATTCCAAGCCAGGCGGGCGACGCGCGCGCGCTGGCGTCTCGTCACCAGAGATCGCGAGTGCGAGAGGCCCGGCCGGCAGGTGGACACGCGGGCACCGCCGGCTCGGCGGCAGAGTCAGGGAAGTGGGGGGAGGGGATAGAGCCCCGTCGGGCTCGTCGACCCGCGGCTCCTGGCGGCTCTGCGGCCGAGTTGGGGAAGGAGGGGGGGAGGGGCAGACTCCCTGACAGCCGGGCGATGCGCGCGCGCCGGCGGCTCGGCGGCACAGGTCGCGAGTGGGGGAGGCCCGGCCGGCAGGTGGACACGCGGGCACCGCCAGCTCGGCGGCAGAGTGAGGAAAGGGGGGGCGGGGCAGACACCTCGACAGCCGGGCGATGCGCGCGCGCTGGCGGCTCGTCACCAGAGGTCGCGAGTGCGAGAGGCCCGGCCGGCAGGTGGACACGGGGGCACCGCCGGCTCGGCGGCAGAGTCAGGGAAGTGGGGGGAGGGGATAGAGCCCCGTCGGGCTCGTCGACCCGCGGCTCCTGGCGGCTCTGCGGCCGAGTTGGGGAAGGAGGGGGGGAGGGGCAGACTCCCTGACAGCCGGGCGATGCGCGCGCGCCGGCGGCTCGGCGGCACAGGTCGCGAGTGGGGGAGGCCCGGCCGGCAGGTGGACACGCGGGCACCGCCAGCTCGGCGGCAGAGTGAGGAAAGGGGGGGCGGGGCAGACACCTCGACAGCCGGGCGACGCGCGCGCGCTGGCGGCTCGTCACCAGAGGTCGCGAGTGCGAGAGGCCCGGCCGGCAGGTGGACACGGGGGCACCGCCGGCTCGGCGGCAGAGTCAGGGAAGTGGGGGGAGGGGATAGAGCCCCGTCGGGCTCGTCGACCCGCGGCTCCTGGCGGCTCTGCGGCCGAGTTGGGGAAGGAGGGGGGGAGGGGCAGACTCCCTGACAGCCGGGCGATGCGCGCGCGCCGGCGGCTCGGCGGCACAGGTCGCGAGTGGGGGAGGCCCGGCCGGCAGGTGGACACGCGGGCACCGCCAGCTCGGCGGCAGAGTGAGGAAAGGGGGGGCGGGGCAGACACCTCGACAGCCGGGCGACGCGCGCGCGCTGGCGGCTCGTCACCAGAGGTCGCGAGTGCGACAGGCCCGGCCGGCAGGTGGACACGCGGGCACCCGCAGCTCGTCGGCAGGGTTAGGGAAGGGGGGGGAGGGGATAGAGCCCCGTCCGGCTGGTCGACCCGCGGGAACTGCCAGGCGGGCGACGGGCGCGCGCTGGCGGCTGGGCGGGCGAGGTCGCCAGTGGGAGAGGCCCGGCCGGCAGGTGCCCGCGGGCAACGCCAGCTGGGCGGCAGAGTGAGGGGAGGAGCGGGGGAGGGGCAGACAGCCTGACAGCCGGGCGACGGGCGCGCGCTGGCGGCTCGGCGGGCGAGGTCGCGAGTGGGAGAGCCCCGGTCGCAGGTGGCCCCGCGGGCACCCGCAGCTCGTCGACAGAGTTAGGGAAGTGGGGGGAGGGGATAGAGCCCCGTCGGGCTCGTCGACCCGCGGCTCCTGGCGGCTCTGCGGCCGAGTTAGGGAAGGAGGGGGGGAGGGGCAGACTCCCTGACAGCCGGGCGATGCGCGCGCGCCGGCGGCTCGGCGGCACAGGTCGCGAGTGGGGGAGGCCCGGCCGGCAGGTGGACACGCGGGCACCGCCAGCTCGGCGGCAGAGTGAGGAAAGGGGGGGGAGGGGCAGACACCTAGACAGCCGGGCGACGCGCGCGCGCCGGCGGCTCGTGACCAGAGGTCGCGTGTATGGGAGCACCGGCCGGCAGGTGGACCCGCGGGCAGCGCCAGCTCGGCGGCAGAGTGAGGGAAGGAGGGGGAGGGGCGGATTCCAAGCCAGGCGGGCGACGCGCGCGCGCTGGCGTCTTGTCACCAGAGATCGCGAGTGCGAGAGGCCCGGCCGGCAGGTGGACACGCGGGCACCGCCGGCTCGGCGGCAGAGTCAGGGAAGTGGGGGGAGGGGATAGAGCCCCGTCGGGCTCGTCGACCCGCGGCTCCTGGCGGCTCTGCGGCTGAGTTGGGGAAGGAGGGGGGGAGGGGCAGACTCCCTGACAGCCGGGCGATGCGCGCGCGCCGGCGGCTCGGCGGCACAGGTCGCGAGTGGGGGAGGCCCGGCCGGCAGGTGGACACGCGGGCACCGCCAGCTCGGCGGCAGAGTGAGGAAAGGGGGGGCGGGGCAGACACCTCGACAGCCGGGCGACGCGCGCGCGCTGGCGGCTCGTCACCAGAGGTCGCGAGTGCGAGAGGCCAGGCCGGCAGGTGGACACGCGGGCACCCGCAGCTCGTCGGCAGGGTTAGGGAAGGGGGGGAGGGGATAGAGCCCCGTCCGGCTGGTCGACCCGCGGGCACTGCCAGGCGGGCGACGGGCGCGCGCTGGCGGCTGGGCGGGCGAGGTCGCCAGTGGGAGAGGCCCGGCCGGCAGGTGCCCGCGGGCAACGCCAGCTGGGCGGCAGAGTGAGGGGAGGAGCGGGGGAGGGGCCGACAGCCTGACAGCCGGGCGACGGGCGCGCGCTGGCGGCTCGGCGGGCGAGGTCGCGAGTGGGAGAGCCCCGGTCGCAGGTGGCTCCGCGGGCACCCGCAGCTCGTCGACAGAGTTAGGGAAGTGGGGGGAGGGGATAGAGCCCCGTCGGGCTCGTCGACCCGCGGCTCCTGGCGGCTCTGCGGCCGAGTTAGGGAAGGAGGGGGGGAGGGGCAGACTCCCTGACAGCCGGGCGATGCGCGCGCGCCGGCGGCTCGGCGGCACAGGTCGCGAGTGGGGGAGGCCCGGCCGGCAGGTGGACACGCGGGCACCGCCAGCTCGGCGGCAGAGTGAGGAAAGGGGGGGGAGGGGCAGACACCTAGACAGCCGGGCGACGCGCGCGCGCCGGCGGCTCGTGACCAGAGGTCGCGTGTAGGGGAGCACCGGCCGGCAGGTGCACCCGCGGGCACCGCCAGCTCGGCGGCAGAGTGAGGGAAGGAGGGGGAGGGGCGGATTCCAAGCCAGGCGGGCGACGCGCGCGCGCTGGCGTCTCGTCACCAGAGATCGCGAGTGCGAGAGGCCCGGCCGGCAGGTGGACACGCGGGCACCGCCGGCTCGGCGGCAGAGTCAGGGAAGTGGGGGGAGGGGATAGAGCCCCGTCGGGCTCGTCGACCCGCGGCTCCTGGCGGCTCTGCGGCCGAGTTGGGGAAGGAGGGGGGGAGGGGCAGACTCCCTGACAGCCGGGCGATGCGCGCGCGCCGGCGGCTCGGCGGCACAGGTCGCGAGTGGGGGAGGCCCGGCCGGCAGGTGGACACGCGGGCACCGCCAGCTCGGCGGCAGAGTGAGGAAAGGGGGGGCGGGGCAGACACCTCGACAGCCGGGCGACGCGCGCGCGCTGGCGGCTCGTCACCAGAGGTCGGGAGTGCGAGAGGCCAGGCCGGCAGGTGGACACGCGGGCACCCGCAGCTCGTCGGCAGGGTTAGGGAAGGGGGGAAGGGGATAGAGCCCCGTCCGGCTGGTCGACCCGCGGGCACTGCCAGGCGGGCGACGGGCGCGCGCTGGCGGCTGGGCGGGCGCGGTCGCCAGTGGGAGAGGCCCGGCCGGCAGGTGCCCGCGGGCAACGCCAGCTGGGCGGCAGAGTGAGGGGAGGAGCGGGGGAGGGGCAGACAGCCTGACAGCCGGGCGACGGGCGCGCGCTGGCGGCTCGGCGGGCGAGGTCGCGAGTGGGAGAGCCCCGGTCGCAGGTGGCCCCGCGGGCACCCGCAGCTCGTCGACAGAGTTAGGGAAGTGGGGGGAGGGGATAGAGCCCCGTCGGGCTCGTCGACCCGCGGCTCCTGGCGGCTCTGCGGCCGAGTTAGGGAAGGAGGGGGGGAGGGGCAGACTCCCTGACAGCCGGGCGATGCGCGCGCGCCGGCGGCTCGGCGGCACAGGTCGCGAGTGGGGGAGGCCCGGCCGGCAGGTGGACACGCGGGCACCGCCAGCTCGGCGGCAGAGTGAGGAAAGGGGGGGGAGGGGCAGACACCTAGACAGCCGGGCGACGCGCGCGCGCCGGCGGCTCGTGACCAGAGGTCGCGTGTAGGGGAGCACCGGCCGGCAGGTGGACCCGCGGGCACCGCCAGCTCGGCGGCAGAGTGAGGGAAGGAGGGGGAGGGGCGGATTCCAAGCCAGGCGGGCGACGCGCGCGCGCTGGCGTCTCGTCACCAGAGATCGCGAGTGCGAGAGGCCCGGCCGGCAGGTGGACACGCGGGCACCGCCGGCTCGGCGGCAGAGTCAGGGATGTGGGGGGAGGGGATAGAGCCCCGTCGGGCTCGTCGACCCGCGGCTCCTGGCGGCTCTGCGGCCGAGTTGGGGAAGGAGGGGGGGAGGGGCAGACTCCCTGACAGCCGGGCGATGCGCGCGCGCCGGCGGCTCGGCGGCACAGGTCGCGAGTAGGGGAGGCCCGGCCGGCAGGTGGACACGCGGGCACCGCCAGCTCGGCGGCAGAGTGAGGAAAGGGGGGGCGGGGCAGACACCTCGACAGCCGGGCGATGCGCGCGCGCTGGCGGCTCGTCACCAGAGGTCGCGAGTGCGAGAGGCCCGGCCGGCAGGTGGACACGGGGGCACCGCCGGCTCGGCGGCAGAGTCAGGGAAGTGGGGGGAGGGGATAGAGCCCCGTCGGGCTCGTCGACCCGCGGCTCCTGGCGGCTCTGCGGCCGAGTTGGGGAAGGAGGGGGGGAGGGGCAGACTCCCTGACAGCCGGGCGATGCGCGCGCGCCGGCGGCTCGGCGGCACAGGTCGCGAGTGGGGGAGGCCCGGCCGGCAGGTGGACACGCGGGCACCGCCAGCTCGGCGGCAGAGTGAGGAAAGGGGAGGCGGGGCAGACACCTCGACAGCCGGGCGACGCGCGCGCGCTGGCGGCTCGTCACCAGAGGTCGCGAGTGCGAGAGGCCCGGCCGGCAGGTGGACACGGGGGCACCGCCGGCTCGGCGGCAGAGTCAGGGAAGTGGGGGGAGGGGATAGAGCCCCGTCGGGCTCGTCGACCCGCGGCTCCTGGCGGCTCTGCGGCCGAGTTGGGGAAGGAGGGGGGGAGGGGCAGACTCCCTGACAGCCGGGCGATGCGCGCGCGCCGGCGGCTCGGCGGCACAGGTCGCGAGTGGGGGAGGCCCGGCCGGCAGGTGGACACGCGGGCACCGCCAGCTCGGCGGCAGAGTGAGGAAAGGGGGGGCGGGGCAGACACCTCGACAGCCGGGCGACGCGCGCGAGCTGGCGGCTCGTCACCAGAGGTCGCGAGTGCGACAGGCCCGGCCGGCAGGTGGACACGCGGGCACCCGCAGCTCGTCGGCAGGGTTAGGGAAGGGGGGGGAGGGGATAGAGCCCCGTCCGGCTGGTCGACCCGCGGGAACTGCCAGGCGGGCGACGGGCGCGCGCTGGCGGCTGGGCGGGCGAGGTCGCCAGTGGGAGAGGCCCGGCCGGCAGGTGCCCGCGGGCAACGCCAGCTGGGCGGCAGAGTGAGGGGAGGAGCGGGGGAGGGGCAGACAGCCTGACAGCCGGGCGACGGGCGCGCGCTGGCGGCTCGGCGGGCGAGGTCGCGAGTGGGAGAGCCCCGGTCGCAGGTGGCCCCGCGGGCACCCGCAGCTCGTCGACAGAGTTAGGGAAGTGGGGGGAGGGGATAGAGCCCCGTCGGGCTCGTCGACCCGCGGCTCCTGGCGGCTCTGCGGCCGAGTTAGGGAAGGAGGGGGGGAGGGGCAGACTCCCTGACAGCCGGGCGATGCGCGCGCGCCGGCGGCTCGGCGGCACAGGTCGCGAGTGGGGGAGGCCCGGCCGGCAGGTGGACACGCGGGCACCGCCAGCTCGGCGGCAGAGTGAGGAAAGGGGGGGGAGGGGCAGACACCTAGACAGCCGGGCGACGCGCGCGCGCCGGCGGCTCGTGACCAGAGGTCGCGTGTATGGGAGCACCGGCCGGCAGGTGGACCCGCGGGCAGCGCCAGCTCGGCGGCAGAGTGAGGGAAGGAGGGGGAGGGGCGGATTCCAAGCCAGGCGGGCGACGCGCGCGCGCTGGCGTCTCGTCACCAGAGATCGCGAGTGCGAGAGGCCCGGCCGGCAGGTGGACACGCGGGCACCGCCGGCTCGGCGGCAGAGTCAGGGAAGTGGGGGGAGGGGATAGAGCCCCGTCGGGCTCGTCGACCCGCGGCTCCTGGCGGCTCTGCGGCCGAGTTGGGGAAGGAGGGGGGGAGGGGCAGACTCCCTGACAGCCGGGCGATGCGCGCGCGCCGGCGGCTCGGCGGCACAGGTCGCGAGTGGGGGAGGCCCGGCCGGCAGGTGGACACGCGGGCACCGCCAGCTCGGCGGCAGAGTGAGGAAAGGGGGGGCGGGGCAGACACCTCGACAGCCGGGCGACGCGCGCGCGCTGGCGGCTCGTCACCAGAGGTCGCGAGTGCGAGAGGCCAGGCCGGCAGGTGGACACGCGGGCACCCGCAGCTCGTCGGCAGGGTTAGGGAAGGGGGGGAGGGGATAGAGCCCCGTCCGGCTGGTCGACCCGCGGGCACTGCCAGGCGGGCGACGGGCGCGCGCTGGCGGCTGGGCGGGCGAGGTCGCCAGTGGGAGAGGCCCGGCCGGCAGGTGCCCGCGGGCAACGCCAGCTGGGCGGCAGAGTGAGGGGAGGAGCGGGGGAGGGGCAGACAGCCTGACAGCCGGGCGACGGGCGCGCGCTGGCGGCTCGGCGGGCGAGGTCGCGAGTGGGAGAGCCCCGGTCGCAGGTGGACCCGCGGGCACCCGCAGCTCGTCGACAGAGCTAGGGAAGTGGGGGGAGGGGATAGAGCCCCGTCGGGCTCGTCGACCCGCGGCTCCTGGCGGC